>NC_062261.1:8407172-8727008 GCF_916048215.2 Malus sylvestris | reverse complement strand
GCGAAGTGAGGTGTTACAGTTATTACATTCGGCACATTGAAAGCCGAAATTGATTTTGAACTTTGTAAGAATAGTAACCTTGTCTTCAGGTTCGAGAGCCCAAGAGGCCGAGACGTGTTCCTTTCTCGGCCGCAATCGCAAGACGCAGAAGTCAGTAGCGCGACCCAACGCAACATCAACAAATTTACTCCTCGGCCGAGCTCGGCCGACGAGTTGGCACGCCCCGCATTCACCGAAGGACGTAGTTAGCTCATTAATTACTCGGCTTGCGCGCCACGTAGGCTTTGTAGTTTTTAGGGTCAACATTTTGGCACGCCCAGTGGGACCCAGTGCTAAACTACGAAGTTCATGCCAATTGAAACACGATCGGTAAAAAAGAAAACAACTATGGGAAAGTCGACAGCCGATTTGCCGAATCAAAGCCTGGGACAAAGTGTGCCGCAGGCGCAGAATCCCCTTAGCGCTGTGACACCTGAGTCCACGAGCGTGACTCGCCGAGAGAGAGAAGTTAATCTCGGCGGTCAACTCCGTGGTTTAGAAATCCCTAACAGAAACACATGCGTTCTCAATGAAGGGATAGTAGAGGAGTGTGACGAGGATGGTGGTGAAGGATCTGACCCACCAACGAGGTCGTTTCTCCGAAAGCGACTAGACGAGCAGTCTCGGTCAGTCGAGCAGACGTTCAGTCGAGGTATTGACAAGCTGCATGACGCGATACTCAGTTCCAATGATCGACAAACCAGGCTGCTCGAAATGTTGGTTAGTAAAGTTGGTGGCAGCAGGCCTTTCGAGCTTCCCCAACAGTGTCCACCAGGAAATAACCCGGTACCGATTGTACTGGCCGAGCCTATTCCTGCCCCGCTCAAACTAATTAACCTGGAAAAAGGAGGAGGGTCGAATAGTAGGTCAGACGGAACCGACCAGAGGATCGAAGCAACACCTGTTGATATGACCGAAGTTCAGCGGATGATCGACTCGGCCATGAAGAAAGGGCCGAAGTTTCCCAAGTTTATTCACCCGTACCCAGCTTATGTAGAAACGTTTGGATACCCGAAGGGTTTCAAGATCCTAGATTTTAGTCTTTTTACCGGTGAATCGTCCTGTCTTCGTTGGAACACGTGGCTCGTTTCATCGCGCAATGCGGAGATGTTAATAGTGATTTCCATAAGTTACGGCTGTTCAACTTTTCATTGACCGGCTCGGCATTTGCCTGGTACATCAATCTTCCTCCTAATTCCGTCCAAAACTGGGAGGAGTTGGTCGAGAAATTCCACGAGCAGTTTTATCGGCCTGGGATGGAGATGTCAGTCTCTTCATTAGCACGGATGGCTCAAGCATCTGATGAGTCACCAATGGAGTATCTTACCAGGTTCAAATCAGCTAGGAATTGGTGCCGAGTGCCTTTACCCGAAGTCGAATTTGTCAGGCTTGCTTTGAACGGCCTCGACGTTGAATACAAAAAGAAATTCTTAGGGGCAAATTTTCGGGATATGTACGAATTAGCCCAACATGTCGAGCAGTATGATTATTTGCTCCGCGAGGAAAAGACTTCGAAGACTCCAACTCGGGGAACGATTTACAAGAACCCTACTGTCAATTATGCATCAACCGAGGATGAATGCGTTAGTGTGGATGCGGCTGAGATAGTGATAGATAAGCCATACGTTTGCAAGGCATTGACTCAGTCAAAGGTTTATACTTTTGATATTACCAAGGCTGACGCAATTTTTGACCAACTATTATCAGCAAGAATCATCAAGCTTCGGCCTGGTCATAACATTCCTAAGGCCGAAGAGCTTAAAGGAAAGGTGTATTGCAAATACCACAATTCGAGCAAACATACGACAAACAATTGCGTTGTATTTCGCGATAACGTCCAAAGCTGGATTGATAATGGCAAACTGAAGTTTCCCGAGAAGAGGATGAGTGTTGATACTGATCCGTTCCCCACGGCAACAGTAAATATGGTCGACGCGTACCTACTTAAGGACAAAGGGAAAGGCAAGGCCGAAGTGGTTGAGACGCAACGCCCACGGAATCAGAATTTTCGGCCATGGTTCATGGCCGATTTTCGTTCAAACAAACCACCTACGGCTTTAACGGGGCCCGCTATTTTGAAACCTATGATGGATTATAGCACCGATGAAGACAGTGGGACGGCGGTTTTGTGCAGGAAATGTAGAGCGAAGGTCGACAGTGAACCAGAGGAGAAGCCCTCTTCGCAACCTGTGGCCGAAACTCGGCAAAAGGTAGCCAATGAAGGCCAACATCACGGGGTTTTTGAGAGACTCGGTCCTAAAGTACGGATGGAAGAGACACCCCCGGTCAGGCGGCGCCTCGATTTTGATGCTTCATTTTATGACGATGATTACTACAAACGTAATTCTAGCAGTTCAGGATCCTCGCGGAGCCAAAAGACCTTCAAGCCTCCCGAGCCTAGAGATCAACGTTGGTATACATACCATTCGTCGAAGGGCGTCTACACCGCGTTGTCCAAATCTCAGAAACGCCGGCATCAACGGATAGATTGCATGGCTCACCGACGAGCAGCCCAAGAAACTTCGGCCCCTAAGTGGCGGCCGAAGGACACAGTTGCCACTGATGAGGAGCGACCACCTCCAGCAATTATGACAGAGTTGGCTCAAGGGAAACGGCTGGTCGATCAAGATGTCGAGACCATGTTTGAAGAAGCTGATAAACGGATCAAACTTCTCATTCGACCAGGGGAAATGAAGGCACGCCTTGAACATTTCAGGCAAGAGGCCGAAAGCAAATTATCCCCGCCAGTTATACAAGAACCTTTGGTCAAAATTCGACGGAATTTGCATCCCCCGTTCCTTGGGGAGTCTTTAGAGTATATGCGAGAATTTCATAAGAAACATTCGGCCAACGATCTGTATGGTTTGCCGAAGGCATGTCAGGACACCATTGATCTTGTCCCGACTTGTCCGGATGCTGAGCGGATCATCCAGAAGACCTCAGATCCAGGATTGAAAGCAAGGTTCCAGCATATACGAGAAGCTCGTGTCTTTGGATTTGAAGTCGACCTGTACACCGATATCGATGTCGCCGACCTTCCTTTCTCGCTGGAGGACCTTCAGTGTTTACGATATCACTTTGAAGTATTTTCGGTGGTTTCTCTCTTCGGCCTTACGACCGATGAAATCGCACGTATTGCCCGTCTGGATGCTTATCTCGACACTAGGGATGCTCGGCTACACTACCAGGAGCAGGTTCAGGTCCTGACCCCAAGTTCATTGTCAATCTCAACCTTACCTGCGGCGGTCACGCAGAACCAACAAGTTGCCGAAGCAGCTCCGCCGAGTGACGTCATTGAAGAAGGGACAGAAGAGTCTCGTTGTCCGACTCTGACGACAACTGAGTCCGTAGTCGCCGACCAACCGAACGAGGAGGGTCTTGACCAGATGGGCCCGTCAGTCCTGGATAATATGGAAATCAGTATGGTCCATGTGTTACCTGCCAATTTTCAATCAAGCACGGCTCAACCAAATTTCCTTGATGGAGATGTGGTTGCCGAGGAACCCGGCCATGTTGATTTTGTATCGATTGCTGAAGGCGAGTCAACAACAAAAAATGATAGTCTAAAGGCCGTTTTGGCCGAATTGTTCCCTCGTTCATCGTCGGCCAAGCTTCACCATTTAAAGCCACTGTATGTGACGGCCCACATCGAGGGATATCCAGTTTCTAAAGTTTTTGTCGACTGTGGAGCTACCGTTAATATCATGCCTCAGAACATCATGAAGGCCTTGCGCCGTTCAAATGACGAGCTTATTCCGTCAGGAATCACAATGAGTAGTTTTATCGGTGACAAATCCCATACCAAAGGTGTACTACCGTTAACTGTAAATATTGCCGGTCACACCCATATGACCGCCTTTTTCGTGGTTGATTCCAAAACCGAGTATAATGCACTGCTCGGCCGAGATTGGATTCATCAAACCAGTTGTATTCCTTCCTCATTGTACCAAGTGCTTGTCTTTTGGGACGGTAAATCGGTCATTGTTCATCCGGCCGATAGCCAGCCCTTCGAAGCTAACATGATCCAAGCACGGTATTATGACGATCACGTCGGCTACATTACTTTGCAAGGCTTCAATGAAGAGGGACGGCCGACTCGGATTTCCGTTCAGAAAGCTATCGAGGTTGGCGCCGAGACTGTCCAGCAGGATTCGGCGAGACTCGGATTAGCTAACTTTCTCCCCGAAGCCGATGTTTGACACCGATCGGGAAGCACGCAGGGCCGCGGTTTCGTCTACTATGGAACGACTGCTGGCCCATTGGTATACGATATCTAAACAACCAAATTCGGACGTCAACCTCGTCGAGTTCCTTGCTAAGGGAGATAATGGGCCTGTATTATCTTTTGATAAAATTCGAGCCGCCCCGGCCGAGCTCGAAGATCATCGGCCCCTTGTTAAGGACCCTTTGGAAGAGATTAATGTTGGGACGGCCGATGACCCACGACTTTTGTTTATTAGTGCGTTACTTCCCCAACGAATGAAAGACGAGTTTCGTACCTTGCTTACGGAATTCAAAGATTGTTTTGCTTGGAGTTATCATGAAATGCCCGGCTTAGATCGTACTCTAGTCGAGCATGAATTACGTATTAAGCCCGGATTTAAACCTTTCCGTCAGCCACCTCGTCGATTCTCGACCGAAGTACAACTCAGTGTCAAGGACGAACTAGTTCGGCTTTTGAAAGCCGGATTCATTCGGACAGCTCGATATGTCGAATGGTTGGCAAATATCGTTCCTGTATTAAAGAAAAATGGTGCACTGCGCATCTGTACCGATTTTCGCAATCTGAATATGGCAACTCCCAAAGATGAGTATACAATGCCGATTTCAGATCTGTTAATCGATGCCGCGGCAAATCACGCGATCTTATCCTTTATGGATGGACATGCCGGGTACAACCAAATATTTATTGCCGAAGCCGATGTGCACAAAACTGCTTTCCGTTGCCCGGGGGCACTCGGCACTTACGAATGGGTTGTCATGCCATTCGGCCTCAAGAATGCCGGCGCCACGTACCAACGGGCGATGAACACCATCTTCCATGATTTAATTGGTACCATCGTCGAAGTTTACATCGACGATGTTGTCGTCAAATCTAAACGCCGACGGACACATCTGGACGATCTCCGACAGGCTTTCCTCCGCATGCGTCAGCAAAACCTTAAGATGAACCCTGCCAAGTGTGCCTTCGGTGTATCGACCGGGAATTTTCTTGGTTTCCTCGTACATCATCGTGGGATTGAAGTTGATGAGAATAAGGCACGTGCAATCATCATTGCTCCACCACCGACTACGAAGAAACAGCTGCAGTCCTTACTCGGCAAGATAAATTTTCTCCGCCGATTTATAGCTAACTCGGTAGGAAAAATGAAAGCGTTTTCCACGCTTTTGAAACTTAAGGACTCGGATACATTTGCGTGGACGACCGAGCATCAGGCGGCATTCACACAAATCAAAGTCTCCCTCACAACACCGCCTGTTCTTGTTCCACCTCGGCGCGGTAAACCCCTCAAACTATATATTTCGGCGGCTGAAGAGTCCATCGGCTGCCTCCTTGCCCAAGACAATGATGCCGGGCGAGAACAGGCTATTTTTTACCTCAGTCGAAATCTTAATCCACCGGAGATCAATTATTCCGCCGTGGAGAAGCTTTGTCTTGCCGTGTTCTTCGCCGCCTCCAAACTCCGGCATTACATGCTTCCGTCGGTCACACAAGTCATTGCCCAGACCGACGTCATCCGGTACATGCTTACTCGGCCGATCGTAAAAGGGAGAATTGGGAAGTGGACGATGGCGTTGTCCGAGTTTAGCCTACAATACGTGCCTCAGAAAGCTGTCAAAGGCCAAGCATTGGCCGATTTCCTGGCTCACCATCCTTCCCCCTATGGTTTTTGGGACACCGATGTCGAAATCGGCATGGTTGAAGCACGCGACAACTATTGGACGATGTATTTTGCCGGGTCCAGTACTTCATCCTCGGCCGGCGTTGGAGTTGTCATTCAATCTCCTAATCATGATCGTTGGTATTTTTCGCTTAAGTTGGATTTTGACTGCACCAATAATCAGGCCGAATATGAAGCCTTAATCATCGGCCTTGGCCTCCTTCATGACTTGCGGGTCACCCGTGCCCTCGTCCTCGGTGACTCTGAACTTGTGATCAACCAACTTAATGGATCTTTTCGCTGCATGAGTTGTACCCTGGCACTCTACCACATGGTTGCCAGCTATTTGGCCGAGTCCTTTGACGGTATTACGTTCGAGCATGTTTCCCGGATCCATAATACCAACGCAGATGAGTTGGCTCAAATTGCCTCTGGCGCACAACTCCTGGGGGGCAAGCTAGGCCGAGAAATACCGGTGCTACGACAATTATACCCGGCCTTGGTCAACCAGCAAATCCTCCGGCGCGACGATGTAATACGCATTCGAGTCATGTCTTTACCTTCGTTGTTAGACCGACAAGATACTATAGAGGTTTACACCGTCGAGGCAACACCAGATGATTGGAGAAAACCCATTATGCAGTACCTTGACAATCCCAATGGAAAACATAGTCGCAAGACACGAGTTCACGCCATGAACTATGTCATGTACCAGAACGAGTTAGATCGAAAAGGGGAGGATGGATTACTACTGATATGCCTCGGCCCCCAAGAGGATGCTCGGTCGATCTCGGAAGTTCATGAAGGGGTTTGCGGAGCTCATCAATCCGGACGGAAAATACGATGGTTACTTCGACGGCACGGCTATTTTTGGCCAAGGATACTAAAGGATTGTATCGAGTTTGCAAGAGGATGCGTACAGTGCCAAATCCACGGGCCAATACAAAGGGTCCCGGCCGAATCGTTACATTCGGTCATTAAACCATGGCCGTTTAGAGGATGGGCCATGGACGTAATCGGCAAAATCACGCCGACTTCTGGAGCTGCTAAGCATGCATGGATAATAGTCGCAACTGATTACTTTACTAAATGGGTCGAAGCAAAATCATACGCCGAGTTAACATCTAAAGAGGTTTGCGACTTCGTGGAGGAACACATTGTGACCCGGTTCGGTGTACCGGAAACGATCATAACTGACAATGGAACAATCTTCACAGCCGAAAGGTTTAAAAAATACACGGCAAATTTGAAAATTCAGTTGGAACAGTCCACACCGTATTATCCACAGGCGAATGGGCAGGCCGATGCAAGTAATAAAGTGTTGATCGGCATCCTCGAAAAAATAATAAAAGAAAGGCCTGGCATGTGGCATTTGAAGTTAAACGAGGCATTGTTGGCATACCGAACGTCGCCCCGGTCAGCGACTGCGACAACCCCGTACGCATTAACCTACGGACACGATGCAGTTTTACCAGTCGAGTTGAGCATAAACTCGTTGCGATTAATTGAACAAAGTAGTTTGTTTAGCGCCGAATATAATCAGTCCATGAGACAGGAGCTAGAAGATTTGGAAGAAGCGCGACTTGACGCTTATAACTTATTGGTGGCACAAAAACAGATTGCCGAGCGGGCCTATAATAAAAAAGTGCGACAGAAAACATTCGGCGAGGGTGAATTAGTATGGCAAACGGTGTTGCCCGTAGGACTAAAAGATCCTAGGTTCGGCAAGTGGTCGCCGAATTGGGAAGGGTCGTTCATTGTGCATAAAGTATACGGAAAAAGGGCGTATCATCTTAAAGACCGAACCGGTGTAGTGCACAGATTACTGATCAATGGGCAGTTTTTGAAGAAATACTATCCGGTCACATGGGAAATGCGGGAATAAACAAAATTATTTCATTAAGATTGATGAGCAAGTACAAGCTAAGTTAGTCAGGTTAAAACTAAGTACATTCAAGGGGAAGAAGGTAGAAGAGTGCTGAGCAGGGCCTTTAACTCCAACCACCGCACGTCGGCCATGATCATTTCAGCTTACCGATTCTTCTTATCCAGCTTCAACCGCTCGACCTGTTTTGTTGTAGCCGTGTACTCAGTGAGGCAATCATTTCCACCCGACTCAAAGTCTTTAGCAAGCTCGGAAGCAATGGCCGACCGACGTTTTGCCAGTTCGGCCATCTGACGGTCGAGCTCGGCTAGTACTTCTCATTTTGCCCTCAGATCATTGATTTTCGGGCGAAGAGTGTCTTGAACGGCCGTGGCAGCCTGTAGATCCTGTTCGCCTTTAGAGCGGTCTGGAAGACACTAAATGTCTCCCGAACCTGCTCTAAGGCAGACGACGCCCGAACGATGGCCTCTCCACTTAGGCGACTGTTGGCCCCAAGGTCGTTCAGACATACGCCAAGCCGATCGAGACCATTGCGCTCTAGCACTTGCGACGCGGAGAGCGACAGAACTTCTCGCAGCTAGGTTAAAGCTTTTGGATCGGCAGCTTCAGTCGGAGTGGCCGAAGGACCGGACTCTGCAGTTGTGCTGGAGAGGAGGGCTTTGAATTCGACCTCCCACGAAGCCTGCACGTACAAACAAGGTTAGGCCTAAAGGAAGTCATGACAAGAATAGCAAGAAGGTTTCGTTTTTTGACCTGCCGATAGGAGACCTCGGCCATGTCCCCAGGATCGTTGCTCGAACCTAAAGAACTCAATGGCCGAGCCCAGTGTCTCAGATTGCTTCTCAATTCACGCGGCCGATGGAGGTTATCTACGTTTGATGGCCACTGAGGCGGCCAAGAAATATAGATAACGCCCTTCGGCGTGTAGAATTGGCGGTGAAAAGAATGTAAGGGCACCTGACATTAGTATTGTCCTCGTTTAGAATTCTAAAGTAGAAAAGCAATTAGGGAGAGAGTAGAAGGGACTTACGAAGGCCGAGGTAACCTCCTGTGGAGGAATATGGAAGCCCTGGTCTTGAGGATGAACGGGCGATTCCGCCGTCGCCTCGGGTTCCTCGAGCGGGCGTTTGCCACGGTCGGCTGCGGATGGGCCGACCGGAACAGCCGCTTCGGAGGAAGCAGGGACATCCTGATCCTGAGAATGAGCGAGGGGTTCGGCCACCGCCGTTGGTTCCTCGACTGGGCGCTTGCCACGATCAGCCGTGGAGGGGCCGGCTTGAACCACCATCTTTGACCTTGGGGGAGGTTGCCGACGAGAGTGAGGGCGATCTGCCAGCGGGACCTCGTCGCTCCCCTCACTCTCTTCCAGGATGAAGACCGAGGGTTTTGGATTTTCAGGGGCTGCTCCCTTGGTCGCAGAGACCACCTTTTCTGGAATGGGTGCCTCCTTGACGGAGGGAGGCACAACTGGTGTACCAGCCCCAGAGACAGGTCGCAGTCGAACTGTCTCTGCGGCCGGGGCGGACTGTTTCTCGACCGAGGGTTGAACAACGGAAGGAGAGGGGGAAACACTGGGAGTCGTCGCCCCTGTAGTTTGACTAGAGATGATGTGGATCTCCCGTGCGCCCTTCTTTGCTAGTTGTTTTACCCGTCTGGCAGGCGGCGGAGGTTCGACGGCCGGCTCGGCCTCTTGGTGAGGTCGTTTGGTCGGCACGGCCCGAACAGCAGCTTTATCCCTTTTAACCGGGGTCGATTTTTTCTCGACCATGGCCGCGGCAACAGCGTCCGTTTTTCTCGAAGGCCGATTACCTGAGAAGATAAAAACAATTCAGTAAGGCAAATCAATATGCAAGGTTGGAAGGAACCGGTGATAAATGAAAAATTACCTTGAGTTTGGGGAGCCAAGGCCCTCTTAGGACGGTCACCGAAGAGTTTGTTTAGCACCTCTTCGACCGGAGCACCAAAGAACTCCTGGGTGTAATTTTCCCACCATTCACCGAAGGTGTCAGTGCAATGGGTTTCGGGGGTGGCCGGTCGAAGACAAAAATTTTGACAACGCTCTTGGAACTCCCTCACGGCCGTGTTACATTCCTTCTCGGAGGAACGAGGTTCACGTCCACGGCTTAGGATTGATCGGGAGGAGAGAAAGGGGACGGGGCAGCCCTGAAGATAGCCGAGTTGTCGGGCAAGGAAGTTCGGATGATATACTTCCCAACCCGACCGTTTCCCATCACAGCCGAGAGGGAGGTCGCGAACAAGCACAAACGACCCCCAGGTCTGACGAAGATCGGCGTCCTTCTCTGCGCCCCATGTAGAGGTAGGCAGCCTGATGAAGGAAGGATAATCTCGACGATGGCATATCAGGAACTCGTCGTTGGAGAAGTCGTCGAGAGCGAAGAGGTACCGAAATACCTCTTCGGCTTGATGGGGAGGTATCGGTCGAGAGGCCAGCTGAGGTCCAAGCGCCTCCGTTGGTGTGAAGTCAGCTATGACCGGCCGAAGGGAGGCAAAGTACACTTGTAACCAGAGCTGGAAGACCCAGAGGGGACCATTCTGGTGTGGGTCGACCTTGTGAAGGATTGCTTCGGCCAGGCAACGGAAGAGTTGGGTGAGAATGTTGGAACTCAGTGCCAGGACGTGACCACTAGCCAGGGCTTCGGCTACCGGCATGTTCTCGACCAAACACTTGTTTGACTTGGTACAACAAATATATTTGTTGTACCAATAGAAGAGGAAGACTTCATGCTCTCCTTCTCGCAGGTCCTCTTCTCCTCGGCCGGCGAAGTGAAGATAGAGGGTGTTGTAATTACAGAAGATCTTGTGAAGCTTCTGAATGTCTTCCTTCGACGGGATGTGACCATCACGACTCAGGGTCTCGAAGGTTCGAAGGTCGAAAAGCGTCTTCAGATCGATATTCGACGGGTGCCTAGAGAGAGTCGCGTCGACAGGGATCCCGGTTGCCGAAGTCCCTAGAATGACGGTGATATCCAGGATGGTGGGACCAATAGGACCAAGAGGAAGAACCATTGTGTTGGTGGCCGAGCACCAGAAGTACAGAGCGGCTAGGAGAAGCTCCTTGTCGAGGACGACATCCATGGACGAGAGGAGGATGGCGTGGTAGATGCCGAGGGCCTTCCATTGATCGCCGAAGAGCCGTTCCATTCGAACGACCCAGGCTGCCCAGGTTGTGGTCGTCGAGGGCCAGGAGCCCTGGGGTTTCGCCACGTCCCATCGCGACCATTCAAACCCTTGAAACAAGGGTGTTAGGTAGTGCTCCTGGAGAAAGCCGGTAATGGTCGGCGGTATTGCAGCCTTGAAGAGAGGACCCAGGATCTGGTGCTGAGTGCTCATGTCATTTTCAAACCGTATAGTCTTGATCGAGCTCCGATCAAGAATCTTCTGATGCTGGTCACATTCCTTGGAAAGCTTGGAGATGAAGGACGCCATTATAAGAAAGAATCACGGCGTAAAAGGATTTTCTGGGTTGGGGGTTTGAAGACGAAGACTTGGAATAGAGGAATGCACTAGAGAGCAATGGCAAGGGATTTCAGAAAATTTTGGGAGCGTAAAGTACAAATGAGAGAATTTCGGTATTTATAGGGTTGTAGATGGAAGAGCAATAGTTCGAAATTCAAAACAAAGGGCAAAATCGACCGGAGGAATCGTTGATCATGATGAACATTGGGGAAATGCGGTTGAGAAGACCGACGGTTTTAGGTTTTGGGGGACGCACGATCGCGTGTGACGGCGAAATTAATGACGAAAGACGTTTCTACACCTGCATGATGACAGGTGGACTCGCGGATTGAGGTAGTGGCTCGTGGATTGAGGTAGTGGTTAAGTTCAGCCATAAGGTCATGATGGCACGACGGTTCAGGCTGCCGCACGCTTTAGACGTCATTATTGGGGATTGGCCATGTTAGAAGACACCACGTGGCGAGTGGTTTAGCAGGATCAAGATCGTGCGATCGTGTTCAATAAATGCACCTTGGAACTCGGGTATTAGGATTCTGAGTGGTAGATTTGCTTCTTCAAGGCCGAAACTCGGCCGAAGGTTTCAGGCCGAGGACCTCAGAAGCGAGGGGGCAATGTTTGGGCCCAAAATAATAGTTTGGGCCGAGGGTAGAATCACTCTCGGCCCGAGAAGCCGTACGGCGAAAGGGTCATAGAGCGTTCAGCTCATGGACTTCCAAGCCTAAGTCAGTTAAATCAGAACGCAAGTCGAGTCTTAGTACAATAGGGACTCTCGACGAGATCAATAATCTAGAAAGCGAATCCGGCTCAGTTAAGGACTAGATTCGTAGTCCTAGCGGAGATAGGACTGATCGAGGGGATGTTAATCCGGGGAAGGAAACCTAGTCCGAATAGGATTGGAACTCGGGCTCGATGTTCTGCTACTATAAATACAAGACATTCAGCAACAGAGAAGAGCCCGACAAATCAATACAAAATTGCCCTGCGCAAACTCTCATAACTTGTGATTTTTCTTTTTCCTTTTTCGCTGACACATCTTCCGTTGGCATCAATAGCACTGTGGAAGCAACCGATGATATCTTAAGTCGGCATAGATAGCTCTGTCACCGTAGAGTCAGTCGGTCTCGCAGTATCTTCCGTTGGCATCAACAGCACTGCGGCGAGGACGATTGATTACCTATCCAAGTCTCGGTCGAGAAGGGTTTCTAAATCCTTAATGGTCGAGGTCATCTCATCAGCCTTCTCGGCGAAGTGAGGTGTTACAGTTATTACATTCGGCACATTGAAAGCCGAAATTGATTTTGAACTTCGTAAGAATAGTAACCTTGTCTTCAAGTTCGAGAGCCCAAGAGGCCGAGACGTGTTCCTTTCTCGGCCGCAATCGCAAGACGCAGAAGTCAGTAGCGCGACCCAACGCAACATCAACAAATTTACTCCTCGGCCGAGCTCGGCCGACGAGTTGGCACGCCCCGCATTCACCGAAGGACGTAGTTAGCTCATTAATTACTCGGCCTGCGCGCCACGTAGGCTTTGTAGTTTCTAGGGTCAACACAGTGTGAACGAAGATTTCGAGATGATTAGGATTTACTATTTACTTTAGACTTTGGTTCTATTAATGTATTTAAAAGATTTTTTTGAAATTATAAGAACCATAACAATACATTAGGATCACGAATTTGATAAACTAAAATTACAATAAATCAATTACAATTTATTTATCTTTGGAATACGTAAGACGGATGACAAATGAGTCTTCTACTTTCAACAAGCAGAAGTGTTCTAGCAATAATAGAGTTTGCTCATAATGGAACGTGTGTTTTGTGAAAGCAGGGACACCCTTAACATACCTATTAGAGTTCTTCCAATCCCGCTTATTATAGTAATTAGAGTAATACACCAAATCACCATTTAATCTTAATGTTGTCCGACCAAGCATTCTTGCTAACCAATATTGAATCACATTAAAAGTCAAATATCTTGAAGATCAAGTTATTTGCCTTTTAAATAATTTGATTAATAATAATTAACAACTCAACATGAGTCTTACAGTATTAAAATAACCCTTATGATGGGTTTGCTATGTCCTAACTTCGGCCTGTAAGTACTTTGTTAATTTATTTTAACAAACATAAAACAAAGACCTTCAATTCCTAAGGAATAATTACACTTACATCCAAATTGTAAGACTATATTTTGGAGGATGACTAAGTTTTTTATTTATTTTAAAGAATGACAAAACATATCCATGTGGTATGTGATATCATGTTTTTTTAATTACCTTTGCATTTACAATTTTACCCCTTCATAGTTGAAAGACGAGTCATCTCCTTACTTGTTTCTTTATTTCTCCTCTATTTTATTCTTCATCATTTTCTCTCTTTATCTTCTTTCTCCTTGCTACCCATGTCTCTCTCTTTCTTCATCTCCACTTCCTTTTGTTGTCCTTCTCTCTCTCCTCCTTCCTACATTTCTCTATCTTTCTCTCTCTTCCTCCTTATTCGTCATTTTCTATTTTAATTTAAAAAGTATATAGTTTTGAGGTTTTGATTGATTTGGATGCATGAATTTTAAAACTTATCTTGTAGAAGTGCAGAAATTTTGAAATTGATTTTGCTGAAATGCTATAATTTTGAAACTTATCTTGTAAAAGTACTGTAATTTTGAAATGGATCTTGCAGAAGTGTTGGAATTTTGAAATTGATCTTGTAAAAGTGAAAAAAATTATTTTTTACGAATCTAAAATCAGTTTGAAGTTTTTATAAAGGAGAAATTAGGTTCTCATCATTCATTTTACTACTCCATTGATTAAAATTCTATTCATTTTCAATTTTTAATCAAGGTCCTTGGGTATTAATAACATCATTAATTATTTCAATAATAAAATATTTTTTATTTCTAAATATATTCATTTAATGTTAAAAATGTTAGAATTAGTATATTTATATTTATGACTAAATTTTTATCATATATTTTTAGTTTTAGTTTGTTGATGCACAAAACCGGAGGTCTTGGAACAACGTAAATCCGACCGTGAATCTGCAAGTAATGTAAATGACACAAGATGTATCGTGGTTCACCCCAATGTTTGGGCTACGTCCACACTGATTATGTATTTATCTGAGGGAGAGATAACTCTGTGAGAGCTTTGAGGGGGTGAGAATATGGCCTAAGAGTTGGCCTCTGAGAGTGAGAGTCAGGCCCCTCCCAATTGTGAGGGTGAGGGGTCCTTTTATAGAATAAGGACTCCTCACTTATTACATATTTGCCCCTTCCTTTATCCCATAATTACATTTAAGTCCCCTGAGTATTTGTACGAGATCTAAATACGAGGCCCTAAATATGGTATAAACAGTAGTCCCCCAAGTCTTCAGTCAAGAGAGTCTTTTGGCTGGAGACTTGAAATTCAGTCCATGTGTGGGCCGAAGTAACTAGATGTCGTCTAGGACTAATGCTTGATATGAGGCGGTGCCCAATCTGAAATGATGCTCAACTAGAAGTAGCACATGTTGCGAGGCCGCTCTGCTTGTAGCTTGTGTTGCCTTGGTTGGCTCGGCTTGTGGCGTTTGAAGGTGAGGGAGTCCCTTTATAGAATAAGGGCTCGCTCCTCAATACATAAGTGATGGGCTAGGAGTGATGTTTGCAGCAAGGCGGTTGCTCAGCTGGCGGCGTTGCTCTCTAATGAAGGTAAGGGAGTCCCTTTTATAGAATAAGGGCTCGCTCCTTAGTACATGAATAATGGGTGCTCTCTAATGAAAGTGAGGGATTCCCTTTTATAGAATAAGGGCTCACTCCTCAATACATAAGTGATGGGCTAAAGTCTCCCAAGTATTTTTTATGAGGCCCAGTTGAGGCCCAATATATGGTACATAAGTAGTCCCCCAAGTCTTCGGTCAATAGAGTCTGTTGGCTGGAGACTTCAAATTGAATCCATGTATGGGCCGAAGTGGCGGTTGTTCGGAGGCGGTATTTGTATACCCTGCACTGAAGCTTTGTAGGTGAAGCTTTGCAAGTGAAGTTTTGAAGCTGGAGCTCTATAAATGAAGCTTTCAAAGTTGGAGCTTTTGTAAATAAAGCTTTGGAAGCTGATTGACATGAGTGATGCTCATGAATGTTTATGTTGATTGACATGAGTGATGCTCATGGATGTTGTCATGAGTGATGCTCATGAATGTTAACATGAGTGATGCTCATGAATGTTGACATGAATGATGGTCATGAATGTTTATGTATGATTGTCATGAGTGATGCTCATGAATGTTTATGTATGAATGACATGAGTAGTATTCATGTATAATTTGGAGTACTAGGCGTACTTTTGATGACCTGGTTGGTGCTATTTTGGGCTTATAGGCCTTTGCTCTCCACAACATGTCAGCCTTTTTTTTTTTTTTTTTTTTTTTTTTTTTTTTTTTTTTTTGACCCTCTGATGGGGTTTATATATATTACCCTCTGATGGGGTTTATACAGATGTCTCCGAAAGATAAGAAAAATAAATTACATCACTTTAATGTAAGGAAACCTTTATCTTCCTTCTAGGTATTTCCGTAGCTTTCTCAGAAAATAGGAACATGCATGATGAAAGTGTGAGCATCTTCTTTGGCTTTAGTAAGATCTCATTTTTTTCTTTTTCTTTTGCATTGTCCCCATGTGCTCTCGAGGAAAGCCTCCATTTTTCTTTTTCTTTTCTACTTTTGCTTTCTTAGTGACATGATGGCTGGATTGCTTCACTGGTGTGCAATTGGCGCATGCCATCTCCACAAACTTCTTCAGACCCTTTCCTCCTTTCCCTTTTTCTTTTCTACTTTTGCTCCCACTGCATCTTACTTTTTATTTTTCTTTCTCCAGACATTGCTTTTTCTTTTCTGTTGATGGACAGCTTTTCATTTCAAGTGGTTTGAACAGCAATTGATTGTCTGAACATTTGACGTTGTTTGCAGACCTCTTTTGACTCGTCATGAGCATCGCTTGCAGACCTCTTTTGACCCGTCATAATATCATCTGGACACATAAAAATGTGCTGAGAGCTTAAGCGTCTTGATGAATTCCGGGAGCCGCGAGTGCGGAGGAAGATAAGCTATTATTTAATTTCCAGTTTCTCTGACCAAAAACGCTCAATCTTCTATCCAAATCCAAACCCCTATCGCAGGTCGGTTGCTCTTCCAGTTTAACCACTTGGGTTTTTCCAATTCCGTCACTGTCCCGAGAAACTTCAATTTTTGAAGCGAAAGAAAACATTTTCCTGGAACATCCAGTGACGCCAGGACGTACGGACCAGAGGATGGGTCGTCGTTGGAGGGACATGGATGACGTTAGCACCACACTGCTTACTCGTCTCTACTCTGGGACATTATGCTCATCTCTAATCGCGGGAATAAGTTGGTCTGTTTGATCAGTCTCGAGCTGGAGGACTGCTCTGGGACTTTTCCATCCAAAGCTTGGTGCAGTTTTTGGTCCGGATTTTGGGACAAACAACTCGGCTCCAGCGCAATGTCACGTGGAGTGGTCCATGTCTTCCCCCGAGTCCCACCATGTGCTAGTGTAAAACCGGGCCCAGATAGGAGAAAGGTGTTTAAAATAATCAGGAGCTAGAAATGCTGTATTTAAATGCCGACATCCCACTATGTCTTCACAGGCCTCATAAGCTTTATCAATGCTTTTCTGAAATTTGGAGGAAGTGAGAGACTGAAAAGCAGAGGGAGAAAGTGGATGAGATGATTGAGGGCTCAATGGAGGATGTTATCCTGCAGAAAGTGGATGTAATAATTTCGGAGTAGAGAGATAAAAGCAAAAGGGTGGTGTCTGTCCAAACAGCTGTCATTCTAGAGAAAAAAGACGAGCAGCGTGCACTGATCAATAGCAAAAGCTAACTCAGTAGCTGGCGAAACCTAGGCTTCAACGAGAACCCTCCTGCAATCCTGCTCACACCTGAAGCGCTCATCAGAGTTGAGAACCCGTTGCACAGCTATCTTATCAGTCCCTTGTTGTCGAGCTTATCCTCAATACCAGCAACAATGGGATCTCTATCCTTAGGGACGAACATTCCGGAGCTGGTCCGGACTTCGATGAGCTTGCTCTGACCGAACAAGTTACCAACGACAACAGATCTCTTCAGCTCCGATTTCGCGATAGAGATCAAAAGATAGCATTCGGTGTCTGTCAGCAGATCTTCGTACACGAAAGCACCAGGGTTCTATGAGATCTGTTTGACTTTGGACTGATTAACGGTGAAGGTGGGAGCAGAAGATGTGGAGCAGATTGAGGGTAGGAAGAAGGAGAGGAGGAGGAAGAGGTGAAGGCAAGCCATCACTGTTGACGCCTGGTGTGAATCTGAATTTCAATCTCTGAGACGGAGAGAGACAGACCGTGGCTGTCGCCATGTCTTCTGTATTTTGGACGCCGACCATCACTGTTGACGCCTGGTCAGAAACGGATGCCCCGCAGCTCCCGCTCTTCCCATCTCGACCACTAGAGACGGCGTCGGAAATGTCGCTGCCGGTGAAGATGTTTTGGCGCAGCAATCAGAAGTAGTTGTTATCTCCGTGTAGGGCTCTTGCGTGACCTCCTCAATCAACTATTCTTTAATGGGAAACTCCAGCAAAGGCTCGTCAGTGAGCTCCGGTAAATTTCCAGCTATCTCGACGGAGATGGTAGACTCCGGCGGATGAGACTTTAGGGCAACTGCTTCCATGCGCTCGGACTCTGATGAGAGGGAAAAACTTTATGGTAAATGAGTCGTCGTCTAGGTGGTCAAGGACGGCGTGGATGATCTTGTCGGTGAAGATATCGAATGGGCGTGCAGAGTAAATAACACAGTGTGTAAAGTTTGTGTTTCTATGTGGGTTTTGCAGATTCACGATGAAGGTGAAAAAATGAAAGATAACCGACACAACTTTTCGTATCGATTCCCACAGACGGCGCCAAATGTTGATGCACAAAACCGGAGGTCTTGGAACAACGTAAATCCGACCGTGAATCTGCAAGTAATGTAAATGACACAAGATGTATCGTGGTTCACCCCAATGTTTGGGCTACGTCCACACTGATTATGTATTTATCTGAGGGAGAGATAACTCTGTGAGAGCTTTGAGGGGGTGAGAATATGGCCTAAGAGTTGGCCTCTGAGAGTGAGAGTCAGGCCCCTCCCAATTGTGAGGGTGAGGGGTCCTTTTATAGAATAAGGACTCCTCACTTATTACATATTTGCCCCTTCCTTTATCCCATAATTACATTTAAGTCCCCTGAGTATTTGTACGAGATCTAAATACGAGGCCCTAAATATGGTATAAACATAGTTTTTACCCATTTTTAATTTGAAACCCTTTTTTTAATTTGTACACATATATTAATTTCTTTTTGTACCCTTATTTTTTTTTAAATTTATTTGTACCCATTTTTTATTTTGCCAAATGTACCCATTCATTTAATTTTTTTCAAATTTTTAATCTTAAAATGTACTCATTCTTAAATATACCAATTTGTTATATGTAAAATGTACTATTTTTTTTCGTATAAAATCTATTCAATTTTTTTCTAATCTATTTTTAAAATGTATCAATGTCAAGTTTAATCAAAGAAATTTACTAATGTTATTAAGCCTAATATCTTTTTTTTTTGTGATTTTGAAGAATGTACCCATGTTTTGATATGATAATTTTTTGGTTAATTTTGATGAATGTACCTATGTCTATACACACACACACAATAGTGTATTTATATTTTAATATTTTTAATCCCACAAATTATGGTTTATTTATTTATTTAAAATCTCATTTATATAAACAACTCAAATTTTTAATTTAAAAAATATAGTAACGTACATAGAAATAAATTATCACATTAATTTCAGCGACTTTGATAAAAAATTGAAAACCAATAAGGTTTCAATAAAAGAATATTCATAGCTAGGGACCACATTCAAAGTCTCCCTTTTATAAATGGTGTTAGTTTGTAGTTTTGGTGTGGACAAGTCTATTAGGGACATAGCTGCAATTTTGGAATTTTGGTTTGCTTGTTTTTGGGCTAATTAATTAAATGATTAGATTATTAAGATTGGCTTAAATTTTGAATTATTGTTTTTGGGACACCTAGACTTGAATTTAATTATTGTTTTTAGGCTAATTAATTAAATTAATTAAATTATGTAACAAGTACAACTGAAATTTTAGAATTTTGGTTTGCTTATTTTTGGATTGGCAAATGGTAATTAATTAAATTATTAAGAACAAAATGCCAGCTTGTTTAGCATTGTTAAAGATGGCATAAACCATCTTTAATTTCTATAAACTTGACAAGTCGATAAGCAAATTTTTTAAAACAAAACTATTTTCGCACTTCAATTTTTCCATCCTACGCATTCATTTTTATTTATTTGTCTCTTAGTTTTATTCTATTTAATAACCAGAAATAACCAAGAGTGTATATAATGTGAAAATAAGAGTACAAAAATTGCTTTCCCATTTACTAACCCTCGTAAATAATATCAACCAGCTGATCTCCAGTCTGCATCGCACGTCAACTATAGATTAAGAAATGCCAACTTGCTTACCATTTAATAATACACACACTTTATGCAATGTACTATCTTTAACAAACATATTTCCTAGCCCTCAAGGTTAGTGCGTGTTTAGGGAATCCAAGCATTAAAATAACAAAATTATTGCTGGAATGATAGATTTCAACCTGTTCACAATCATCTTGGAAGCGATTTGAATAGTTGAACATGCCAACTAGGTGTACATTTAGTTAAATTTCATAAGACTTTTTTGTCAAATTTTTTAACAAAACATAAAAGAAAGACCTTCAATCTCTAAATAGCATTTTCATAAAACAAAGACCTTCAATTTTTTGTAAGTACTTTTTGTCAATTTTTTTTTAACAAAACATAAAAGAAAGTCCTTCAATCCCTAAATAGCATTTTCATAAAATAATGACCTTCAAATTTTTATAAGTACATTTTTGTCCATTTTTTAAACAAGACATAAAAGAAAGGCCATCAATCGCTAAATAACATTCTCATAAAGCAAAGACCCTCAATTTTGTATGAGTACTTTTTGCCAATTTATTTTAACAAAACATTAAGGAAAGACCTTCAATCCCTAAATAGTATTTTCATAAAACAAAGGCCTTCAATTTTTTATTACTTTTTTTGTCCATTTTTTTAACAAAACATAAAGAAGAACCTTCAATCTCTAAATAGCATTTTCATAAAACAAAGGCCTACAATTTCAATATGTACTTTGTTGTCAATTTTTTTTAACAAAACATAAAAGAAAGACCTTCAATCCCTAAATAGAAATTTCATAAAACAAAGACCTTCAATTTTTCATAAGTACTTTTTTGTCATTTTCAAGGGAGCTTTATATATAAACACAAAAACTTTCACTATATTTCATGGAACTCCACTAGTTTTTAAAGAGCCTCAAAACATGAAAACAATGTTTTAAAATACCAATCATACCCCTAAGGTTTAAAGGTTGTTAATAGAGCTCAGCCCTCACAACTCCAACAAAATTAATATATGTCATAAGCTCAACCCATCATCGACTATTTATGCAGAATCAATTTTCAAACTATATGTAAAATCAGTTTGTATCATTTATTACTATAATCAGTTCAACCCGTCTTTGACAATTTTTGCATAATCAGTTCAGTCAGTTCAGCCCATCTTAGACCATTTTTTTAGAATCAGTTCAACACATCCTTGACCATTTTTGTAGAATTAGTTAGTTTAACCGTCTTCGACCATTTTTGCGGAATCACTTCAATCAATCTTTGACTATTTTTGTAAAATCAGTTCAACTCGTTCTCGAATATTTTTGCATAATCAGTTCAACATGTCCTCGACCAGTTTTGCTGAATCAGTTCAATTAGTTCTCGACTATTTTTCAAAATCAGTTCAACCAGTCCTAAACCATTTTTGCAAATTTCTTCCTCCTTGTTCTTGGACAAAATTGCACCTACAAGACAACTAACACCTTAGATCAAGGCTAAAAGTCTCATGCGCCCACAATGATTTTGGGGGGGGGGGGGCTTTGGCCGAAGAACCTCCAATACCAAAGTTAGAATTTTGAGAGAAAAGAGTTTGGAGAATTTTTGAGTGTTTAGTAAGAGTGAAAAACTTAGTTTTTTAGAGAAAATGAGATAGAATATATAAGGCATGGCCAACTCCCTTGGGAAAGAAGGTGACCGGCCTTTTGTGTGTTTTTTAGGTGTAATTGGCCATTAATAGATTAATTAGGTAATAAATCCATTAATTAACCAATTAACATAATTTAAAAGGAATGTTTTGGGGGTTACTTTGTGGAGAAGATGGATGAAATAGGTTTTGAATTGTTACCTATTTTGGGCATTTTTGACTTGGTTGAGGGATGATTGCCTACTGCTCACTCTTAAGAATTCCGATATGCCTCAAGGGTATTTTTGTCCTTTTTATCCAAAAATCCACATGTCGCCTTGTGATTATTTTTGGCTCTATAAATGCCCCCACACCTATTGGGCTGCTTGCAGAAAAGGGCAGCAGGTGTAGAGATTTTCTTACTTTAGGAAACTTATGATTGCTTCCTATTTTGATGTAGATACCCTCTTTAATAAGAAATTAGATCCTTCTAGGAAAGGGAAATAAATTTCTCTCAAAGCCTATTTAAGTCCACCTTAAGTGGATTATTAAATCAACTTTGGAGAGCAATTTATTCTACCCTACAAGTGAGAAAGAGCTTAGTGGATATTTGTTCCCCCTTCTCTAGCAATCTTCTACATCTTGCTCGTGCAAAGGATCGTCTTTCGTTGCTTGCTTCGTCTTTTTGTTGCTTCTAGGTAAGAAAAAATTAATTTTCTAGTCTTCATAATTTTTTGGAAGCCTCGAGGCTTGAAATTGGCTCAACAGGGGTTGAGAAGGCTTGAGAAAGTTTGGGAAGGGTCACGGTATTGTTGTAGTGGGTTGAAGTTGCAGTCTAGGCCTTTACGCTGGGTTGCGTGGAGAGAGAAGGCGCGGGACTGCCAACCTCCTATGATTGGACTAGGCTGCGAGGCAAGGGCTTAGAGGAATGATGGGGAACCAGCATGGGTTGGGATCCATGTTGTGCCATATATACATTTAAAAAAAAAAAAACTATGCTCGAGCCCATGTCTGAGGAAGAAGGAAGAGAAAGGCCGAGAGCCTCTTTTGGGCCAAGAGGCCTCCTGCTTTTTTTTTTTCCAAGAGCTACACCCGGCCTTTTTTTTTAACAACCCTCTAACAAATCCCTCTTATGACTTTGTAAATTTTTTTTTTGTTTTAAGCATGTCCTCCTCGAGCCACAAGAATGATGATGGTGTGCCGCCATTGTATCGTCAAGGCAGGTCTTTGAGCAAGGTTGGCTACTTCAAGGCTGCTCACTTCAAGATTAGCTCTAATGACTTGTTTAGAGACTTCCTAGAGGCACATTGGCACGCCATTCCTTTAGGAGTGCGTGTGAAGCGTGTTAAAGATAGTAGCAGTCGTGAGCCATGTGATGGGGCTTGGAGAGCCATCAAGTTCGACCCTTACTATTTTTTGTTAGGGTTTACTTTCCAGATGCTGCGTTTCTTCCAAGAAGTGCTTGCTCCATGAGATGTGCCCCCGTCCAATGTTCTCCGAACGCGATCCATATGATGATGGGTTTCCATAACCTAAGCCAATTCTTTGACTTAGATCTAACTATCAATAAATTTTGGTATTTCTTTGACATAGGTCACATTGATGGAGTTGGGCAGCTGCGATCTCGCCATAGGCTTTTTGATAACTCGAGCATGAAAGATCATGACTGGGCCAAAGAGACTTTGGAGATAAATGGAGAATGATAATCTAATTTTTTTTTCCCTAAGATGCGTGTACCAATTTGTTTTCATATCCGGTAAGTAGGCTGCTTAATCTTCTTAGCTGCTTGGTTTTAGTGCTAAGCTATTTTTCAATTTTCTGATTGTCTTCCGCTGCTTTTGTAGATTCTAAATTTTGCTTCACTCCTAAGACTTCTCCAGACATGAAGAAAGTGCATGTTGCTCTGGGTATCCCCTCCGAGTACCGTGAATGGTGTTGGCTGCTTAGTCCTCTTTGTAGGAAAAAATGTGGGATGCCCCCGAGAAAGGAGATAAAATGAATCAAGGTTGAGGCGTTGGCTCGTCCAATCACTGTGGTGAAGCCTGCTACAAATGAAGGTGGGAAAAAGAGGCCTTCCTCGCCTACCTAAGAGACACATGCTGAGAAGAAACTAAAGACTTATTTCGCTGCTCGTAAGGGTTCACCGGCTGCTCCCAAGCTTGTGATTAACTTGACTTCCTCCAAAAGCGAAAAAGAGAAGGTTGCTAGATCTGTGCCAGTGGCACTTGCCGTTTCAAATACTACTAGCTTGATTGCTGAAAGGATTGCCTAACGTAGAAGTTCGTGCCAAAACTTCTCTCTGGGCTAAGTGTGGTTCACTTTTGGAGAGGCTTGCTACCATGAAGAATGACAAGGTACCCTCGCCTACTAAAGTGGCGCCAAAATATGTTCCCTTTGCTGCTGAGGCCGACTCGTTTGTTGAGAAGAAAAAGACTATTTATGCAGACAGTCGTGAAAAATCCACCAAGTCTGTTTCTGGGGAAGCAGCTGAGATTTGTGCACTCTTAAAGCCAAATATGCTCGAGGACATTGATGTATGTGCCAAGTTTGTTGATTGCTTCAAATGAGTTGTTGGCCCAAGTTCCTTTGCGAAGCATACAACCAAGTATAAGAGGACTGGTCTGCTTGCCATGATGCAAAAAACAACAATTCTAGCAGTCGAGTCTATGCTTCTTGATCAAGAGGATACCAATGCTGCTAAGAAAGTGGCAAGAACTGTGGCAACCGAAGATTACTTATCGGCTGAGAAAGTCAAGAAATTGAAATCTGAACTTGCTGCTTTGAAGGGGTCTAATATCTCTACCCCACTTCTCTGCAACTTGAGACCGCTCGCCAAGAGATCGTGGATTTTAAGACTAAGCTTGACGCGATCCAAGTAAAGTACGAAAGTGCAGAGAATGAGATCGAGTGTTACATACCTCAGATTCAAGGTCCTGAGCATGCCATTTCTGAATTTTTCTCTAATGCTTATGCAAAGGATGAAGAACTGATCGCTGCTTACAACCAAGTGATTCACTTTAAAAAGGTTGTTGATAGGCTTGAGCCTCAAGTGTTGGAACTCTAAGGTGCTTTGAAGATTAACTACAATATGAAGAAGGAAATGGAGGAGATGCAGAGGGTTCGTGCTTACCTATTCGAGGAGAATGAGCAGTTGAAAGGTGAAAAGGTTGAGTTCGAGGCTTCGCTTGCTCAGAGTCAAGTCAATTTCTACAAGTTGGATTATGTAGATCATCTCTTTGGGCGGCCGTCTAACTTCGAGTTTTCTAGTAAAGACATCGAGACATTTTCTATTTCTCCATAAGACTTGCTTACCTTTACTTTTGAGTCTTCTATTGGTGAAATAGTCGGAGATGTGGGTGCCCAGGTTGGGGCAGCTGAGGGTGAAGCGCTGGATGGTGCCGTTGCTGAAGGCATCACAGCTGCTGAAGGTGTGACGACCGAGTAGTTGTGGGATGTCCAAGTTGCTAAAGAGTAGTCTTCTAGGTAGCCTTTAGGATTTTCTTTGTTTTCCTTGTTGCTTTTTCTTGAACTCATTCAGTCTTTGCTAGTTGTTTATCAATTTTGCTAGAAAATTTAATAAACTTGTTTCCTTTGTTTTTTTTCCATCTTTACTTCTTTTGTTCATGCCCTAACCTTTAGACTTTATAGACCAGTGGCAGACGTGCTGCTTTTCTATAAACAGACGCAGTCATAGGTATTGGTGTAGAACTTTTGCAAAGTTGTTAGCGATAGGGTTGGCAGCCGAATGTCTTACTTACAGAAGCAGACAAATCCTCATAACCACTAGGCTGTTAACCTTGGCTTTCTCCAATTTCATAGGTTGCGTAGCAAGTACCACAACACTTTAGGATTTGGCATAGGTTGTTCCGCTCTTGGCATTTGTGAAACTTATCGACTACGTAGCATGTCGGCAGTAGATAAGGCTTCGTATATGCATGCTAGCTTGTTTAACCTTTCACAAGAATGTGCAGTTGTATAAGTCCAGCGCGGCTTTACTGCTTGAAGGGCAAGCTGTAGGCAGTTTTCTGAAAACCGTAGGCTACCTTAGTGCACTCGGTAACAGCTTTAGGTTTGCAAGGCAGCTGTCCATAAGGCGTACTGCGTAATGTGCCATATTCGTCTCTAGGGCTTGGTTCTCCATGGATTAGGCCAAGAGACCTAAAATCCTTCAGTTAGCTAAGCCTTGAAAAAGACCATCGTGGCTACTTTTAGGAATCCCGGTGTAAGCCATCGTGTATGTAGTTATACTAAGGCAGCCAGGCTTAGCCATATCTAGATATTCAGAGCATAGAGTTTATCCTCTCGCTTTAGAAAGCAGACCCATGTGGACGTCAGTTTACCCTATCGCACTAAAGAGCATGGTTGGTCTCTCGGGGGATACAATTCCTGTGGTGAGTCCCTAAAAAGGGCGCGATCTTCTTTTGAAGTGCATGTGAGATAAGTTGTTGTGGACATGTAGTCAAGCCAAGTTGTAAATTACTTCTGAATTCCTCATTGAAAAAAGAGTTAAGCGAACGAATAACTTAGCTGTAAAAGACTGCATAACAACTGGATAGTCTTCAGCTTACGAAGTGGTGCCTATTGAGCTGCTTTAGTCTTCGGGTCTTGATATAGTGGAATGTCACACATGGTACTTCCTCAGGTTGTAGGTGTTCTATTGCTTCTCGATCTCCTTGTCATTCATGGTGGTGAAGGTGTAACTACCCTTGCCACCTACTTTGTTGATCTTGTACAGATCTTCCCAGATGGGATCCGTTTTTTTGGAGCCTTCTCTGTGAGCAGTGATGAAGGCCTTTCATAGGATTAGGTCTCCAGGTTGGAACTACCGGATCTTGGCCCTTTGATTGTAGCGTGAAATGAGCTGTTGCTGGTAGGCTGCGATACAGGTGATGGTATGCTCGCGCTTTTCCTTTGCCAGATCTAAGCTTGTGGTCATCTCCTTAATGTTCTACTCAATGTTTGGCAGTAGAGTGCTGATGCTTGGCATGATGATGTTGGGAGGAATGATTGCTTCCGAACCAAATGCCAAAAAGAAATGAGTCTCACTGGTTACTCGTCTTTTGGTGGTGCGATATGCCCATAAACATGCAGGGAGTTTCTCTGGCCATTTTCCTTTCTTGTCAGTGAGGGATTTCTTGAGGCAGTCGATGATCGTCTTGTTGGATGCTTCGGCCTACCCATTGCCTTGAGGATATCTCGGCGTGGACATGTGCTGCTTGATGCCATACTTTTGGAAGAACTTCGCCAAATCTTTACCCATAAATTACCAGCCGTTGTCGGTGACAATGAATTGAGGGATGCCAAATCGGTAAATGATGTTCCTCTATATGAAGCGCTCTATGTCCGTTTGAGTCATGGTCGTCATGGGCTATACTTCTACTTATTTGGTGAAGTAGTCGGTGATGCGATGAAACTTAAGCACTCAAATTAAACCCTCTTGTTGTCAAATTGTAGTATAAATGCAAGTAGGGATCGTTCTAAACCGGGGATTATGAGGGCTTACTAAAACCTTTAACTGACTCAAAAACATAAAAACAAAATTAAAAACGTTTGAATAGACTCAAGGGACTCAAAACAGATTTTAAAGATTCAAAACAACTTAAAAACACTCAAAACTGCCTAAAAACACAAACTGGGCAGATTTGGACTCTAAATCAACTTTGGATGAATTTAGTGTTTTGGCTTGAATCAAAACACTCAAAAACACAAACAAAACAGAAATTTAACACTTTGAAACAAGAAAGTAAAAAGGGGATTTTGGTTTGGATGAATTTGAAATAAACAAGCAAGTTATAAAACTAGGCAGATTATAAAATGAATTTGAGAAATAAAATGATGGATGGATTAGTTAGAGGTCCGTTCTTCACACATGACACACTTGTACATGAATTGATTTCCAATTGTTTTTCAATAAACTATTAAGCTCAACACCCCAGATTAATCGTGATGCACAAATTAACCCTCAGATTTTCCTTTACTCATTGAATTGGATGAATGCATGCGACAACCCAAATCATTCTCTAAAAGTACCCTATATGAATGCATAATAGAGATACAATCAGAGATCATTACGTTCAATGAAAATCATAAGTGTTGACGAGACAATTATAACTATGAATGCATGATACAATTGCCAAGAATTCAATTAACGCGATTGTGATAAACAACCTTCACTACTCATGAATATAAACTTGTAACGATTAGGTGAAACTCATTTATATTCTAGCATCTAATTCATGCATGAAAATTAAGTATGCATCCTTAATAAACATACAAGAATTAGTTATGAATAAAATAGATAATTGAATTGCAATCACAACTTATCAAATCACAATTGGAAGAAATCAATTCATATCTCAAGCATGTTCATGGCTTCAAACTTCCCCCTAACTAAATAGGGGTTTAGCCACTCATAATTGCAACAAAATCAGAAAATGAATTTAACATTGGAAACAAAAGAAAAAAAACACCTAAACGCTCCAACGATCCAAGTTGACAGCACGCACGTCCAAGCACTTTCCTTTCCTTCCTTTGCTACGGCACAAGGTGTTGGTGAGTGTTTGAATGTTTGTTTGTATGGAGGAATGGATGCAAATATGAATGAATGTGTTTGGATGAAGGTTGTATTGAAATGGGAGTGAATGATCTAAAAAAATATGTATGAACTAAATTTATGTTACACACACTTCCTTTTATAGAGGAAGTGCAAGGCAATGGAGGGGGACATGGAGTGGTGTTGAAATGATTCAAAGGTGAAAGTGAAGTAATGATGCAAAACATGAGGGGTAAAATGGAGTGGTGTTGCAACAATGAATGCAAGTAGGGAACATGAATGATTGTGCACATGGTAGAGAAAGGAAAGGGAAGTGGAATGGTGTAGAAATGAGTCAAGGGTTAAGGTGGAGTGATGATTGATGCAAGAAATTTGGAATGATGGAGGGAACAAGAGTGGTGCTAGGCAATGAGTGAATGAAATAGACAAGGAATGTTGTTGGAATTTAGGGACATTGAGGATTAGGAAAGATTAAATTAAAATAAGGTAATCTTGACTCATGTTTCTTCTTTGGTTGCTGAGCTCTTTGTCATTAATTATTCTTTCTTTTTAACACATTCCAAGCCTTTTTAGTCTTCAATTTCGTCCATCCACCTTACTCCATGCATGTGCTATCCATTCCAAGCCCAAAATGCACCAAAATGCACCTTATTGCTTTATAAGGCCTATGGACCTACAAACAAACGAAAATAGCTTAAAATACATAATTAACTAAGAAATAACAACATAAATGCATGAGAACAAGCTAACTCAGTCGCATAAATATGCTCCTATCAGTCGGTTGCCACGATGATCATGTTTCTGCTCCCAATAGTAGACGACATAAGTCATACCAGGATGATTGCACATTATATGAACGACCAATGACTCATTTGCGGGTATAGCTCGTTAGCTGGCAGTGCTGGTACCGGCTTGTAGCGTTGGCAACGATCATATTTTTTTACTAACTACTTAACATCTTGGTGCATGGTATACCAGTAGTAGCCTACGTTAAGAGCCTTCTATGCTAAGGATCAACCTCCAGAGTGATTTCCATAAACGCCTTCGTGGATTGAGCTTAGAACCCTCAAGTCATCGGGAGGTGCTAGGCAGCAAAGATGTGGTCTGGTGTAGGATCTTCGAATAAGAATGTCGTTCCATATGTAGTAGCATGTTGCCTTGATTTGGAGCCTCCTAAACTTCAGTCTTTCCCGAATGAGTGTGCCGTTGACCAGGTAATCTATAATAGAACTTTCCCAGTTGGGAGTTATACTAACCTGTGACACTTCGGCTGTCGGCTCCATCTTTATGCTTGGCATGTCTAGTTATTCCTCTGGAATAGAGCGTTTAAGTTGGTGGTCAAGGGTAAAACCTAGGCCAGTTAGCGCATCTACGTGGACGTTGTTTGCCCACGGAACTTGGGTAAAAGTGTAAGTCTGAAATGCTTCATGTCACATCCCGACTTGGGCTTCACCACTTCCCGAGCTTGACTCCCTCATAGCACGATATTTTCAGTTTTGGGCCCCCAACCATACCCTCATAGTTTTGTTTCTGGGAACTCATGAGCAACTTCCCAGTGGGTTACCCATCTTGGGACTGCTCCAGCCCAAACTCGTTTAACTTCAGAGTTCTGATGGAACCTGAAGCCAATGAGCTTCCAAAAGGCCTCTTGCTATAAGAAGGTAGGCATATACATATAAGGCATATAGGATCCACTCCCATAGGCGATGTGGGATCAATCAATCCGCCCTCTTTAGGGGCCCGACGTCTTCGTCGACACACTCACACCACATGGTAGAGTGGCTCCAATACCAAATTGTCACATCCCGACCCGGGCTCTACCACTTCCCGGGCCCGACCCGGGCTCTACCACTTCCCGGGCCCGACTCCGCTGTGGATGCAAATTTTTGCCTTCTACTTCTTTGACAAAATTGCACCTACAAAACAATCAACACCTTTGGTCAAAGCTAAGAACCTTACGTGCCCACGATAAATGAGGGGCTTTGGCCGAAGAACCTCCGATGCCAAAGTTAGAATTTAGAGAGAAAAAGTGTTTAGAGGATTTTTGGGAGTTTTGCAAGAGTATCAACTTAGCTTTTTAGAAGAAATAGGGTCCTATATATAGGAAATGAGGTGGCCGACCCTTAGAGGATTTTGTGTGAAAATGGTGATTAATTTGGTGATTAATGGATTAATTAGGAATTAATCTAATTTGTATGGAAGGTTTTGAAGGTTATGGAATGAGGATGGATGAGACAAATTTGAACTTGTTACCTATTTTGGGTACTCCTGATTTGGTTGATGGATGATTCTCCACTGCTCGCATGTAGGAGACTCGGTATGCCTCGAGGGTAAATTTGTCATCTTCACCAAAAAATCCACGTGTCGCCTTGTGATTATTTTTGGCTCCACAAATGCCCCCATACTTGCTGGGTTGCTCGTAGGAAAGGGTAGCAGGTGTAGAGATCTTCTTGCTTTAGGACTGCTTTATATTTTGATGTTGATTCCCTCTTTAATATGAAATTAGATCATTCTAGGAAAGGGAAATAAATTTCTCTCAAAGCCTATTTAAGCTCACCTTAATTGGGTTGTTAAATCAACTTTGGAGAGCGATTTATTCTACCCTACAAGAGATAGAAAGCTTAGAGGATATTTGTTCCTCCTCCCCTAGCAATCTTCTACGCTTGCCCGTGCAAAAGACTGTTTTCGTTGCTTTCTTCGTCTTTTCCACATCGCACTGATGTAAGGAAAACTGAATTCTTCTTGTCTTCTTCTTGGGAGGTGCTGCCACGGAGCAGCTGTTAGGGTGGTGCGACATGTCGGCTGGCAGGGGCTAGGAGTCGACTTGTCATGGGCCAAAGAGGTGATGTGGCATAGGCCATTGCTTGTGCTGTTTGGATTGATTGAAGCCAAGGATTAACTTAGCATGGGTCGAGGAAATGGCGTGGCATGGGCAACGGTTTTGGCTGCCATGTCTAGGCTGCTTGCCAAAAATGAGGAAAATGCTTGAGTTTGATTTCTCAGCTGCTGTAAATGGAGCAGTCAAGGATAAAGCTGCTAAGATCGGAGCTGCTGAAGATGAAGTGTCAGACGAGTGAACTGTTAAGTGCAAAAGTGGCTACTGCACCTGACCATTTGCTACCTACTTAATCTTCAAGCATTTGATCTTTTAAGCTATGTGGCCTTCTCACACTGGAAAGCTTACCTAGATGGGTGTCAGAGAATTAGTTTACCCTCTCGCACTGGAGAGCAATTAGTTTACCCTCTCGCACTAGAGAGCAATTAGTTTACCCTCTCGCACTGGAAAGCAATTAGTTTACTCTTTCGAGCTGGAGAGCAATTAGTTTACCCTCTCGCCCTGGAGAGCAATTAGTTTACCCTCTCGCATTGGAGAGCAATTAGTTTATCCTTTCGCACTGGAGAGCAGACCTTTTTGAGTGTCAGGGAATTGGTTTACCCTCTCGCACAGAAGAGCAATTAGTTTATCCTTTCGTATTGGAGAGCAGACCCTTTTGGGTGTCGGGGAATTTGTTTACCCTCTCGCACTGGAGATCAATTAGTTTATCCCCTCGCACTGAAGAGCGAACCCTTTTGGGTGTCGGGAAATTGATTTACCCTCTCGCACTGAAGAGCAATTAGTTTATCCTCTTACACTAGAGAGCGAACCATTTTGGGGTTGGGGAATTGGTTTACCCTCTCGCAGTGGAAAGCAATTAGTTTATCCTCTCGCACTGGAGAGTGAACCCGTATGGGTTTTTAGCAATCGTTGTGGACAGCAGTTGAGCCATGCTTATGAATAACTTCTTGAATCTTTATTGAGAATAAAGAAATAAATCAACTGTGCTGGAAGGCAGAAAATGCCTAACAAACTAGATAATCTTCAGCTTGTGAAGCCTTGTTCGTCGAGCTGCTTGAGACTTTAAACTTATTTGGAAAAAAAACCCAAACGAGGTTTAGGGGGTGATGGAGACTTCCCCTGCTTGTATAGGCCATTTCGTTGACTTGTCAAGATACTCGTTGTATTGGCCCTCATTTATCAGCTTCTCAAGATACTGCTTCCACTTCAGGCAGCCGTTGGTAGTGTAGCTTGGTCCTTGATGGAATGCGCAATACTTTGTATGATCCAGCCTGGTAAGATCGTTTTTCATGGGTGGCGGCAGTTCGAACCAAGGTTCGTTCTTGAGCTTGCGGAGAATTTGGCCGATTGGAACTGTGAATTTAGTGAATGTTTCAAGCGCTGAGTCTTCTCTGGTTGGGAAATGTTCCATGTGCTTCTTTTCTGACTTGTTTTTGTTAGACTGCTTGGCCTCGTCCCATAGTGCATGCTTTTCTGCCAAAGCGTACGAAGTTGCTAGGGTCAGTTCTTCTCCCATGATCAGTTTTCTGAATAAATGATGTTCGGTGGGAAGTCCATTTCTGAATGTTGTTGTTGCTATGTCTTCGTTGCAACCAACAATCTTGGCCTTCTTCACTTTGAATCTCTTGATATAGTCACGAATTATCTCCTAATGGTCTTTTACGATGCTGAAGAAATTGTCGGATGTCCTTTTGATTGAGCGGTTAGACGAATACTCATTAGTGAAAACAAAGGAAAGTTTGTTGAAACTCCGGATTGACTGCGACGGCAGAGTGTGAAACCAGTCTTGCACCTCACCTTGTAGAGTTGTGGCAAAAATTTTGCACATAAGCGCATCGTTGTTCCTGTAGAGGATCATGGGACTACGGTAGTGCTTAAGATGTCGATCTGGATCTTCGTCTCCCTTGTACGGAATGAAGTGAGGCATAGTGAACCCGCGAGGTGGATCTGTCCGCTCGATCTCATTCGTGAATGGTGACATGCTTATGTTGGTCATGTCTCGTCGAAGCGCATCGTCAACAGTCTCGTTTTGTTGGAAATTATGCAATTGTTTGGTTATGAGTCTCTCAACTTCTTCTTGAATTTGCCTCTGCTGGGGCAGTGGAACTTTCGGCTGCCTCCAATCGTGACCTATGGGTGTAGGCCACTCTTCCCTATGCTCGACTCGTCCTTGTCGCGACTGCGGTGCATGTGCCATGTACCTGGCAGGCGAACATGCCATTTGTAGGCTGCTGGTTGAACTTGAGTCGGATTGAGTGACTGCTTCTCTCCGTCTGCCGTGCTGCCTACTACGATGTGAGGTGGAGAATGCTTTTTGCGAGCCTAGTTGTGAATGAACATTTCACCTGGAAGGTTGTCCATGTTGATAATCAGAGTATCACCTCAACTGTGAACGTATGCTCGTCCGTGGGCTTGATTAGGAATGCATGTTCCTCCGCGCGCTAAGACGAAAGTATATGTTATCCCAATGATCCAGGCGGGAGCGTAAACTGCCAGAACGCTTGGAACGTGGCTGGTTAAGGGGTTGTTTACCAGGATGCTGGTGGAAAGGTTCGTCTACCCTTGTCCTACTTCGGGACACCTCGTCCAGGGCACATTGGATCTCGGTGCGTTGCAAGAGTTGATTCACCAAGGTTGTTTGTTGTGCAAGGGCGCTCGTCAACTCTATGACTTGTCGAGACAAGTGTTATTCGCCATTTGGATTGGAAGAGCTTGGAAGGAATGTGCCTCCTTGAGCAGTGGAAGTGTGGTAGACTTCGGGTGCAAGATTTGAATTGGAAAATGTCAAATCCGCGAAGAAATATGGTGAAAATGCCCCCGGCTCGATGGTTGCTCCGGATAGTTGAGATATTCTCGGGCCAACTTGAGCTGCTTGGGAAACCATGGGAGGCAGGCTGTAGGAGCAGACTGCTTAATGAGTAGTGCATGCGAATGCGAGGCTTGGGCTCAGGCCCGTGCAAGCTTGGATGGCATGGCTTGGTAGCCATGGTGGAACCTTGTAGTGGTGGTGCCACTCTACTTACGACCGCATTTTGCCTCATGGATCTTTGCGGTCCCATTTCTTGAGTATTGGAATTTTCACTTATGGAATTTTCTAAATTTCTAGCCATTATATTTTTCTTATACGTTTTATTAAAAAACCTTTGCAAATAAAAAATTCTAATAATAAGAACGTATGAAAAATATTCAAATGGACTAGAAAATAGAGAAAAAACATTTTTATGCGAGAACCTTCTACGAGTATGGATTTCAACTCTTAATGAAAGCATCAATTTGTGGATGCAAATTTTCGCCTTCTCCTTCTTTGATAAAATTGCACCTACAAAACAATCAACACCTTTGGTCAAGGCCAAGAACCTCACGTGCCCACGATGAATGGGGGGGCATTGGCCGAAGAACTTCCAATGCCAAAGTTAGAATTTAGAGAGAAAAAATGTTTAGAGGATTTTTGGGAGTTTCGCAAGAGTATCAATTTAGCTTTTTAGAAGAAATAGGGTCCTATATATAGGAAATTAGGTGGCTGGCCCTTAGAGGATTTTGTGTGAAAATGGTGATTAATTTGGTGATTAATGAATTAATTAGCCTAATTAATCTAATTTGTATGGAAGGTTTTGAAGGTTATGGAATGAGGATGGAAGAGACAAATTTGAACTTGTTACCTATTTTGGGTACTCCTGATTTGGTTGATGGATGATTCTCCACTGCTCGCATGTAGGAGACCGGGTATGCCTTGAGGGTAAATTTGTCATCTTCACCCAAAAATCCACGTGTCGCCTTGTGATTATTTTTGGCTCCACATCCGCCATAGCATGATATTGTCCACTTTGGGTCCCGACCAAACCCTCACGGTTTTGTTTCTAGGAACTTACGAGCAACTTCCCAGTGGGTTACTTATCTTAGGATTGCTCCAGCCCAAAGTTCCGATGGAACTTGAAGCCAGTGAGCTCCCAAAAGGCCTCGTGCTATAAGGAGGTGGGCATGTACATGAAAGGCATAGAGGATCCACTCCCCTAGGCGATGTGGGATCTAACACCTCAAGCTGCTTGCGTACCTTCTCTAGGTATTGCGCCATCCTTAGATGTTTTGCCATGTACTCCTCAGTAGTCTGGCTGGTGATTAACTGGGAATCAGAATGAATTGCAAGCTTCTTCACCGCCAAGTCTTTTGCCATTCGGAGGCCTGCCAGTAGGGCCTTGTACTCTGCTTTGTTGTTGGATGCTTTGAAGCCTATAGTGATCGCCTGCTCGAGCATTGAGCCGTTTGGGGCGACAAGAACCACGCCTACTCCCGAACCTTTGTAGTTAAATGTGTCGTCGACATGCAAATGCCAGAAATCTCCATTGGGGAGGCAGGCGCAGCTAAGGTGTGTTGGGCTATTTCTGGGGCATTGTTGGGCTGCTCTGTTGCATCGCCTATGCTAGGCGCGAATTCTGCTATGAAGTCCGCTAAGGCTTAGGCTTTTATCGACGTGCGGGGTCGAAAAACTAAACTGTATTGGCAAGTTCCAACGCTTACTTCATCACTTGTTGAGAAGCGTTCGAACCATGTAAGATTGATCGTAGATGATACTGAGTTATGATGATGACTATATGAGGTTGAAAGTATGGTCTGAGCTTCCGAGCCGCAACAACTAGTGCCAAAATTAATTTTTCGATCTTCGGATAACTTGTTTCTGCATCGAGAAGAGTTTAAGAATTGTAGAATACCAGCAGTTGGGCCCCTAGCTCTTCTCGTATGAGAGCAGAACTCACTGCTACTTCGGAGACTGCCAGGTAGATGTATAAATCCTCTGTTGCTTATGGCTTGTATAGTAAGGAAGGTGATGTGAGATATTTCTTCAGGTCTTGGAAGGCTTTTTCGCACTTTTCATCCCATTTGTCTCATTGTGCCCTCTTGGTAGCCTTGAAAATGGGCTTGCATCGATCAGTGAACAGCGAGAAAAAGCAGTTGAGGGCAACTGCTTGTCTGGTCAAGCTTTGGATCTCCTTCAAGTTAGTTAGAGACTACATCTCTAGGATCGCTCGGTTTTGCTTGGGATGTACTTCAATTCCTCGTTGGGTTACTAAGTACCCTAAGAATCGGCCTGAAGATACTCCAAACGTGCATTTGGTGGGGTTGAGCTTTATTTTGTACTTTACGAGGATGTTGAAAGTTTTCGCCAATTTACGGATGTGGTCTAACCACTGTTTGCCCTTTACCATGATGTCGTCGACATAAACCTTCATGGTTACCCCAATTTGCTTTTTGAACATCATGTTTACTAACCTTTGGTAAGTGGACCTGTGTTCTTGAGGCCAAAGGGCATGACCTTGTAGCAGTAGGTGTCTCTCTCGATCACGAACGCGGTTTTCTCCTTGTCGGGCTCTTACATAGCTATTTGGTTGTAGCCGGAGTATGCGTCCAAGAAGTTTAGCAGTTGGTTCTCAGAAGTTAAATCTACCAATAGATCGATTCGAGGGACATGATAAGGATCTTTTGGGCATGCTTTGTTAAGGTCGGTTTAGTTTACGCAAACCCTCCATTTGTCATTCTCTTTCTTCATGACTAGCACGACGTTGGCAAGCCATGCTAAGTTTGTTACCTCTTCTATGAATCTGACCTCCAATAGCTTGTCAATTTCTGCCTCGATGATCGCTGATGAGTCAATATTATATTATATATTTTACCATATTCTTAGTATAATTTAATAATTATTTTGGTAGAATTTTGATATTTTGCTTTATATTTTCAATATAGGACATTCAACTTCCTCTGGAGAAAACATGACCAAACGGATGAATTTGGAGTGATTCAAATTCAAGGACGTTCATGTGTTCCTTAGCTTGTTCATGTCAAAATTTCAGCAATTTCGACCAAGCGGTTATTTTCTTGCAATTTAATGAAGAAGCAGTGCGCATTGTTGGAAAGTGACGTTTTTGGGCTTAAACTGCGTTTTTTGAGCCCAAGATTACCTCATATGGGTTCGTGGCCTTCTAAAGAAGTGTTCAAAATAATCCAAGCTTTAAATCTAGTTATTTTGGGCCAGTTTTGGAGCTGATTTGGGTCCAAAACATGGCTGTGCAAATTTATAGGCAAATCTATCAAGTTAATTTAAGATTATGTTTCCTATTTTATTTCCAGTTATTAGGTTTCCTAGTTTTATTCTAAGACTTTTTACTAGGAGGATTTTATTTATAGTAGTATAAATAAGCCTTTTGGCAATCGCTACTCGCTCGGGTGTGAAATGTCTTCTCTTTTGGATCACCGGTTTGGCAGAAGGTAGATGTGCAGCTTGTGGCAGGCCACCTCGGGGTTGATGCCAGGCATGTCAAATGGTGACATGTGAAAACATATTAGTTTTCTCTAAGGAAAGCCGTGAGTTCTTCCTTCTCAACTAGGCTTAGATGTGAGTCGATTTTAGCTGTCTTTTTCGGCTGCTGAGGATCAAGAATGATGTTTTCGGCGTCATTTTTGGGTTTCCATGCTATCTTGTTTGCTTGGGCACCATCTTCTCGATCCACCTGTTGTAATTGCTATTTGGTAACCTCTTCGTCCATTTGGACTTCGGTAGCCTCCACAGGGGTAAATGTCTTATTCTTTTACTCTTTCAACACTTGCATAATGCATCATCGGGATGTGGCTTGGTCAGACTTGATTTCTCTAACTCCTCATCCTGGGATGCGGAATCGGATATTTTGATACTTGACGAAAGTGACGGCATCCAACTTGATCAACCAAGGTCTCCCAAGAATCCCATTGTAGGGAGATGCGTCGCTTACAATCATGAACATCTGCTTTGAGACAACTGGTGGTGTTTTCATGTCAAGTGTGATGTGGTTGATGACAGTTGAGGTGTGTCCGTTAAATCCAGTGAATACCTTTGCTCAGTGTATGATTATGATTTCCAGGCCCATCTTATGAATAATTGAGAGTTGAAGTAGATTGACTGCATTTTCGTTGTCAACCATCATTCTGTCGACTATGGCATGGGCTAGTTGGACATATACTACTAGTGCGGCATCATGTGGGAAATTGACGCCTTCTGCATCATGCTCGATGAAGCCAATAATGGGTCTAGGTTAGGTGTCAACTGCTTGGACTTGTGAGATTAGTAAAGCCTACTGAATCTTCCTCTTCTTAAAGTTACTGGTGGCCCCTAAGTGCTCAGACTCGGCAAAGATACCATTTATTCGAATCATCTTAGTTGGTGGCTTTTCGTCATCGTCTGCGTTCCTTCTTGGCTGCGTAGCTGGCTTGTCTAAGTATATGTCGACCTTGCCTTCTTACATGAACTTCTCTAAGTAGTTCTTCCAAGTGTAGCAATCGTCAGTTGTGTGACCAGGACCTTGGTGGAATGCACAATACTTGGTGTGGTCCAACTTGGAAGTATCTCATTTTGATTATTTCGACAGCTTGAACCATGGCTCATTCTTGATGTCGCAAAGGATTGGATGGATTGGAATTGAGAACTTAGAATAATTCTTGGTCATCGGGCTTTCTTTGGTCGTGGGTCGGTTTCTACGCTTGGCCTCCTACCTGCCCTTACTTGACTGGTTCTCATCCTCTTTCCTTTAAGCCACTGCCGACTCTTTTCGAGGCGCCTTTTCTACTTGTCGAGCCTCGTCCCAGAGTGCATGCTTTTCTACCAGGGTAAAAGAATATGCTAAAGTTAAGTTTTATTTTAGATCATTTCTTTAAACAGTGGGTGGTCTGTTGAGAGTCATTTTTGGAAAGCTGCACTTGATATTGAGTTGTCGCATCCCTTCTCTGCTTTGAACCTCTTCACGTAGTCGCAAAGCGATTCCTTTGGGTTTTTCTTCACGTTGAACAAGTGGTTGGACTTTTCCTTGATTGAGCGGTAGGATGAGTATTCTTTGGTGAAAATTAAGGAAAGATCATCAAAATTCTAGATGGATCGTGGTGGTAAGGTGTGAAACTAATCTTGCGCTTCACCTTGTAGAGTGGTGGCAAATATTTTGCACATAAGGGCATCGTTGTTCCGATAAGGGACCATCGCACTTCGGTAGTGGTTCAAGTGCCTCTCTGGATCTCCATCTCATTTGAAAGATGTGAAGTGTGGCATGCTAAACTTGCGTGGAAGCTCTGCCTACTCGATTTCATATGTGAAGGGTGACATGCTCATGTTAGTCATATCCCACCGTAGTGCTTCATCAGCCATTTCGTTACGTTGGAAATCATGCAATCGTTCGTTGAGGAGTCTCTCATCCTAAGTGAAATTACAATTATCAATCACAAGAAGCCAACATCAATTTCAGGGAACCTTCCGACCAAAATTGCATCAAATTACTTTTCTAAAAATCCTAATGGTGATCAGGCATTAAAACAATTAGATAGTTTTTATCCCGGTGATTAACAATTCAAAGTACGCATGCAATCAATCATAAGCAATTAAATAAAAATCACATATTCATGCTAAGGCTCAAGGCTTCGCCCTAGCAAAAGAAATTAGTTCCGCATACTCATAATTGAAATCATAGAAAATATATTCAAGAAAAGGATTGAAAGCACCTTCAAGTAAAAAGTCTTAAAAACCCTAACAATTCTCTCTGTCTCCAAAATTGCATAAAAGAAATTGTTGTCTAAAACTGTAGACGGCTAAGCAATATATTTTTCCAAGCCACCCCAAAAACCCTATGAAACATAACCCTAAATTAAATGATAAAATTCGTCTAAAATCTGAACAGCCACGTTTTGGCCCATAACCTGCTCCAAAACTGGCCCAATATAGCTGGATTTAATGTTTGAAGTATTCTGAACACTTTTCCAGAAGGCCACGAACCCATCCGAGGTCATTTTGGGCTCCAAAAACGCAATTTAAGCCCAAAAACGTCATTTTCCAACACTGCGCATTGCTTCTTTATTTCATCGCCAGAAAATAACCGCTTGGTGGAAAAATTCCAAATTTTGATACGATCAAGCTAAGTGACTTGTGAACGTCCTCCAACTGGAATTACTCCAAAATTCGTCCATTTGGTCCTGTTTTGCTCCAGAGGAAGTCGAAAATCGTATATTGAAAATACAATTCAAAGTATCAAAATCAAAATTCTTCCAAAATATTAACCAAAATATACTAAGATTAGGGTAAAATATATAATATAAAATCTACTCATCAAATACCCCCAAACTTAGCTTTTTGCTTGTCCTCAAGCAAAACAAGACTCAAACAAAAATAAAAACTTAACAAACTAGACAACTAGCTAAAATTAACTGACAAAAACTTTCACCTTTACAGTTGCAATCCATAGCAAATTTCAAAAACTAGAACATCATTTCAAAAGTTACAACCAATCCCACCACAGAGTCTAAACCATTTAGAATCAATTAGAAAAGAATTCACAAACTTCCTTTGGTGTAAAGTGAACCAACATAATTAAGGAGACTCGACTAAAACCCTTACCTCTCGTCCTTCTTTATTTCACACATACTAACTTTAAATATAACTATTTTTCTTTTTCTTTTCCTTTTTTTTCTTGTTTTTTCTTTTTCTTTTCAGTAACAGTAGTGGTCGTGCAATGTCGGTTTACTTAAGCTTTCGATCCAACCCATGTAGCGAGCTTTAGGTCAATGACTCCCAAACCACTAGAGCTTTAGGGCACTAGGTGTAGAACACCCCCAAGGACTTATTAACCCGAGCTGAAAAGGCTACGAAACCAACTAACCACCATGCCCCATGCCAAAACTCTACCATTTGACGCGAGAATCGCTGCTGATTAGGCAGGACTGGCCCGGTTACTAGGCAAAACCTCGGGTGAGACAATTATTACTTTTTTCACAACAATAACTGACTTTACTTAAAACAAAAATTAAAAATAAACTTAGACTAAAAGCAAGTGTTTCAATCTCACTCCCCACAAAACATGTTGGTGTGATGTGCAAAGTTCAAATTATAATTCATGAATTAGTGTCTAAGCAACGATAAATAGCAAAGACTCTAATGTGGGATTAACCTTCACCATGTCCATTTGTTCTAACGTTTAAAATAATCTATGGATATTAACTTAAAAAGAATGAAAATTTTTAACTGACATAAAAATTAAAATCCTAAAATGTTATTTTCCTACCCCCAAACTTATTTCACACTTTGTCCTCAAGGTGTGGAAAATAAACAAAAGAAATAAGAACAAAAACAAAACTCCTAAATCCTAGAAAATGCAGAACGCAAAATCAAAGATAAAGAAAAAATATATATATCCTAAGAAAAGAAAATAGGAAAAAGAAATAGAAAAACAATAAAATAAAATAAAGTAAAACAGAAAACAGAAAATAAAAGAAAAGGAAAATTATTAAAAATTGACACAGAGAGTTGGAGGGTGGAACTGCAATTGCTGAGGTGCGCTGACAAAAATGTGGAGAAGTAAAACACTAATGGACACTTCGGGGATTCGAAAACAGGACCTGGTAGTGGGGAACTTGCGAAGACGCGCTAGCCAACACGTACAAGCCCCACATGTGTCAAATCTTGGCAGCAATTAAAATATAAGCTAGGGCAGCAGCTGCATTTTTCATTTGAAAAACCCGAGCTATTCTCGAACACACTTTGGATTCCCTTAAACTAGCCTCGATCATAGAGTCAAACAGCTCTCTTATGTCCAGTCCCATCCCCTTTGTCAGACGGAGATGGATAATAATGTGATTTGCAAACCCCAAAGCCTCTCATTCTCTCTAGAAAAATGAGACATCTCTCATTACTTTCATTTCAAACCCATCCATCTTTGCTCTATCTCTCTCTTCTGCATGACTCTCAAAACCGCAAGAGCTGTCTGTCTCTTTAGAAATTCAGCCCTCCTCCTCTCTCATATTTCTCAACCTCATATCTCTTTAAAATGAAAAATAGCCATCCTTCCCCCACATTTTTCTCTCATTTTCGCGGCTGCTCCTTCATCCTCGCTAAGTGTTGCATCCGTACTGCAACCAATAGATAGTCCAGCTATCTACACACCACCGTGTCTCGGAAATCCAGCACCTCGAGCAGCAAGACCAACAACCTGCTCAGATGAAACCACAGATCGCATCCTGCTCTAGTCTGACACACTCACAGGTAGTTTTTATCTCCGTCTCCCTTCGATTTTTGTCTCAAGTGCTTAGATTAGGGGAAAATGAATGAAAATTGCCCAATGCATGTGTGTTTCCATGGAAAAATCGAGACTCACAGATCCTCATTGAAAAGGTATGCTTCTATATCCTTGCAACTATGTTTGATAAGAATCTGTGAATAAAAATTTGTATATGGTCTCAGTGCCTCAGTATGTTGAATTGGCTTGTTCGTCATGCATGAAGAGATCTACAAATTCATCATGTCTTATTCTCTGTGCCACTTAGATCCCTCAACTATGTTTCTGCACTCTGCACTGCCTAATCTCATGAATGTAGAGGAATTGATGATGAATTGATGATGAATGTGCTGGGGGAATAAATGTTGATTGCACCCCCTTAGTTGGGATTAGGCCGAATCAGTTCTGAATGCAACCTACAATAAAAAAACCTAATTAGATAAGTAAAGAAAAATAACAAGAATTAAAAACTGCAATTTTTTTTTCAATTTTCTGATTTTTTTTATTTTTGTGATTTTTGTAATTAGGAATAAAAACAGGAAAATAAAATAAACGAAATAAAAAGAAAAGAGTTAGAAAAATTGGGTTGCCTCCCAATTAGCGCTTTAGTTAACGTCTATAGCTAGACGTAGAGGGAAGAATTGAAGATCACGTCACTTGTTCCCTTCGAGTTAACCACTTCTTGATAGCATCATACGACAACAGTAGGTATGGAATGAGTTGTTGTTTATCAATGGTTGAATTCTTCATAAGTGCACTTCTATGTGAATGAATCTTTATGATCAAATAAGGTTGTTTCCAGTGAGGTTTATGTTTCCATCGAGCTGCCTTGAACCTTGTATTTAACACCCACAACCTCTGCACTGGCAGAATTTCTCTATGAGGAATTTGGCTGTCACGGAATTGATCCTGATTTTCTTTAAATTTGATGAATTGCGACGTTTGCGTGTCCAATTCAGCAACCAAAATTTTCTGATTAGTAACCTGTTGCTCCGAATCCAAAATGGTCAGAGTAGTCAAAAGCTGATCATGTGATGTCTGATGTATTGATTTTGAATGAACAGCTTCTAACATGTCAATTCTTGTGCATTCGTGCAGCCCTGTTGGGAAGGGTTCTAGTGGCACATAAACTTAGGGAGGAAAAGATTGTGGGGAAATTGTTTCACAATCAGCAGGTGGTGTTTCCTCCCTTGGGCATGACTGGGTGGCAGATTGCTCTTCAATTCCTGCACCAATCTCCTCTTGATCATTAAAACTCTTCCCATAATTTAATGCTTGAATCAGAATTCCGTCATTGGTTATTTCAATGTATAAGTCAGTTAATTCCAATAATTTAGAGAGCTTGTCCTCCACTGAAAGCTCTTGTGGCACATTAAGCTGCTCAAAATACTGCCCAAGATGCTCTTTCAAACTTTGAGTGTAGAACTTTGAATGGGGATTGTTCCAGTTCCATTTTGAATCGTTTCTCATATTTATATACTCCTGGACATAATCTGGAAAATATTCTCTCTCAGGACATTGCAAAATATCATGAGTATTTGAATTACAAAGAGCACACACTGTAGGCTTAAATCCATAATAACCCTTTTCTGCTAATGACACCCAAAGAGGTGGTCCACCGGGTGTTAGATTGAATTCAGGGGGAACTGCAAATTCCATTGTTGCACTGCTAAAAAAAAGAAACAAATTGTAACCTACCAAACAAAATCAGCAATTAAATAAAAAGATATATACAAAAATAATTAACTAAGAGTTGTTGTAATCTGAGAAAAATAAAACAAAAACGAAAATTAAATTTTTTTTTCTTATATGTATAAACAGCAATAACTAATTGAAAATCTGATTAGTAGGAATTATTTTAAATAGTCCCCGGCAACGGCGCCATTTTCTTGATAGGATTTTTACTACTTATGTGAACGGGTTTAAATCTCCTATTTTACTTGCAAGAATCACAAGGTTATTGTAGTATAAACGGATCTCGCAAGGTCATCTCCACAGGGATTATTAAATAATTCGAACTAATCAGATTCCATTTAATTATTGTAAAGTAGAAATTGAGGTGATTGATTGTATAACCTAATTAAAATAAAAATGAAATTAATGAATTAAAATAAACAATCTGCAATATTAGAGCTGGAAAGAAAAGAAAACAGTTTTGGGAGAATAAAATTAAGAAAGCACTAGGGTTCCACCATCACCTAGCAATCCTATGAATTTTTACCAATTACTTATTATCTACACATGCCACTTTGAAGATTAGATTTTCCTAATTCATATTCTACTTGGAACCTCCAACATAGAACGTATATCTAACATGCAACCTGTCCGGACGTTCGGATCAAATCTGAACAAGAAATACTCATTATGCTTTATGAAAATCCTTTGAAAAACCATGCAATCCTTAAGACGTGATATTCATCCTAAGTGAAATTACAATTATCAATCACAAGAAGCCAACATCAATTTCAGAGAACCTTCCGACCAAAATTGCATCAAATTACTTTTCTAAAAATCCTAATGGTGATCAGGCATTAAAACAATTAGATAGTTTTTATCCCGGTGATTAACAATTCAAAGTACGCATGCAATCAATCATAAGCAATTAAATAAAAATCACATATTCATGCTAAGGCTCAAGGCTTCGCCCTAGCAAAAGAAATTAGTTCTGCATACTCATAATTGAAATCATAGAAAATATATTCAAAAAAATGATTGAAAGCACCTTCAAGTAAAAAGTCTTAAAAACCCTAACAATTCTCTCTGTCTCCAAAATTGCATAAAAGAAAGCGTTGTCTAAAACTGTAGACGGCTAAGCAATATATTTTTCCAAGCCACCCCAACAACCCTAGGAAACATAACCCTAAATTAAATGATAAAATTCGTCTAAAATCTGAACAGCCACGTTTTGGCCCATAACCTGCTCCAAAACTGGCCCAATATAGCTGGATTTAATGTTTGAAATATTCTGAACACTTTTTCAGAAGGCCACGAACCCATCCAAGGTCATTTTGGGCTCCAAAAACGCAATTTAAGCCCAAAAACGTCATTTTCCAGCACTGCGCATTGCTTCTTTATTTCATCGCCAGAAAATAACCGCTTGGTGGAAAAATCCAAAATTTTGATACGATCAAGCTAAGTGACTCGTGAACGTCCTCCAACTGGAATTACTCCAAAATTCGTCCATTTGGTCCTGTTTTGCTCCAGAGGAAGTCGAAAAACGTATATTGAAAATACAATTCAAAGTATCAAAATTCTTCCAAAATATACTAAGATTAGGGTAAAATATATAATATAAAATCTACTCATCATGGTCTATTCGTAGCAGGCAAGAGAATTCTTTGCAGGTTGCCAGTTGAACTTGAGCTAGATTGAGTGACTGCTTCTCTCCGTCTGTCGTGCTGCCTACTCCGATGAGATGTGGAAGTTGCTCTTTGCGAGCCTAGCCGTAAATGAACGCTTTGCCTGGAAGGTTATTCATGTTGATCATCGGTGTATGGTCCCAACCATGAGTGTATACTTGCCCATGGGCCTAGTCGAGAATACACGTTCCTCCGCGAGTTAAGACGGGAGTATACGCTATCTCGAGGGCCCAATCGGGAGTGTACGCTGCCCGAATGCTTGGTTCGTGACTGGTTGAGTGGCTACTTACCGAGACACTGCTAGAGAGGTTCCTCATTTGCCCTTATCGTACTCATGGACACCTCGTCTAGGGTACATTGGATTTCGATGTGTTGCAAGAGCTGATTCGGCAAGGTCGTCTGTTGTGCAATGGCGCTCGTCAACTCTATGACTTGTCGGGATAAGTGTTGTTCGACATTCAAATTGGAAGAGCTTGGAAGGAATGTGCCTTCTTGAGTAGTGGAGGGGTGGTAGACTCCAAGCACGATATTTGAGTTGGGAAATGTTAAATCCGCGGAGAAATATGGTGAAAATGCCCCCGGCTCGATGGTTGGTCCGGATGGTTGAGATATTCTCAGGTCAACTTAGGCTGCTCGAGAAACCACTAGAGCAGGCTGGGCCATATGAGCGAGCTGCTCGACGTGTGATGCACGCGGGTGTAAGGCTTGGGCTCGGCTTGGCAACGTGTTGGGCGTGGAGTGACATGGCTTGGACCATGGCCTTGGTGCCGTGAGCCTTGGATGACACGTCTCAGACCATGGTGGTGACACCATGGACCTCACCGTGGGTGGCTATCGTGGTGGCCATCCCAGTGGTTCATATGGTGGAAACTCGTGGTGGTGGTGCCGCTCCACTAATTGTCACATTTAGCCTCGTGGATCATCGCGATCCTATCTCTTGAATATTGAAATTTTCACTTGTTAAATTTTCTAAATTTCTAGCCATTGTACTTCTCTTTTTTCGTTTTATCAAATTTTCGCAAATAAAAAATTCTAAAAATAAGAACGTACGAAAAATCTAAAAATGGACAAGAAATAGAAATCCTTGGATGCGAGAGTCTTCTACGAGTGTGGGACTCAGCTCTCAATGAAAGCACTAATTTGTGGATGCAAATTTCTTCCTTCTTGTTCCTGGACAAAATTACTCCCACAAAACAAATATTAGGTCAAGGCCAAAAGCCTCACGCGCCCACGATGATTTTGGGGGGGGGGGGCTTTGGTCGAGGAAACTCTAATTCCAAAGTTAGAATTTTGAGGGAAAAGTGTTTGGATAATTTTTGAGTGTTTAGCAAGAGTGAAAACTTAGCTTTTTAGAGAAAATGAGGTAGAATATATAGGGCATGGGCAGCTCCTTTGGGAAAGAAGGTGACTGGCCTTTTGTGTGTGTTTTTAGGTGTAATTGGTAGTTTAATTGGCCGTTAATAGATTAATTAGGTAATAAATCCATTAATTAGCCAATTAACATAATTTAAAAGGAATGTTTTGGGGGTTACCTTGTGGAGAAGTTGGATGAAATAGATTTTGAATTGTTACCTATGTTGGGCACCTTTGACTTGGTTGAGGAATGATTATCTGCTGCTCACGCGTAGGAATCCCGATAAGCCTCAAGGGTATTTTTGTTCTTTTTTATCCAAAGATCCACGTGTCGCCTTGTGATTAATATTTGCTCCATAAGTTCAACTCGTCCTTGACTATTTTTAGAAAATCAGTTCAAACAGTATCGACCATTTTGAAGAATCAGTTTCAAATATATGTATAATTAGTTTTGTATTTTTTTTTAGTAGAACTAGTTTCGAATATATGTCTAAACCCTTCTCAGCCATTTTTTCAAAATCAATTTCAAATATATGTAGAATTAATTTTGTATATTTTTTAGTATAAGCAGTTTGTTGAGTTTTTGTAGAATTAGTTTGTATACTTTTAATGAAATTAATATTGTCATCAGTCCAACCTCTTATTGACCATTTTTGTATATTAGTTTTAAAAATATGTAGAATCTGTTTTGTATAATTTTTTTTAGTAGAACCAGTTTGTATATTTTTTTAGTTGAAACATTTTGTACACTTTCAAAATAAAATATTTTAAAAATAAAAAATAACTTTAAAAAAAGTAAGTGGGATGTGGGCCCCACATACCCCTTCCCCCATCCCACCTCCTGACCTCCCATTCCTCTTCGTCACCCCCTCAGGCCATCTCTAACAGAAGGGTCCAGAGGGCTAGAGGGCCGAAAATAGCCCTAAAACCGTCTCCAACCGAGGGCTAGGCCAGAGGGCTCGAGAATCTGGGAGGGCCCCACGGAATTTCAAAGGGCCAAAGGGCCAAAGGGCTGGTTGCTTCCGGCCAGCCAGCTAGCCCCGGGCTGGCTATTTTTTTTTTTATAGTTTTGTTATTCTTGTCGGTTATAACCGACAGGAATACATGCTATTATTTAATATACTAAATAATAGTGTATTCCTGTCGGTTATAACCGACAGGATTGTTTTAAAAAAGAATTCAAATGAAACGGCTACTACCCGTTGCATTTGATTTTTTTTTTTTTTTACATTATTATTAATTTTTTTTATTTACAAAATTTTTCATATAACTTCTATTTTTTCCTATAACTTCTATTTCACAAAATTTGGTTCATATTTTTTTTTAAATTCCATTTTTTTTCTATAACTTCTATTTCACAAATTTTGTTTCATATTTTTTTTAAATTCCATTTTTTCCCTATAACTTCTATTTCACAAATTTTGTTTCATATTTTTTTTAAATTCCATTTTTTCCCTATAACTTCTATTTCACAAATTTTGTTTCATATTTTTTTTAAATTCCATTTTTTTCCCTATAACTTCTATTTCACAAAATTTGTTTCATATTTTTTTTTCCTATAACTTCTATTTCATATTGTTTTTTAAATTCCATTTTTTCCTATAACTTATATTTCACAAAATTTGTTTCATATTTTTTTTTAAATTCCATTTTTTTTCCTATAACTTCTATTTGACAAAATTTGTTTCATATTTTTTTTAAATTCTATTTTTTTCCTATAACTTCCTAAGCCATTATACAACATTAAATTAAGTAACATGAAACAACATTAAACAATATGAAACAACATTAAATAACATTAACCAACATAAAAATTATACAACATGAAACTTAAACAACATTTTAGTTGTAGTTTTTAAATAATAAATTATGTTTGGCCCTATGGCCCTTTGGCCCTCGGTTGGAGACGATTTTTTGTGACAGGGCTAAAACGAGCCCTCTGGCCCTTTGGCCCTCGGTTGGAGACGGAGACAAATATGGTCATGTACTGTTCATTAAAATATTAATATCTTGGAGAATCTTGGAGGGTCAGAGGGCTAAAACGAGCCATCTGGCCAGCCCTCGGTTAGAGATGGCCTCACAATCCCATTATTCACGACTTCATCTTCTCCAATTCATTTCTTCTTCTTAGGACAAGTTTCATAAAGAAAATGGTAAATTGCTAAAATTGTCCCTGAGATTTGCATAACTCATCACTTTGGTCTTTGAGATTCCAAATCGATAAAAGTGGTCCCTGAGATTGTCCACCATCCATGATTTTGGTCATTTCGTTAAAAACTCCGTTAAGTGTCATGTAGCTCTTGGCCGAAAGTTTGGGCAATTTTCAAAGCTTCGTAACTCAATCGTTTCTTAACCAAATTTGACCCATAATATATCAAAATGAATATAGGAAAGTGTAGAATAAGATTATACATATTTTGAAGTCCAATGGTTGCCGGAGATTACCGGAAAATAGCCTCAAAGTTGACTGGTCCGAGTGAAAACTTGAAAACTCGCCGAAAACTGGATAACTTTAAACATTCATAACTTCTTCAATACTCAACGAAATCAAGTTATTCAAAAACAAAAATCATACTTCTCGATGAGACAAAGAGAATGGTACCTTTTTTTACTACTAACTCTCCGTGGTTTGGCCGGAAAACAGCTTGAAAAGGGGTTTTAGTCAGAATACCTTCCTTCATAACGCAATCAAACATGAACTCAGATCCTCGAATCAAATGTAAAAAAGAGAGAAAGAAACTGGAACAAAATTGAACAGAGACATAACAAAGTCAGTCACGCATAGAAGGGCAATTTGGTCACTTACACATCAACATAGAAAATGTTCGTGATGTCACTTTAAACTTTATTAAAATTTTGTTTGTTTTTGAAATATTTAAAAAATGTTGTCTCAATTTAAAGTGAAGTATTAAAAGTATATTCCATTTGTAATTTTTTTAGTTTTTAACAAAACATAAAGGCTTATTATATTAACACCCCACAAATTGTTGAATGAACCTCACATACTTAATACACCCCACATTTGTTTTTTCAATGAAAAATTATCTTAATACACCCTACATATTTCCCCATAATACTCTCATACCTCACATTCTCAATATGCAACTTATATTTTCTACATGCACCCCATATTTTCTATACACCCCACATTTCTAGAATCTTATAAAGCTTTTAATTTGGACAAAAAATGTCATATGGGATTTAAAGCATAAGTGGGTTGTTTTCAATTCCACCATCAACCCATATTGTCAGTTTTTAATATTTGGTGGTAATTTTAGATGTTTAATTCTTCATGTAATCCATGTGATTCCTAAAAAATGAATAGGATCATAAAAGCTTGAATCACACTGCAAAAGCAAGATTAAATAATTATCCATGTAGTCAAAATCACTAAAATAATAAAAAAATATAAAGTCTTACCTCATGTGAAGCTTTTGAAACATCGATTTCGTGTTTCATTCGTCAAAAATAATATTTCTCAATCAACATGTTTGTAGTTTCATTGGTTAAGGTTTTGTTCAACAATATGAAGGATCGAAGGGATTTTGATAGTTGAAGAAGATAAATAATACGTTAAAAGTGATTTGTTGTGTATTTAGATTTTTTTTTTAAATCTAATAAGGTCAAAATTGTCATTGTATACAGTATAGTATGGTAAATAAGTCATTTAATATTAAATTTTAATGTGGAATGCATTCAAAATTTTTGTGGGATGCTAATATAAAAAGCCAACATAAAGGAAAGGCCTTCAATCTCCGAATAGCATTTCCATAAAACAATTATAAGTACTGTTTGTCAATTTTTTTTAACAAAATGTAATAGAAAGACTTTCAATCCCTAAATAGCATTTTCATAAAACAAATACCTTCAATTTTTTTTTTGTCCATTTTTTAACAAAACATAAAAGAAAGACTTTCAATCCCTAAATAGCATTTTCATAAAACAAAGACCTTCAAATTTTTATTACTTTTTTGTCCATTTTTTTTTCTAACAAAACATAAAAGAAAGACCTTCAATCCCTAAATAGCATTTCCTTGAAACAAAGACCTTCAATTTTTTATAAGTACTGTTTTGTCAATTTTTTTAACAAAACATAAAAGAAGGACTATCAATCGCTAAATAGCATTTTCATAAAACAAAGACCTTTAATTTTTTATAGAGTAAATTGTAGCAATAGTTTCTCAACTTTAATCAAATTGAAGCAATAGTCTCTCAACTAAAAATCCATTACCATTGGTCCCTAAACTCATCAAAATGTGTAACTATAGTTCTTTTGTCAACTTCGTCAAAATTTTATCAAAATGAGTTATGTTGGAAGGACCATTGCTACTACAATTGGGGTCTCTTAACTCATCAAAATGTGTAGCTATGATCTTTTTCATCAACTTCGTCAGAATTTTGTCAAAATGAGTTATGTTGGAATGATCATTGCTACTATTAGATTAAAGTTGAGGGACTAGTGCTCAAATTGGGTTAAAGTTGAGGGACCATTTCTCTAGTTGGATCAAAGTTGAGGGACCAATGGTAATGAATTTTTAGGTGAGGGACCATTGCTCCAATTGAGTTAAAGTTAAGGGACTATTGCTACAATTTACTCTTTTTTATAAGTACTTTTTTATCATTTTTTTTAACAAAACATAAAAGAAAGACCTTCAATCCCTAAAAAGTATTTTCATAAAACAAAGACCTTCAATTTTTTATTACGTTTTTGTCCTTTTTTTAAAACAAAACATAAAGAAGGACCTTCAATCTCTAAATAGCATTTTCATAAAACAAAGACCTGCAACTTACTTTTTTATCATTTTTTTAACAAAACATAAAAGCAAGACTTTCAATCCCTAAATAGCATTTTCATCAAACAAAGACCTTCAATTTTTTAAAGTACTTTTTTCTTTCTGTTTTTAGCTACACCCCTGAAACTTGATTTTAACCTTATTTTGTTTTCTGTAACCCAAAACTCATCAATTTGCCCTCTAAAACTCAAAATTTGCTTCACCTTGCCCCCTGAGACTCGATTTTGATCATAGTTTACTTCCTAAAATTTGAAAGTCGTCTTCATAAAATTCAAAATTCACTTCACATTGCCTTTTATTTTTTTAATCTCTTCAATTTTTTAAAACTCAATATTCTCTGATTTTTTAATGTTGTCACACAATTGAGTGTATGATCAAATTTATTGCACATGTGACATAGCCTTATTGGGTGTTGGGTCCATATATGTTTTAGGAAGCAACCTATAAGGGCTTGTTTGGATGTGCTTTTAAAATAACTGAAAACTCCTTTGGTGAAAATATTTTTGATACTAATTAATCCTTAGTAAAAATCCAAGTGGAAAAGCACTTTAAGTGCTTCCTGCAAGAAGCACATATTTGGTGCTTCTTCCAAAAAGTACTTAGAGTGCTTTTGAAACTCAAATCAATTTAAACAAAAACGCTTTCAGACATTTTAATGAATTTTGAGTTTCATGACTTTTAAGTACGGGGGCAAAGTGAGATCAAAATAGAGTTTTGGGGGTAACTAAAATTAAGCCCTTTTTTTAACAAAACATAAAAGAAAGACCTTCAATCCCTAAATAGCATTTTCGTAAAACAAAGACCATCAATTTTTTGTAAGTAATTTTTTTGTCATTTTTTCTTATTTTATCAAAACATAAAAGAAAGGACTCCATTCCCCAAATAGCATTTTCATAAACAAGGACCTTCAATTTTTTATTAGTACTTTTTTTGTCCTTTTTTTTTCAACAATACATAAAAGAAAGACATTCAATCGCTAAATAGCATTTTCATAAAACAAAGACCCTCAATATTTTATAAGTACCTTTTTGTTAATTTCTTTTAATAGACATATAAAACAAAGACCTTCAATCACCTAAATAGCATTAGCATAAAACAAAGGCCTTCAATTTTTTATAAGTACTTTTATGTCAATTTCTTTTAATAAATCATAAAACGAAGACCCCAATCAGCTAAATAACATTTTCATAAAACAAGGACCTTCAATTACATTCATGTTTTTATTTGTCTCTTAGTTCTATTCTATTTAAAATCAGGCTGTGAAAATAAGTGTACAAAAATCGTTTTTCAATTGCCTCGTAAATAATATCAACCACCTGATCTCCAGTCTGCATATAATGCGCATCAACTATAGATTAAGAAATGCCAACTTGCTTACCATTTGATAATACATACATTTTATGCAATTTACTATGTTTATTAAACAACTTTGATAGCCCTTAAAGGTTAGCGCGTGTTTAGGGAATCCAAGAATTAAAAATAACAAAAAACGTAGAAATCATGCACCTAACCTCACATGCAACAAAATTGTATAGGAATATATAATAAGACCAAAGGGATGAACCTCCACCAGTTGCAGCTTGAACTAGCCAAGAGAACTGGCCTTTTGTAATTTTTGCCTTTCTCCCCTCTTGCATCTTCACCCCCTCAACATGGATACCTCCAATTTGGCTGATCAGTCTGAGATTCCTATTATTCCGTTAGCATTAATCGATGTCGGTGACCAGATCGAGCAAGCAGATCAGACCGACGTCCAAGAAGCTGCAAAATTAGAAGGCAACAATAGTACAGTTTTAATAAGTAGCATGGAATCTGATGTTTTCAACGCTGCAAAACAAGGCAATCTCGATGTCCTTAAGGAACAAGGCAAGAATCTGGACAAAGTATTGACTGCAACCCAGAACACAGTCCTTCATATCTTTACAGCATGTTATAGGATCCCAAGGTACATGGAATATGAGTATTCGGAACTCAAGTCAATGATCACTGTGGATGGTATCCTTAAAATGTGTCCAGCACTACTATGGCAGCAGAACGAGAGTGGTGATACTGCCCTACACATTGCGGCAAGATATGGGCGTGCTGGTATAGTTAGAGCTCTCCTCCTAGCTACAAAAACTTATTATCAAGGCGACCTTGAGCAAGGTTGTGCGATCTCATCAGAAGATGCCGCCTTGCAGGAGCAAAAGCTCATCAGAAAAACCAACAACAAGAAGGACACAGCGCTGCACGAAGCTGTCCACTTTAATTACTTTGGTGTGGTGGAGATATTAACCAAAGCAGACCCTGAGTTTTCCTACTCTCCTAATGATGCCGGCGAGACTCCTCTTTACCTAGCTGTCGAGAGGGGATACGATCTTTATTGTCTTCAAATACTTGAAGGTTGCAAAAATCAACTTATGAAGGCTGCAAAAATCCAACTTATGAAGGCCCAAATGGTAGAACGGCTTTGCACGCTGCAGTTATCCGCAACGACGAAGGTAAATGTATACAGAAAATAGTTACTGATGATGGCCCTAGTTACTAATTTTCTAGTTACTAATGATGGCCCTAGTTACTAATGATGGCCATGGTTACTAATTTTCTAGTTATTAATGTTCAGTTTTCAGATTTCAATCGAAGTCCCTAGTATTAATGTAATAATAAATTTACATGTCTAGTTATATAATTTTTTAAAATAAAAATTAGTAATTGATTTAGTGTTTTAATACTCACACCTTTATTAAACTCATAATTAATTTTAATTCAATACAATTCCAAGATAAAAAAAATAGAATAAGTTTCTACCTATTAGTTTTTTTATAAAAAGATTTTTGTTATAGACCTAATTTACTGAATAATACAAAAGGAAGAGAGAGGTGCGGCGGCACAAACAGAAAAAGAGAGAGGTGTAATTGTGAGGTGTATATTATTTCACCTTATTGTGCCTTTATTTATAATAGTGTTTTATGTAAATTCATTATCCAATAGGATAATATATGGTCTAAGAGATATGATAGAATCTCACGGATATCCCAGGTATGATAGGATTTACATGATCAAATTTCTAATTTAATGGACTGCAACGAATTTCAATTTTTAATCATAAATGTACTCATCCATATAATTTTTCAATTTTTTTAATCTTAAATGGACTCATACTTAAATATATTAATTTTTATATGTAAAATGTACTATTTTTTATATAAAATGTACCCATTTTTCTTTATATAAATTCATTCAATTTTTTTTTCTAATCCATTTTAAAACTTATATGGGTACATTTTGTTTTTTTTTTTTTTGTTGATTTGAGAATGTATGTATCCATGTCAAGTTCAATCGAAGAAATTTATTAAGCCTAATATCTTTGTTTTTGTGTTTTTAAGAATGTAACCATGTTTATATATACAATATATTAAGAGTATACTTTATATTTTAATATTATTAATCCCACAAATTATGGGTTTTATTTAAAATCTCATTAATATAAATAACTACCAATATCAAATGTTAATTTAAAAAATATAGTAACCTACATAAAAATACATTACTACATTAATATCAGGGACTTCGATCTAAAACTGATAACCAACAAGGTTTCAGTCAAAGAACATTGAAAGATAGTCTCCCTTAGAAAATTGATTTTATCTTTCATTTCATGATTCATTAATACATATGTTTCTTGAAGTATATATTTATGTTTTCTTTTTCTTTTTATACTTAAGAAATGACGAGAGCATTACTAAAATCCGATAGAACTCTGGCAAAAGCAGCAGACGAACTAGGATGTATTCCGCTTCACATGGCTGCAGATTTTGGTTACTTTTCAATGGTTAGGCAACTATTGGAATGTGATAAATCTACGGCCTACGTTGCTGACAATGATGGGCGCACAGCTCTTCACTTTGCAGCGTCCAAAGGCCATCTAGATATAATGAAAGAGCTTCTTACTCATTGCCCTGATTGTTGTGAACTGGTCGACAATAAATGTCAGAATGTGCTTCACTATGCCATAAAGAGCGGTCAAGATCGCGTAGTTTATTTTGTGTTAACGGATCCGTGGCTTAGCAACATCCTCTTAAATGCCAAGGATGGAAATGGCAATGCACCTCTCCATCACCTTGCTCATTATCCCAGACTTGGGATGGTTAATTTATTACTTGATGATAAAGTTGATATAATGTCGTTCAACAAGGAAAATGTAAACGCTTTCGACATCATTCTAGCTAATGAGGACAACATAAGCAAGGCAGTTGAGCTGGTATGTATCACCTCTAATTTTCTTTTATGTTATTATCCAATTTTTCTTTAATCGTCTGGGATTACTGAGTAGTCCTAAATCAAATGGTGAAGATTGGCGTTAAGAAATTGAATGGTGAAATTGTTTAAAAAGTCGGATTATTCGATAGACTGGACTACAAAAGCCAAACCTTTTATTATGTTATCCACTAAAAATACATTTTCGGCTCCGTCCATGAAGAAAATCCAAAGCTGTCTAAATAAGGATCACTTATTCGTACAATTACATGACCAATAATAAGGATGGTACTAGACTTCATCCTTAGATTTGTCCTTGAAGATAACATTACTCTTCTATGTCTTGCAGGAAAATATAAAAAAAAATTTGCAAAGCAGGTATGGTAGACCAGGGCACAGAGTTACAAGCCACAACAATGATGGCAATAAAGTGGAGGAGGAAAACCAAGGTAGCAGAGACACTGGAGAAAGCTTAATGAAAGCAAAAGATACCCAACTGGTGGTGGCTACACTTATAGCAACAGTAACCTTCGCAGCGGGTTTTACCATGCCAGGTGGTTACCACAGCGAAGGCGGATCGGAACAGGGTTCCCCGATTCTATCAAGAAACACAGCGTTCAAAGCATTTGTTATAACAAATACACTAGCCATGGCCATGTCTAGTTGTTCTGTCCTGGTGCTCATGTATTCCTCCATTTACACAAAAAGAAAGTACATGATCCAAACCTCTGATACGTTTTACATGGTAGTAACCTTGACAATGTTGGCTTTGACTGCAATGGTGATTGCATTCGTTGCTGGCACATACGCAGTACTTGGCGGTCATTCTCCAGGATTAGCCCTTGCAGCTTGTGTGCTTTGCTGCTTTTTCTTCTATTTCTTTGCACATTCCATTCTTTCTATTGAAAGCAAAATACTGAAGGCCCCGCATTTCCTGCGCCATCTATATATTGGCATTGTATTGCTGATAGGTAACTCAATGATTGCGGTGTTTAGATCGATACTCTTGAAGCTAACTTTCAGGCCTCAGCCAACCAAGTAGCTGTTGGAGCCTAAATCGTTTCTGGTAACTGGAATTCGAAGCCAACTTACAGACCTCAGCCGACCAAGTAGCTGTTGGAGCCTAATCGTTTCTGGTAACTGGAATTCGAAGCAGCAACAAGTTCACTTTTGTTTTTGTTTTTTTTGTTTTTTTTTTTTTTAATTTAACGGCTTGCTAGTTTTAAAGTTTAGTAGTAATCAAGTGATAAATGTACTGTCCAGATTCTGTCCAGATTAAATTTGCAAATGGAGTTGGTTAATTGTTTGTCTTCTAGCTCCATTGTAGAGAAGTTTGTGCAATGTACCTAAATTTGGAACATATATATATATATAAATTCACAGCTCCAAGAACAAGAATCATTTAAACACAAAATTCATAAACATTATCATGACCTCAGAGCCCAGAACTGATCACTGAAACATTTTTCCACGATCTGAACCCGTTCGTATTTACTGGAATTTCCTTATGCTATATAAATTCAAAGAATCGTATTTCACAAGAGGTGAGCTTTCCGCGTACTACAACGATAAACTCAATTTCACAGACAACCGAAAGAGTAATGCACACTACTGCTTCAAATTAAATGAGTAGGTAACAATCTTAAGTTCATGACTAAACATTGTGGAGTAAATGTGAGAACAAAATCATGTTTCCATCGGTACAATAAAAACTTTAAAGGACACGAATAATTTAAACTCTAGAACTTGGCAAGTCGACATACGAACTTGCTAACCCTGGTAGATAATATCAACCAAGGAATAATTCCTACCTGCAAAAACAAATCAAGAAGAATCAGAAGCAATACTCAAAACCATGCTTAAGATTTCTCTATATCGCATACTAAGCAATGCACATCTCTTTTCTTTCTGACCTGAGATTCATAATATGCAAACATCGGCAGTCTAAACACGAAAGTGACAGTACATAGTATTGACGAGACATTAGAGTGCCAGCAAATATAGATACTCTTCTCTTACAGAAGTGATAAGAAACTGGCATTCTTTAGATCATTTAGTTAAGGCACCTTTAATATATGACAAGTAACGATCAAAACTAATTCCAACTTTATTTACCATAACATTTTCGTTTACAACTCCTCCGGCCCTCCATGATTTCACCTTCCCTGCAGGGCAACAAGAGATAGTAATCAGTAAGTCCTATCAATTCAATTGTTATAGATTTGCTATCTCAATAGGAAAGAGGGGACTCGAAAAATAAATTTGGATCGGGAACACGTTACCAAAGGGTTGCACAAGTTGTCGCGATATGGAGGCAACAGGAACCCTCCAAAACCAGTTGACTCGGCTTTGCTTCCTGCAGATAGCTTTGTTTTATGTTGCTGTGCTCGCAGGGCTTCTCCACAGGTTCCCTGTAAACTTTACTCAGGTGCGAGCCAGTGCTTTTTTCTTTCAACCCTTTGTCTCTTTCTTTTTGTTCTGTTAAACATGTGCTCTATGGTTCTCATTGAGTACACTCTTATGTACAGCAAACACCCGGTCAGATTAGGAACAGGAAATCTGGGGGCTCTGCTGGTGCTTAAGCGTCCGAACAAGGGGAAGCAATAACCTTTGCTGATGTTGCTGGCGTTGATGAGGCTAAAGCAGAGCTAGAAGAAATTGTGGTATGTTGGATACTCCTCTCTTTCCTTTGATATCACCAAACGAATCATCAGAGTCTTCAGAGGATCCTAAAGGCTTCCTACTGTCTTCTGAATTTTTATTCCATTTTTATTTATGCCGATGTTTTCTGGTCAGGAATTTCTTCGGAATCCAGACAAAGTATATACGACTTGGTGCACGTCCTCCACGTGGATTTCTCCTGGTGAGTTACCAAAGACTAATTAATCAATGATGAATTACACCTCAAAACCTCTGAGGGGAAGTCAATGGTCCCAATTCAAATGTTTAGCATTTATGGTTAACTTGATGAGCCAACTATGATATGCCTTTCACGGATATCTCCCATGCCTTTCTCGACAGAGTTTTGAACTTTTTTTTTTTTTGTTCTGTGTGTGTTGTGTTGGATTAAGATGGAGTGCATAATTCCCAAGGACGATGGAAGCCACTTGGAGAAATACTATTTCAGCACCAAGCTTAATTTCTGCTTCACTACACTCATTTATGTATGTCCGAATCATGGAGAACAAGTATATAATGTGTGTTCCTTTAAGTATTCAACAAGTCTCTTATAATTTATTGAAAAAATAAAATGCAAAAAGAAAGTTATCTATTTTTTGTCTAAGTGAGTCGCAACCTAGACAGGTGTCTAGGCGGGCGCTTCAATAGGTCTGGGTGTCATTTCTTAATTTTCAAACGCTTAGGTATTAATCAGGGCGGCGGCCAACCGCCTAGGCGGCGCTAGACGGGGATTTTTAGAACAATGGTTGGAATTATATTTCATCCCATTAATGTCTCTGCACCACTTTTTTTTTTTTTTTAGATCCTGTATTTGTGTTCCTTTTAGCAAGTTATTTTTGTATGTTCTGCTGTAGGATCTTTTGGCATTTCTTAGGCTAACTTGGCCTGGGATTTTTTGCATTCTTTGTTTTCGGCTGCTCTATGTGAAATTCCCCACCCCACAGTCCCTCTACTAGTGGCTCAAGCCTCGATTGCTCTCCGACTCTCTCCGACTCTCTGGCCTCTTGGAGGGTCAAGCCGGGACCAAGAACGTCCACAACCTCTGGCTCGAGCTCTCCGAAGGCGAAAGCTCTTTAGCCGATTCATCCCCTCTGGTTCGAACGGTTCAGGTTGTGACGATACGGTTAGAAAATGCAATTACGAGAGCAAGGCTCAGGGCAAATGGATAGAGAAAGACCTAGGAAGACTTGGATAGAGACTCTAAGAAAAAACATGGAATACTTGGAGCTAACGGAAGACTTAGTGCAAAACCAAGTCCAGTGGAGTTCTAGGATTTATACAATTGACCTCACTTAGTGGAATAAAGCTCTATTGTTGTTGAACCTCTTTAGTTGAATGTAGTTTCTCTCATTATCTTTGATGCACTTGATTTTTAATCTAAAGTCGTTCATTGTCAATGATCGTTCGGTGGCACCTTGTTGCTCCACTTTGATAGTAGAGGTCATAAGTTCAAATCGTACAGGTGACATATCCAAGGTTTCATCCATGCCTACGAAATGAGAAGGCATCCACCCCATTTGAATCAACCAAGACAAGAACCAGAAAAAGAAACAAGCAAAGAAACAAAAACAGAAACAAGCAAAGAACCAAAAAAAAAGAAAAAAAGAAGCAAAGCAAAGAACCAAAAAAAAGAAGCAAGCAAAGAACAAAAAAAATAGAAGCAAAGAAGCGAGCAAAAAAATTAAAAAAGAAAAAAAGAAAAAAAAAAGCAAAGAACCAAGAAGTGGGTTCCACTTCAAGAAGTAAGAGTGGTGTTGTTAGCGAGTAGCCTTTGTGAAGAGTGTAAGTGATCTAGAGTTTGCTTTTAAAAAATAAGAGTGTCATAGCCTTTAAAATTGTGTATTTGAGAGTTGTGTGTTGTAATATTTGTGAGTGTAATACAAGTAATTTGTTTATTAATTTTGTCTCTACAACATTTATATTAGAGTTGTGTACTCTAATTTTCTCAACAGAACTTCCAACTGGTTGCAGCTTGAACTGGTCAACAGAACTGGCCTTCTTGTAATTTTCCCTTTCTTCCCTCCAGCAACACTCTTCCCCCCCCACCCAACACCCCCCCCCCTCCCCTCCCCCCAACCCCCCCCCCCCCCCCCCCACCCCAACCCCGCCGCGCGGGGAGCATGGATGCCTCCAGTATGGCTAATCAGTTAGAGAGTCCTATTACTCCGTTAGCATCAACCAATGTCGGTGACCAGATCGAGCTAGCAGATCAGACCGACGTCCAAGAAGGCGCAAAATTAAAAGGCAACAATAGTACAGTTCTAATAAGTAGCATGGATCTTGATGTTTTCAACGCTGCAAAACAAGGCAATCTCGATGTCCTTGAGGGACATGGTAAGAATCTGGACAAAATATTGACTGCAACCAAGAACACTGTCCTTCATATCTGTACAGCATGCTATAGGCACCCAACGTACAAAGAATCTGAGGATGAGGTACTCAAGTCAACGAACACTGTGGACAGTATCCTTAAAATGTGTCCAGCATTACTATGGCAGCAAAACGAGAGTGATGATACTGCCCTACACGTTGCGGCAAGATATGGGCGTGCTGGTATAGTTAGAGCTCTCCTCCTAGCTACAAAAACTTATTATCAAGGCGACCTTGAGCAAGGCTGTGCGATCTCATCAGATGATGCCGCCTTGCAGAAGCAAAAACTCATCAGGAAAACCAACAATAAGAAGGACACAGCGCTGCACGAAGCTGTGCTCTTTAATTACTTTGGGGTGGTGGAGATATTAACCAAAGAAGACCCTGAGTTTTCCTACTCTGCTAATGATGCCGGCGAGACTCCTCTTTACCTAGCTGTTGAGAGGGGATACACTCATTATTGTCTTCAAATACTTGAAGGTTGCAAAAATCCAACTTATGAAGGCCCAAATGGTAGAACGGCTTTGCACGCTGCAGTTATCCGCAATGATGAAGGTAAATGTATATAGAAAATAGTTAAAGAATATTCCTTTTATCTGTCATTTCATGATTCATTAATACATGTGTCTTGAAGTATTTATTTGTGTTTTCTTTTTCTTTTTATACATAAGTAATGACGAGAGCATTACTAAAATCGGATAGAACTCTGGCAAAAGCAGCAGATGAACGAGGACGCATTCCGCTTCACATGGCTGCAAATTTTGGTTACTTTTCAATGGTTAAGCAATTATTGGAATGTGATAAATCTACCGCCTACGTTGCTGATAATGATGGGCAGACAGCTCTTCACTTTGCAGCGTTCAAAGGTCATCTAGATATAATGAAAGAGCTTCTTTTGTTGTGAACTGGTCGACAACCAATGTCAAAATGTGCTTCACTATGCCATACAGGGCGATCAAGTTGACGTAGTTGATTTTGTGTTAACGGATCTGTGGCTTAGCAACATCCTCTTAAATGCCAAGGATGCTAATGGCAATGCACCTCTCCATCACCTTGCTCATTATTCCAACCTTGGGATGGATAATTTTGTACGTGATGATAAAGTTGATATAATGTCGTTCAACAAGGAAAATTTAAACGCTTTCGACATCGTTCTAGCTAATGAGGACAACATAAGCAAGGCAGTTGAGCTGGTATGTATCACCACTAAATTTTTTTTATATTTTATTTTATGTTATTATCCAATTTTTCTTCAACCGTCTGGGACTACTGAGCAGTCCTAAATTAAACGGTGAAGATTGACGTTAAGAAATTAAATGGTAAAATTGTTTAAAAAGTCGGACTACTCGATAGACTGGACTACAAAAAACAAACCTTTTATTATGTTACCCACTAAAAATACCTTTCCGGCTCCGTCCATGAAGAAAATCCAAAGCTGTCTGAATAAGGATCACTTATTCGTACAATTACATGACCAATAATAAGGATGGTACCAAACGTCATTCTTAGATTTGTCCTTGAAGATTACACTAATCTTCTATGTCTTGCAGGAAGATATCAAAAAAATGTTGCAAAGCAGGTATGGTAGACCAGGTCACAGAGTTAAAAACAAAAACGATGATGGCAATGAAGTTGAGGAAAACCAAGGTAGCAGAGACACTGGAGAAAGCTTAATGAAAGCAAAAGAAACCCAACTGGTGGTGGCTACACTTATAGCAACAGTAACCTTCGCCGCGGGTTTTACCATGCCCGGTGGTTACCACAGCGAAAGTGGATCGGACCAGGGCTCCCCGATTCTATCAAGAAACACAGCGTTCAAAGCATTTGTTATAACAAATACACTTGCCATGGCCATGTCTAGTTGTTCTGTCCTGGTGCTCCTGTATTCCTCCGTTCACACAAAACGAAAGCACATGATCCAAACCTCTGATACGTTTTACATGGTAGTAACTTTGACAATGTTGGCTTTGATTGCAATGGTGATTGCATTCATTGCTGGCACATACGCAGTACTTGGCAGTCATTCTCCAGGATTAGCCCTTGCAGCTCTTGTGCTTGGCTGCTTTTTCTTCTATTTCTTTGCACATTCCATTCTTTCTTTAGAAAGCAAAATACTAAAGTCCCCACATTTCCTGCGCCATTTATATTTAGGCATTGTATTGGTGATTAGTTACTCAATTTTTTCTTAGATCGATAAGCTTGAAGCTAACATACAGGCCTCAGTCGACCAAGTAACTGGAATTCGAAGCCACAGAAGTAGCAGAAGCAGCAACAATTTTACTTTTGTTTGTTTTGTTTGGTTTTTTCTTTTTTTTTTTAATTTAACGGCTTGCTAAATTTAAAATTTAGTAGTAATCAAGTGACAAGTGTACTGTCCAGATTAAATTTGCAAATGAAGTTGTTTAATTTTTTGTCTTCTAGCTCCACTGTAGATAAATCATAAATTTGTGAGTTGACAATGTACCAAAATTTGGAATATATACATACACACACACACTAGCGGAGCCACACTGGGGTCATTGAGGGTGCGTTTGGTACGCAGACGGGACGGAACGGGACGGGACGGAACGAAGGTGTAATTTTTGAAAAAGACATGGGGTATATTTGTCTTAAAATGGTAAAACATTGTGTTCCACAGACGTGGAACAAACCCGTTCCAGGGGGAGGAGGTGGGACGCAAAAACACCCAAAATCTGTCCCGTGGAACAGCCCGTTCCACCCATTTTTGGCGCACCAAACGCGGGACGGAACGCCTCGTCCTGTTCCGTCCCGTCCCGTCCCACGTACCAAACGCACCCTGAGCTCACATGACCCAAATAACCCAATGTTTTCCCTCTTGTTTTTTTGTCTTGACCCCTACCAGTTTGGGAAAGAAATGGTTTGTAGGTTAGCTTTTTGTTTCTCAACGGTCTTCTCTCTGCTGTTGCTGCTTCAATTTTCTTCTTTCTTTCCTCTATCTTCTTCTTTTGTGGTGCATCTTCTTCTTAATTCAGATTTCCTCTGTCCCTTACAATATGCTTAACTCAAATTCTTATTAATTGACCCAAAAAATACTCGTATTCTTATTTCCACTTCTGCCCTTGACTGCATATTTCCTGGATGTATTGACTTCTTGATTCGTGGCTTATTGCCATGTGTGGTGCTTGATGTTTTCTTTTACTTTTTGTTAGCGCTTTACATATAAACAAAAAATACGATATTACTACGTGGACAAACTATAAACAAAAATATGCTTTATTTTACACTTACTTATCATGACCCCATTGTTATATAATCCTAACTCCGCACTGTGCATATATATATATATATATATATATATATATATATATATATATATATATATATATGTATATGTATATGTATTGTGATGTAAGAGCTGCTGCATTTGCACAAACCTTTAGCCGTGACCGTTCTGAAAATTCCTCATTCCATCCCGTGTCATTCACAGCTCCAAGAACAAGAATCATTTAAACACAAAATTCATAAACATTATCATGACCTCAGAGCCCAGAACCGATCACTGAAACATTTTTCCACGATCTGAACCCGTTCGTATTTACTGGAATTTCCTTATGCTGTATAAATTCAAGGAATCGTATTTTCACAAGAGGTGAGCTTTCTGCATACTACAACGACAAACTCAATTTCACAGACAACCGAAAGAGTAATGCACACTACTGGTACAAATTAAATGAGTAGGTAACAATCTTAAGTTCGTGACTAAACATTGTGGAGTAAATGTCAGAACAAAATCATGTTTCCATCGGTACAATAAAAACTTGAAATGACACGAATAATTTAAACTCTAGAACTTGGCAAGTCGACATACGAACTTGCTAACCCTGGTAGATAATATCAACCAAGGAATTATTCCTACCTGCAAAAACAAATCAAGAATAATCAGAAGCAATACTCAAAACCATACTTAAGATTTCTCTATATCGCATACTAAGCAATGCACATCTCTTTTCTTTCTGACCCGAGATACGTAATATGCAAACATCGGCAGTCTAAACACGAAAGTGACAGTACATAGTATTGACGAGACATTAGAGTGCCAGCAAATATAGATACTCTTCTCTTACAGAAGTGATAAGAGACTGGCATTCTTTAGATCATTTAGTTAAGGCACCTTTAATATATGATAAGTAACGATCAAAAGTAATTCCAACTTTATTTACCATAACATTTTCGTTTACAACTCCTCCGGCCCTCCATGATATCAGCTTCCCTGCAGGGCAACAAGAGATAGTAATCAGTAACTTCTATCAATTCAATTGTTATAGATTTACTGTCTCAATAGGAAAGAGGGGACTTGAAAAATAAATTTGGATCGAGAACACGTTACCAAAGGGTTGCACAAGTTGTTGCGATATGGAGGCAACAGGAACCCTCCAAAACCAGCAAACCAGCACAATATATGTCAAGACCTAAATGGACAACCAAGTATACCTATTAAGAACCCTAGCTCAGGCAATTCCCTGTTATCGAAGAAAGCTAATAAATATTTCAAAAATCCAAAATACTGAGAACTACCTTTAAGATGAACAAAATTCTCTGATACAAATCATATGAAAGTTTTGTCTCCTTGCCGTGTAATTCTTGATCTGGAAGGCACATAATACTGTTAGAATCAACTCATAATAACTATACAAAATTGTAATGATCGGAATAAATTAAAATGTTCGAGACAAAATGATTATAGTAGGTACATTGAAATCGTATGGCATTTACAATAGAGAATTGCAAGTACCGACGGAAAATTTGAAAGGTAAAGCGTGAAAAAGAGGGTGTAGAAACATTAAGGTATATGCGGTACAACAGAAGAGAGGGACCTGACAGACTGAAGAAAGACGGGAAATTAAATTTCAAAGTCATAGATTCACCTAATCAGCATTGAGACAAGACTAAACTTATATTAAACTCATCTCTCTGTATGAAATTTTTTGTATCAGGACACCTAGACGCTAACGACATTGAACAGCTACCTAAACTGCCTTCGCCATTCAATACTTTGCTTAACAACATCATACTCATAAAATGCGTGGACGCTATTATACAAACACAACTTTAAGCCCAAGGATGTCATAAATAATTACTCTCTGCAATCATATATACGTAGTATACGTGTTTTAGGAATGCCTGTATATAATTATACATATGATCAACATAAACCAATAATCCAAGGGCTGGAGTTGCAAACTAACAATTTGCAAGTTCTTTCTCCTTAGCAGCTGCCATCCTCCGAAGTTTCGCAGCTTGCGCAAATGTCGACGGCCTGGATTCAGGCAGAAACAAAGATCATGCAACTGCAAATAATCCAAACTAACGCCTGATACTATAAAGCTAAGAATTTGAAGCTGCAAGCATCAAAACAATGCTGAAAATCCAAAAACTGAATAAATAAATAAAATTCCATTTGATAAATTGGAGAAAAATATGATTAAATAATAAAAAATCACTCACTGGGACAAGGAGCTTGCCTCCTTCAGGAGGTCTTTAATTTCTCCACGCAATCGGGTTGCCGTAGCATTCTTAACTCCTCCCTGCCAACAAAACAAATCACCCAAATTCAAATTTTAATTTCAGATAAATGCAATTAAAGCATAAATAAAAGATTAAGAGCTTAATTTCGCACAAAAATTAGGATTAAATTGTTTGAATGCAAGTTAAAAATAGTCGAGGAAATTACCTTCTTTAACTGTTCCAGCCACCTAGAGAGGAATTGGAAAGCGACGACGACGATGAATACAATTGGAGCTGCGAAGGAGCTCCGGTACGCCGGTAGGGTTTCTATTACCTCTCCCATGTCTGATTGCTTCCTTGCTCGATCAGTACGAGACACCACCTCCTCCTTCGTTTTGGATTTTCTATGCTTCTCTGCAACAGGGTCAGTTGCTATAGACCCAAATCTAAAACTCCACTGGGTAACCCCGATTTAATTGGGCCTGTTGGGCCTAAGTTGTTTGACAATGGCCTAATTAAACAAGCCCAAGTTAGGCCGAATCTTATAAATAACGAGTTTTTAGTTATTGTATGTTCTCAAAGAGATTTGTGATATGTACTCCCCTAAGATGGGGTAGAATTCCCTTCTCCTAAACTTTTTTCACAAAAATCCATTTAAAAAATTTCTCTATAATTCTAGATATATTTTGTCGTTAATTGATTTCAATGATTTTAGAAAGATTTAGTACGATGATATATTGATTTCCTTTTCATTTATAAGTAAGAGATCTTCCTATCGAGAATGATGAATTCGCAACTATTTTATTTTCTCGTCCATTAGTCTAAATATATGATTACTGAAAAAATGCATTTCAAAGGAATTAGAAATACTTCATTATTAGATTTTAAGCTTTCCACAATCTCACAACTCAAGTATTGAGGGATTTTAATCACACTTAACGTAAAATATCCATAAACGAATAAAAACTTCATCAAATTACATAAAGTCATAAATCTATCAAAATCCCTAAAATTGAATACGCTTCCATGTCAAGTTTGATGTAATAGAAAATACACGACATAAAAAATAAATAAATATAGGAATGAAAATGTAATGATGTAATGATTTTACCAAGAAATATTTTAGTTTGTCAAGAGAATGATCCGATACACCAAGTATCATAATATAATTTGTTGATGCACAAAACCGGATGGTCTTGGTACAACGTAAATCCGACCGTGAATCTGCATAAAATGTAAATGACACAAGAGTTATCGTGGTTCACCCCAAGGTTTGGGCTACGTCCACACTGATTGTATTGTATTTCTCTGTTGAAGAGGGAGAGAGAGCTTAGAGCTTATGGGGTGTGAGGAAGCTTCGGGTTTGTGAGGGTGAGGATGCCCTTTTATAGAATAAGGGCTCCTCCCCTAATTACATATTTGCCCATTCCTTTATTACATAATTACATTTAAGTCCCTCGAGTATTTATACGAGGTCTAAATATGAGGCCCTAAATATAGTATAAACAGTAGTCCCCCAAGTCTTCAGTCAAGAGAGTCTTTTGGCTGGAGACTTGAAATTCAGTCCATGTGTGGGCCGAAGTAACTAGATGTTGTCTTGAACTGATGTTCGATATGAGGCAGTGCTCAATCTGAAATGATGCTCAACTAGAAGTAGCACACGCTGCGAGGCTGCTCGGCTCGTGGCTTATGTTGCCTTGGCTAGCTCGGCTTGCGGCGTTTAAAGGTGAGGGAGTCTCTTTTATAGAATAAGGGATCACTCCTCAATACATGGATGATGGGCTAGAGTTGATGCTCTCTAATGGTGGTGAGGGGAGTCCCTTTTATAGAATAAGGGCTTGCTCCTCAATACATAAATATGGGTTCGGAGTGATGCTCACGGCGAGACGGTTGCTCAGCTGGCGGCGTTGCTCTCTAATGAAGGTGAGGGAGTCCCTTTTATAAAATAAGGGATCGCTCCTCAGTACATGAATAATGGGCTAGAGTCCCCTAAGTATTTTTCATAAGGCCCAGTTGAGGCCCAATATATGGTACATAATGTAGTCCCCCAAGTCTTCGGTCAATAGACGCTGTTGGCTGGAGACTTCAAATTCAATCCATGTATGGGCTGAAATGGCAGTTGTTCGGAGGCGGTCTTTGTAGACCATGCACTGAAGCTTTGTAGGTGAAGCTTTGCAAGTGAAGCTTTGAAGCTGGAGCTCTGTAAATGAAGCTTTTGAAACTAGAGCTTTGTAAATGAAGCTTTTGAAGCTGATTGTCATGAGTGATGCTCATGAATGTTTAATTGACATGAGTGATGCTCATGAATGTTTGATTGACATGAGTGATGCTCATGGATGTTAACATGAGTGATGCTCATGAATGTTAACATGAGTGATGCTCATGAATGTTTATGTATGATTGATATGAGTGATGCTCATGAATGTCTATGTACGAATGACATGAGTAGTGCTTATGTATAATTTTGAAGTACTGGGTGTACTTTTGATTACCTGGTTGGTGGCATAAATGGCTAATTGCCAAATTATTTTAGAGTACGGTTTGTACATTTCATCACCTGGTTGGTGGTATGAATGGCTGGTTGCCAAATGATATTGGAGTACGGGTTGTACATTTCATCACCTGGTTGGTGGTATGAATGGCTGGTTGCCAAATGATATTGGAGTACGGGTTGTACATTTCATCACCTGGTTGGTGGTAATAGATGCAGGTTGCCGAATAATTTTGGAGTACTGGGCGTACTTTTGGTCACCTGGTTGGTGCTATTTTGGGCTTATGGGCCTTCGCCCTCCACGACATGCCAGCCCATTTATTTTGGGCTTTGCGGTTTTTTTTTTTTTTTTTTTTTTTACCCTCTGATGGGGTTTATACATATTACCCTCTGATTGGGTTTATATAGATGTCTCAGAAAGATAGCAAAAATAAATTACATCATTCAAAAAATAAATCTGACCCTTTGCTCAATGGGTCACACCCATAATCCTTTTTTTCTGCCTGCCATCACTACTACAATTATGTCTGCTTCTTTTTATCTTCTTTTGGCTTTTGCTTTCCTCTTTTGCTTTTCTCTTTTGGCAGATGGCAGACAACGCCAAAACGGAATAATAATGGAATTATTGTAAGAGTGCTCGTGGTATTCGCAGGAGATGGGATCTGGGTCCGCAGCTGTCCCGACCGTGAGAATCTTCGTCTCAGTGGTGATGAGTATCTCTGCTTTCTTATTCTCTCTCTCATCTTCTTTCTTTCTCTCTCATTGTCTTTTGATGCTCAAGTATGATGGGCATTTCGATTGCAGTGGAAGAAAGAGATGACCCATGATCGGAACATTCCAGCAGAGGCCATCGCCGTCGTACCAGACACTCCTATACGCAATTCGACTTACAGAGCTCCCTCCAAAACCGAGAACAACTACCCAACGCGCACAGATCCCACACCGGTAACAAGAAAGCAATTTGGAGGGTAATATCGTCCGGAACGTGGAGAGGAAGAAAAGAGCCCATCGGGCTTTGGGTCCTGCGAGTTGAGTTTAGTGAGGTGGTCTTCTACCAACCTTGGATTTGGAGGGCTTTGGTTTCCTTAACAACGAACTGAAGCAGAGAACCAGAAAACAATGGAACCGTTTTCTCGTCTTCCGCTGGAGATTTCAAAAGGAAGTTTGCTCTCTGAATCAGCTTGCAAATTATGGTGTTCGCATCTTTCACTTTCTCAAGCGTCAAAGTATCGCTCTTGGGGTTCGCATCGGCTTTGAATGAAGCATCTTCCCTGTAACTCGCGAGTTGGGATATTAGATTGGCTTCCAGTGAAATGACTTCTTGTGTTGCTACTTGTTCAAAAACAGATTGAAAGTTCCCAAGCCATGAAGTGAAACTTGGAGGCATGACATAGGAGTCGAGATTCACCACCTCTGATACAATTGATCATGCTGCCCGTATATTTAAGGGAAGAAATGAGAGAAATGGACCTCCCACCGCTCTCTGACCTGTGCCAAAATTGAGGAGAGAGAAACGGGGTTGCGGGGGAGAGAGAGAAAGATAGAACTTTAGGGTTCTCTGGGGGCGTGATCTGGTGAGGTTGGGCTCAGATCTGGTGAATTAGGTGGTTCCCATCTCGCCATGGCTGAGAGACATGGGAGAAGAGGGAGCAGAGGGAGCAGAGGGAGTCGGCGACATGGTGATGCCGGTGCCGAACGTGCACAGCGCGGAGCTCGTGAACATCATTGATTTCTGTACCAAAAACCCAACCTCTGCATCGGAAAGTAGAGCACGATGAGGCGTGAAGGAAGGAGCTGAGGAAAATCAGCACTGATTTCGTTAGGGAGTTAACAACTGACCGCGTGATGGAGCTGATCCTAGCTGCCGACTTCTTGCACGTCGATCTATTGCTGGAAGTGCTGAACCAGACCGTGGCGGATCAAATCAAGAACAAGAATTTCGAGCATATGAGGAAGTTGTTCGGCGTCGAGAGTGATTACACGCCTGAGGAAGAACAGAAGCTTTGCGAGGAGTATGCTTGGGCTTTTGAAAGACATGTCGTTTTCTGATGGATTCACGAAGGTGGGTTTGGAAAATGATTAGTGGTGTTTGGGTTTTGGGGAGATTTTGTTGTGATTTTTTTTTTCTTCTGGGTTTTGTCAAATTTTGCAGATCCACGGAGGAGGAGGTGAAAGATTGAGAGATCCGACATAACTTTTTGTGTCTTTTCCCACAGACGGCGCCAAATGTTGATGCACAAAATCAGCGAAGACTTTGGTACAACAGAAAGTGTCAGGTTTGTGACCTTCGCTTGGTTGCTTCGATCACTAGTGAAGATAAGTACGTAAATGAATAGGGACAGGGAAGCAAACACAAGATGTACATGGTTCACCCAGATCGGCTACGTCCACGGAGTAGAGGAGTTCTCATTAATTGTGAAGGGTTTACATAAATACATAGGTTCAAGCTCTCATTTTGTGAGTTTTAGTGAATAGTTTAGTACAAAATGACATTAGAGATTATTGTGGGAGAATGATCCCTATTTATAGAAGAAAGTTTCTAGTTTTGTTCTAACATTGACACGTGTCGTGTTGTGATTGGCTTCTGATGTTGACACGTGTCGCGCTGTGATTGGCTTCTGATGTCGACACGTGTCGCATTATGATTGGCCTCCTAGTTGAAGGGAAGCTCTTCTGGGTCATTGACGGTATAACGTTAACCAGTTATTTTCTAAATGGTCCGCTGTGAACTCAGAGCGAAATATGGGTATGGCGTCACAAACAACCCCCTCACCCACTAGCATAGAGGAATAACCAATATTGGCTAAGGTTTGACAATTGTGAGGATCAGAACGAAATATGGGTATGGCGTCACAAACAACCCCCTCACTCACTAGCATGGAGGAAGAACCAATATTGGCTAAGATTTGACAATTATGAGGATCATCCAACGTTTCTTTCATACCAGACTCTAACAAAGGCCATGAAGACCATGACATGGCAAGCTCAAACCTAGAGCTAGAGCTAGGGGAGCCCTCATCACTAAGACTTCCAGACTCCGACATCTACAACAAACAGAAACAAACTCTATCACTACATGAAGGATCAAAACATAAGGAAGCTCATAGGGCATGCATAAAAGCTCAACCAGTTCCTTATGTTCTTAACAGAATACATGAACACTCAAACAATTCAACAAGAATGAAAACATCCGATCTAGTGGAGAAGACTACCAACCTGAAGATGGTGCAGCAAAGCAATGTCAGAATCCCTCTCAAGTAAAGAGCACTATGTCTTCAAAAATCACTACAAGATGAGCAAATGAAGTTAAGGTAAAGAATGGAAACTTATCCTTCTTATATATAGTTAAACATGGCTATTGATATTCAAAATTCAAATTCAAACCGTGAAAAAGCCCCACATGGAAAATCTTCAAACTTCTAACACTAGGGAGTTTCAAATTTCAAATGTTTCAGTTCCCCCTTCAAAAAAAAAAAAAATCCAAAAAAAAAACAAAACAAAAACAAAAAATCCGAAAAAAAAAAAAAATCCGAAGGGGGAACACAGTAGCTTCATCAATGGAGGAAAAATATCAATCTCAAAAGCTTCGCACTATCTTCATCAAGATAGTGTGAAGCAAAATCAATTTATGGTGCCAACAAAAGCTTCATCAATGGAGGACACATATCAATCTCAAAAGCTTCGCACTATCTTCATCAAGATAGTGTAAAGCAAAATCAATTTCTGGTGCCAACAAAAGCTTCATCAATTGAGGACAAATATCAATCTCAAAAGCTTCGCACTATTTTCATCAAGATAGTGTGAAGCAAAATCAATTTATGGTGCCAACAAAAGCTTCACCTATAAAGCTTCAACACCAAAGCTTCACCTATAAAGCTTCAACACCAAAGCTTCACCTATAAAGCTTCAACCCCAAAGCTTCAACACCAAAGCTTCACCTATAAAGCTTCACCTATCAAGCTTCAACCCCAAAGCTTCAAACACAAAGCTTCACCTATAAAGCTTCAACACCAAAGCTTCACCTATCAAGCTTCAACCCCAATGCTTCATCTACAATACAAAATTTCAACACCAAAACATATAAAAGCTTCGCACACTCTTCATCAAGATAGTGCGAAGCTAATTCAAGTTTTGTATCCTAAAAATAGCTTCAACTAGTCACGCTATATACCCAAGCAAAAATCTATAGTCAATAACCTTACCTATTAAACTATTTCCCAAACACAAAACCTTGTGACAAATAAACAAATTTTGTTCACAAAACCAAGATTCCCTTGAACCTGTACAAAAACACGGGTCAACATAAACATTTGTTTTGTTCTACACCCACAACATCCCTGTCATAACCAAACAAGCAATTATGTATATGTTTCCAAACATATTATAATAAATCAAACAACAAGCCAAAATCCCAAGTTTAACTAGAAATCCAACCCAAGCAACCTCTTTCCCTCTCTTCCTCTTCCGCCTCCTTTCATCTATCAAATTTCTGCAACCTTTGCTCTTCTCCAGTGAAGCTGAATTTTGGACACCCTATAGTTCTTGAGCAGATGAACAACTTTCAAGAAGGAATCGTTTCTGTTTGAGCGACGGAAATTAAAAGTGTTGAGGCTCCAAACACGACAGTCGGATTCCCGCAAATTTAAAGACTGCTGTGATGTTTCGAAGATCTGGAAATATTTAACCGTTAGTTCATTCTGAATTTTTGATATGTCATGAAAGAGATGATAAGGAACAACTTCGATGAAGAAAGTATGTTGATCTGAACAAGAGAAAATGGAGTTTCGAAGCTTACAACAAGTCTGACAGGTTGACAGAAAAATGATGAACAGTCACTCATCATACCTGAATTTCTAGATTTGTACTACTCCGATGGATCTCAAATTTGGATATTTTGTAGCTGACAAGGTGAGGAACAACTTCGATGAAGAAAGTATGTTGAGCTGAACAAGAAAAAATGGAGTTTAGAAGCTCACAACAAGTCTGACGGGTTAACCGAAAATTGATGAACAGTTACTCATCATACCTGAATTTCTGGAGTTGTACTACTCCAATGGATCTCAAATTTTGATATATTGTAGTTCACAAGATAAAGAACAACTTTCATGAAAACGACTTTGCTATCTGAGCTATAGAGAATGGTGTTCTATTGCATCCACTCAGGCTGATTAGTGGAAACGAAAAGCAATTCCATCAAAAAAAAGATGAAAAAGAGAGAAAAGCTACTAATTGCACCTGATCTTGTCTAGTCAATAGCATGCAACATCAAACACACAAAAGTTGGAAATATTTTTAGATAAGGCATATACGAATGTGTGACATCGAAACAAGGATTCGTTACTTTGACAAATTAGTAACAAGCGAGACACCTCATTCGGCAACTCTCTTCACCTGCAGACTTGGGGGACTCCCACCATATGCTACTGCACCTTGATACTCGGCAGTCTCACAACCACTCAGTGACTTGGATTTTTTAAGTCTCCAACCGAGAAGTTTTCCTCACTCGGGAAATTAAGGGAAGACTACCTCAAACTACATGCTTCACTCACAAAGCTTCAACAATACAAGTTTCAACAAAAGAAAAAATTCAAAGAACTTTCTGAAGAAGGCTTTGGTGTATTTAACACAATATGTTGAAATGAAGGAAAGCTTATTTATTAATATTTTCGATAAGCCACAAATATGTACATATACATGAGTCAAAATAAACAAACAAAAGGGAGCCTTCACAAAGGTTGCTTAGGGGAAGTCTCAGCAGTCGGTAGAGCCCCAGAAAGAGAAAGCACCGGAGGGTGGTTATCCGGAGCCTCAGTACTGGACAGAACCCCAAAAAGAGGAGGCATTGGAGGTTGATCATTTGGAGCTTCATTATGCGGTACAGCCCCAGAAGACGAAGGCAATAAATGCCTTTGGAACAAACCCACAAACCTTTTATGATCAAGTAAAGCCTGACCATCAGATTCCTGCATCTGGTCAAGTTTCCTCTTCATGTTTGTAGCATAGTCATGCGCGAGCCTGTGCAACTGTTTATTCTCATCTTTGAGCCCTCTAATCTCCTGTTTGAGACTTATCACTTCAACAGCCAATGATTCAACTTGGCGGGTTCTAGCAAATAGGCGTTGGGCCATATTAGACACAGAAGCTGCACACTGAACACTAAGAGCCAGAGAATCCTTAACAGCCAACTCATCAGACCGTTTGGAAAGTAGTCTGTTATCTCTGGGAGTGAGAAGGTTCCTGGCCACCACCGCAGCAGTCATATCATTCTTCATCACAGAATCCCCAACGGTAAGATGACCAGTAGAGGATATGAAGGATGGGCGCCATATGTTGTCTGGAGAAGGTGTGGCTGCCTCTTCTCCAAGGTTCAAGTCAAAACGACGGTCGGAGGGGCCAGACATTTTCAAAGGTGTTGAAGAGAGAAGAGGTCAGACAAATCAAGATCTTAGAAGTGCAAGAAGGGAGTTTCTACTGGTGGAGATTCAGGTGTGCTGTGGAACTTAATGCCAGCCTCTATAAAAATCTGCACTCGACGGAGCTTCAGAAATCGAAGAGTCGTTTGTTTTCTCAAAAGCTGGGCTGCTCAGAGACCACGAGGGCTGATCTCAAAAATCGAAGAGGCGCTTCCTTTCTCAAAAGCTGGGCTGCTCAGAGACCACGAGGGCCGATCTCAGAAATCGAAGAAGCACCTGCTTTTTCAGCCTCATCAGCACCTGTCACATGCACACTCAGCTTTGCGGAAATTACGGGCAATCTGTCGAATATTTCTGGTGAAGTAGAAATCACGTGAATCTTACTGTTCAATCACCACTCTCCACACGCACCATCAACTCCTCGGGTACCACATATAACTTTGCCAAAGATCTCTGACAAAGTTTAGGCACGAGAATTTCGAAGTTCCAGCTACCCTACTATTACCCACAAGGGTAAAGGAACAGCACCACTGCTTGACAACTGGAAAGTCCCTATGTGTGTCGACCTCCGTGTTCTGCGGCAAGACAGGCTGGCAAGAACGTCCAACCTTTACTCACATTCGAGAAAAGACTCCCAACATAATTACTTTCTCAAAAACCAAAGCAGCACCGCTTTCCGAATCTCGAGAGCCAGATCCTCGACGGGATTGCTTGTTCGAAAACCGAAGAGGCACAACTTTCAGAACTTCGAGAGCCAGATTTCCTTAGATAAAGCTTGTCTGTAATCTTCACACGTAACATCAGCTTTCCAGATACCACATACCATTTTTTCAAAGTGCTCTGACAAAGTTAAAACACGTGAAGTTGGCAGCTCCCACTACATTGCTGTGACCAAGAACGGTAAAGGAATAACATTACTACTTGTTATTAGGAAATCCCTATATACATCGACCTCCCTCCTCAACGGACAGGCAAACCTGCAAAAATGCTCAACCCTTTCTCGCATTCGAAAAGGCACCCTCAACATAACCTCTCGAAATACTCAGCTTTATTTCCCCCCGATAATACCTCAGCAAATAAGTCACACCAAGAACAAGAGTATCTCATATCATCAGGGTCGAAAGCAAGAGTATCCCATATCAGGCTTTCTCCCTGTCCTTGTCTTCATCCTTGTCCACACCTGCAGGACAAAGAGAAAGAGAGCAGTCAGTCGGAACCTGAAATCAAACCTCCAATCTGGAACTGACTGCCTGAGACCTTTGCCTGGTTGCTTACTTAGCATTGCTCTCGAGAACTCATCCTCAACTGCTGTCAAGGTCATGAATTCCACCGGCACATACCTCATGACAGTTGATCAGATATTGGCTCTTTACACTGAAGCTACCAAGCGTGGATGAATCACTATGAAGGAATGTTCTGAATGACCATTTAAATGCAAAGGTTGCACACCACTTCTGCCATGCAAAAGATTGAAGCAGAAGGTTCAACGGTGAGCTGAAACAGATCACTACAGCACGACACCTTTCCATACCACATTCATTATTCCGTCAACAGCAAAAGTATCCCATATCATCAAGGTCGAACGTACTCTAGATTTGATGGACTTGTTTTGACCCTTAAATTCTTAAGTCGGCCTTATACTCTGAAGGGAACCAGAAAACCCTCCAGCACAGTTCAAGAATAAGCCTGTGGAAAGTTACTTCTTCAAAAGCAAAAGTATCTCATATCATCTCTTCTCCATTTGCTTCTCCTTATCCTGACAGCTGAATAAGAGACAAGGAGAAGGAGAACAATCAACCGGAAGCCGAAGTCGAACCTCCGATCCTGGGTTGCTTGCTTGGAAGTTTGACTGCTTGCCTTGTCTGTCACCTCTTTCGGTAGATCTCCTAGCTCGGCGACTTGGGGGACTCCTACTATAGGGTTTGTATCGCACTTGACCAAGCCCGAAACTACAAGTAAGCTTCAAGTGAAATTGATACATTACCTTGTGCATCTTTATCGGTTAAAGATACCACCCATGGATGGAGGAAAAGTACTTCTAGAGAAGATGCCACATCTACATATGAGACAGATAAGGCACGTGAAAATGATACCACACTTCAGTACTTAGAAGTTTCGTGATTACTCAATGGCTTGGATCTTGCAAGTCCCCAACCGATGAGCTTCCCTCACTCGGGAACTTAGGGGAGCATTGTTTGTACCATACTTGACCAATCCCGAAACTACTGAGCACTGGTCAACGTTATACCGTCAAGGACCCAGAAAGAGCTTCCCTTCAACTAGGAGGCAAATCACAATGCGACACGTGTCGACATCAGAAGCCAATCACAGCGCGACACGTGTCAACATCAGAAGCCAATCACAACACGACACGTGTCAATGTTAGAACAAAACTAGAAACTTTCTTCTATAAATAGGGATCATTCTCCCACAATAATCTCTAATGTCATTTTGTACTAAACTATTCACTAGAACTCACAAAATGAGAGTTTGAACCTATGTATTTGTGTAAACCCTTCACAATTAATGAGAACTCCTCTACTCCGTGGACGTAGCCGATCTGGGTGAACCACGTAAATCTTGTGTTTGCTTCCCTGTCCCTATTCATTTACGTACTTATCTTCACTAGTGATCGAAGCAACCAAGCGAAGGTCACAAACCTGACACTTTCTGTTGTACCAAAGTCCTCGCTGATTTTGTGCATCAACACAATTGATTCAAATTTAATTTTTAAATTTCTACGAATTGTATGATTACAATTGTTATTAAGTGTTGTAATTTTGAAGCAGTAAGGACTGGTTTGAGATTGTGGTGTTTTTAAAAAAAAAAAAAAACTTAAAATAAAATTTGGAACATCAAATGTCTTTGGTAAAATAAAAAAAAATACTTTAAAAAAAACTGCTGTTTTTTTTTTCAAAGCATAGTAATCAGTGTCATTTTAATGAAATTTTCAAATGGTAAGTATATCTCCACATATTATATTTCTCTTTTACAATCATCATATCACATTAAATTCTATATCTTTTTAGTCATTTAATATATTCATAACAATTTATATAATAGTTTACTAAACATTTATACACTTTTTTTTTGTTAAAAGCACTTTTACCCAAAAAAAAAAAGATTTACCAAACATTCATTTTACGACTATTTATTCTTAAATCATAACATAATCATTTAAGACACAGCAATACCAAACTAGGAGAGGATCCTCTCCAACCCAATCCCTCCGGATCCTCCTTCTTCCTTTGTTTTCTCTGCAGTTTTTCTTCTGCTTCCTCGTCTCCTTCAATTCTTCTTCTTCAATAATCATTTCTTCTTCTTCACCATTTTTGTTTGTTTTTAGGAAAACTTCATAACCATGAGTCGTTGATGACTATTATGACGTTGTCGATAACTAGCTTTGAGGAGATAACAAAAAGATTTTTCAATGTGACTGGTACACGGAATGATACACTACGTGTCACTACACAAATGATAGGATATGTGTGTTAAAAAGTTAATAACTTAAAAAATAAAATTTGTCATCACTTTTATTAAAACACGTGGTATACCATTTGTGTTCTTGTTATAATTAAATTTTTTTTGAGACCACAACGCCAACTCCAGACTGACGCTGACTCCCAGGAAGCACAATGCCGACTCTGGAGAAAGCCACGACGCCGGCTCGACCCTTAATGAAGAAGGGTCTGGATCCAGTGAGATTGGGTCCGGCGAGGATCCAGTCAGATTGGGTCCCGAGAGGATCCTTTCCCTACCAAACTAGCCCTGAAAATGTCCCGTTTCTAAAAAAAAAATATCAAGCAACCAATTGACATATTTACCCCCAAAGCAATAATATCCAGTAAATAAATACAGGGCAGCGTGCTCCAAATTTAATTTAGTGAATCGATCACCCTTGCACAACCATCTAGAAGCGCCCTAACCCCAAACTTGTAATTTCACCAAAAATTACGCACGTCCCACGCACACATCGTCCACGTGTCCCCCTATTTCCACCGATTTCTAGTGTACCGGCAGCGGAAATAGAACAAAGAAACACAAGGAAGCACAAACGGGATCCCAAGCGAACCTCCCAACCAATCGACCCTCATCACGCGGATCGCCAACGTGGCACCCATATTTTGAAATCCCGCCCAAACCCGGACTTCAATCCTTTCAATAAATCAAAATTTAATTGTCCGCCATTTTTATTTTTTATTTTTGCGCTACGGCCTTCCCTTCTTGTCCCTTCACACAACCAAGGGCAAATTTTACACACGCACACCGCACCAAAACAAAGCAAACGACCCAAAGGCATATCTCTCTCATTATTCTCCATCTCTGTCTCTGCGTCGTCGCCTTATCCTCTCCCTTCACCAAAGGTAAACTCGCCCGCCGACTCGGACCGAGTCGCTTCGTTTTCCGCCGTTTCCGAACGATTCTCGTCGTTTTTCGCTGTGTCCGAGCGGTTCTCGCTCTTTGGGAGGCGTTCTCGTCGTTTTTCGCCGTTTCCGAACGGATTTTATCGATTTTGTGCCGTTTCTGAACGATTCTCATCTTATAATTGCGGTTTTCTGTTCAGGTTTAGCTGAATATGGGGAAATCAAGAGCTGCTGCTCCCAAAAAAGCCGATGCAAAGTGAGCTTCCTGTTTTGTTTTCCGTTTTGCTGTGAATTTTCTTCGATTTTATCGATTTAATCCGAGATCTCGATATGAAACGGCTATTTCGAATTTATGTATACTTTTTTTTTAATTTTGATAGGTTGAAGACCAAAAGCGCTGGCGCGAGCAAGAAGGCAGCGAAGGATCCAAACAAGCCTAAGAGGCCTGCAAGCGCCTTCTTCGTTTTCATGTACGGTCAACGCACTCTCTCTCTCTCTCCTTTTTGTTCAGATCGAACGATTTTATTGTCGTTTATTTTGTAATTATATTTTTGTATGAATTTTTGGTTCAATTTTATACAGGGAGGATTTCAGAGTGAAATACAAGAAGGATCATCCTAATAACAAATCCGTCGCCGCTGTAAGTGAATCTCATATTCTCAGATCTGCGCTCTTATTTTCGTTTTTTTTTTGAATATTTTTTGTTTAATTTTGCAAAATTAAATTATATTTATTCATAGTTTCCATATATTTGAATAGGTCGGTAAAGCTGGTGGTGATAAATGGAAATCGCTTTCAGAGGCTGTGAGTATTTAGGCCAATCAATTTTGTTAATCGATTTGTTAATTAAATGAATATTCTGAAAACTTTTTACGAATTTGTTGGTTAATTTAATTAAATTATTCAGGAGAAAGCTCCCTACGTTGCCAAGGCAGAGAAAAGGAAGACCGAGTACACCAAGACCATGAATGCGTACAACAAGCGCATAGTGAGTGCTCTCTATTCGATTTACAGTTTTTTTTGGTTTAATTGGTTTGAGTGGTGTTGTGAGAATTGTTGCTTCATTGCGAAATTAGGCTGAGGGAGGCAATGGAGCGGAAGACGAAGAGTCTGATAAGTCCAAGTCCGAGGTGCAAAACGAAGACGAAGATGATGACGAGAGCGGAGAGGTTTTTTTCTAATTGGCTCTTGCTATTGTGTTAATCACGTTTTCCCTGCTTAGTTCTGTGATTAGTGTGATTGAACCGTGTTGGTTTTGTTTAATTGTAGGAAGAAGATGATGATGAGTAAAGAAGGAAAGCCGGAAATCGAATGAAGGAGAGGAGCAATTCGTGGTTAGGGTTATTGGTTAGAACATATCGAATGACCTGCATTTTCTGATTAAAGCTTTGTGTCTGATGATAAGATAGCTACATTTTTAGGATTAGGGAAGGAAAGGGAAAAACACAAGGGGTTATGTTTCGGGACTCATCCACCTGATTCCCCATATCGTTTCTGTACTTAATGATCGTTTTTATGTTCAAATTACTTCTGTTTTGCTCTAATTAGTATCCCTTTTATTATATGCTTGGGATTGATTTGCTTTGTGCATTTTCTTATGGTTGTGGCATTTGACTTTGTATAATATGGATGTCACGGTGTCGGTATTCCAAATGAGTCGCAATGTGCGTTGTGATGTTTGATAACTTTTTTTACAAGAGTTTGTGATTCGCTTGGAATACCGGCAACTAGCCATCTTGGAGTGAGGATGTGGTTTGTCTGCATTTCGGTTTAAGATTTTGCGTCATTGTTCTCTATTCGCCATCTTGTTTTATGTGATTGTGGTTGTTTGGCTTCAATCTGCGTGTCTCTCTCTCTTTTGACTTTCTGCCATTGGTTCCTTTGGATTGCTTTGGGGATTCTTCGTTGGTTGTCGACACCGATTGGATGACAAACCTGTCAGTGTATTTTTAGCATGGCATGAATGTCCACTCTTCCAGTATGCTCGTGTATTTTAGAGCTTGTTTGAAAAGTGCTTTTAAATTACCGAAAGTGTTTTTCTCAAGTGCATCGGGGGATAGTATAATTTTCGTTTTTGAAGGTTGAACTAGATTTTGGTTCATTTTTGGGACCTGGTGTTGAATACTGCCGGTGCTTTTGATTTGGCGGACTTGCTTCAGTATTTGTGATGTTATCAGATGTATTCAGTAAAGCATAGGAGCGTGCTATTTATATATATTTTTTTACTTCTCACTCTTAATTTGTGGCTGTTTGATCGAATGAATCAAACAAGATCAATGGATAAAAGATAACTCTCCTTATTATTCAACTAGTTAATTGAAGCCTCCAAATCACTTTTAACCTACAACGACAAGAATATTGTCTCCATTGCGGGTTTCTACTACCCCTCCCTCCATATCGGAAGATTTGTGGGCAGCATGTGCAAAGCGATGAAATACAAGTGATACAATAAGCATTAAGGGCGTGTTCTAGACTGATTATAAAAGGGCCTAAGTGCTTATTCGAGAAATGTATTATTAGGGAGACTAAATTAGACAAAATTTGTGAATTAAATAATGTGTCATCAATAAGATTGTGTATGTTTATTAATGCTTATGTAATAACTCAATCATTAACTTTCATGTCATTTAATTTACAAAATTTTATCTGTAAATTTAGTCTCCTTAGCATTACTCGTTGGATAAATACATATAAAAAAAGGAAAACTAATGAAAATGGTTTGAAAACTTTGAGTTTTAATGATAAGGACAAAATAAAGGGTAAAGTGAATAGTAACAAGATTGACTTTTTAGTGTAAAAATGTGGTTTTTCGTTAAAATGAACAGTACCGAGTGCTTTTCGTTAAAGTTCTCTATAAAAAATTCTTTCTTAGTTTTGTGTTTATCACTATGCTAATCTATACTAAATCCAGGGGGTGACGTTGTAATTAGGAATGTAGTGGGTTGAAGATTAGTGCTTATCTGTAGACAAAAAGGAGCGACAAAGGACAAAAAAAAGAGAATGGGGAAATCACTTTCCATTGTACATTGTCTAAAACTACATTAATGAAATTTTATTTGTCAATCAAAAGAGGGTAAAAAGATATAATTGTCTTTTATCATAACAAAAAAGTTAAGGATAGTAACGTAATTTCACAAGATAAAATTTTATTATTTTTTTAAACCTCACCTACATATAATTTTGTCGTTTCTAGTTAGAAAAAAATGAAGAAACCAACCTCTCTCCCTTTCTCCTCGCTTCCACGTTCTCTTTCACTTTCTTCCCATCTCCTTCAATTTTAACAACAAAAGTAAAAAAATTTCACAGAATTTGTGTGTGGGTATATACTATATTGTATTAGAACATGCTCTACTTGTCGCGAGGCTCGTGTGAGGCCACTGAATACAGTGTGAGGGGTACAAATTGGGGTCGGGTGAACCCGGCACTTTCCGAATCTTGAACCGTAGGGATACGTGGTTGGGTCCGAACATGGAAGAATTCTCCCTACTTACTTGTCACCTTTTTTATCCGTACCAAGTGCAACGGGGTTCAGTTTAACCAAGTTTTTGCTTCTCTCTGCAACCCAACAGCCCACTTACAAATATCTCCAACTTTTCCACTCCGTCAAAACCCTAATTAGAAAAATAATCCAAAAAGCCCAAAATATCAAACCACCACATTTACTTATTTACCCCCGCTTCAATAATATCCCACGCCAATACAGCTGTTGCGTACTACGCGTTTTATTCTATCGATTCGATCGCTCTCAACCACCAGACCCCAACCCACAAAATTAAACCCCAAATCCGTCATTTCGCCCCTACCCCTATCACGTGCATCCCCACGTGCCCTCCTCGCTAGCGAAGAAGCACACAAGGAAGCACATAAGGGAGAGCCCAGCAGCAAATGAAGGCGTAGCGCACGGATAGCTGACGCGGCAAAACATTTTCGAAATCCCGCCGAAACCCAAAACTTCAATTTTTTGGGTTAGTCGAAATTCGGTTTTGCCCCTTCTTAATTCCTTCTTATCCCCCCCCCCCTTCGGCCCTTTCGCCAATTTCACATCCACGCACCGCAACAACAAAAACAAGGGCGTAGTTTACTCTCTCTCTCCGCGTCTTCGTCTTGTTCTCGAAAACCCTAGGTAACCTTGCGCCTCCGCCGCTCTGACTCGGTCCGAATCGAGCAGTTTTTGACCGTTTCCGAACGATTCTCGCCGGTTCCCACCGATTTTTGACCTTTTTTGTGTGGTTGCAGGTTCGCCATGGGTAAAGCCAGGGCTGCTGCCCCCAAACGCGATACGAAGTGAGTTTTGTGCTCTATTGTGCTATGATTGCTCTCCGATTGCATCGGTTCGATCGGAGAACTGTGATTTGTTCTCCCGTGTTTTGATTTCTGCTGTGCTTTGTGTGTTTGAATTTTTGCTGATTTTTTTTTTGAAATTTGAATTTTGAAAGGTTGAAGAGCAAGAGTGCCGGAGCGAGCAAGAAGCCGGCGAAGAAAGCCGGAAAGGATCCGAACAAGCCGAAGAGGCCTGCGAGTGCCTTCTTCGTTTTCATGTACGGTCAACTCTCTTTCTCTCTCTTCAGTTCCAGTTCTAGATCTGACCTTTTCTGCATCTTTTTATTTTTCAGATATTTTTTCTTTCCCGAATTTAAGTTTGCTTTCGTCGTTTTACAGGGAGGACTTCAGAGAGAAGTACAAGAAGGAGCATCCAAACAACAAGTCGGTTGCTGCCGTAAGTCAAAATCTCATCCTCTCAGATCTACCAACTTGTTCGTCGATTTTAGCCTCTGATTAGTTGTTTTGATTAATTAATTAATTAGGTTAAATCAAACATTAATGCAAATTGATCTTGATTTTGTTCAATTGTAATCAAACAGGTCGGTAAAGCTGGTGGCGATAAATGGAAATCGTTGTCAGATGCCGTGAGTGTTCAATTATCGTTTTAATTTCGTTGATTAGTGAATAATGTGAGATTATTTGCTGAATTTTGATGCTCTGTGCTTGAATTAATCAGGAGAAAGCTCCCTATCAAGCCAAGGCAGACAAGAGGAAGGTAGAATATAACAAGAACATTCAGGCATACAACAAGCAATTAGTAAGCACTCTTGCTCCGGCTTTCATGTGATTCTTTTAGTTATCGGGTTGAGGATATTTGTGAGACTTTGTTGGTTTATTTACGTGAATTAGGCTGATGGAAATAACGAAGCTGATGAAGAAGAGTCTGACAAGTCCAAGTCTGAGGTAAATGACGATGATGAAGACGAGGACGAGAGCGGCGAGGTCAGTTGTGATTAATCGAGCTCACATTGTGAATGTTTCCGTTGTTTTGCATGTTCAGTTAGTTGAATTGGTTACTTAATTGTTTGTTTTGGTTGTGTTGTAGGAGGAAGACGATGATGAGTAGAGAGTAGGGGAATCGAAATGGAAGGGGAGAGGCAATGTCTGTAGGGTTGCTTAGAGGATAATTGAAAGGTCTGCCTGCACTTTGTCTTCACCATGGATAAGTTGCTGGCTCTCTACTTTTGTTTTTAGGGATTAGATTTAGGAAAAACACAAACGAAAATCGGATTAAGTTTGAAGATTGTCTGCTCCCCTTGATTTCCATATCGTTGTCTTTGTACTTAATGATCCTCCTTATGTTCAATGAATTTCAGTTTGCTTTCGTAACATAATGCTTTCGTTAGTTTCGTATTATGCAAGTTAGTGTGTGACTTATTTTCAATTAAGCATTTAATCATTGCTTAGTCCACATTTGAGGTTTTGGTTTATGATGGTAATAGTGTTCAATGTCGTTGTACGTGACTCGATGATATTGGTGTTCGACAATACTCTGGTGCTAGTGTTCGACTTTACCCTAGGGATGGTGATTGATTTTACCTCTGGACGTTGGACGTTGGACTAATAATTTGTGTTGAGAGATTTTCCCAGGATTATTGTTTGGGATACAAGTCTTAAGATGAGAATTTGTGAGGTTATTGTGGCATTTTTAAATTTAAAATTTGGGATACAAGTCTTAAGACGAGAATTTAAGATACAAGTCTTAAAACCAGGAAATATCAAATTTAAATTTGAAGGTTTACGTAGTATTTTGGCATTTTTTTAACTTTTACTCTTCAATTGATATGTCAAATTTTAAATATAAAATAATAATGGGTAAATTAAATAATAATTCCTTAGGTTTAAGGTTTATTACAACCTTATATAATATCTTTAAAACATTTCATTTTCATACTTCAAGTATTATTTTATTTCAATTTCATACATTTGTTACATTTTCTACCTATTAATCTGTTAAGTGATGACGTGATTGCCAACGTGGCACGCCACATGGCAAAAATAATAATTTTTTAATTAAAAAACCTAAACCCTTTAAAAAATAAAAAAACCTATTGCATATCCCTGTAACCCCTCACCCCAAAAACGAAAACCCAGATCGTCCCTCAGATCCCTGTAACCCCATATCCCCTAAAACCCATATCCCTGGTGCTCACCCCAACCCCCCCCTTTACCGCGCGATGTAGGTCAACCCAGAACCCCCTCCCCCCCCCCTCCCCCCCCCCGGCGTGATGCAGGTCACCCAGAACCTGAACCCATCCATTTCTCTCATCTGCAACCCCACCAACCACCCTTTTCTTCTCTCTACACTCTCCTCTAAACACCCTCCACTCCTTAAATTCATACCCGTTCCACGAACCCCGGCGATGGCGAGACGAGATCTAGGTTTTTTTTTTCTTTTTGGGTTGCAGGTAGGGGGTCGGGGGAAGAAGATGAAGATGGGGGAGAAGATAGGGGAAGAGGGGGGCTGGAAAGACGAACTGAAGGGGTTTTTTTTTTTCTTTCTGGGTTGCGGGGAGAAGAGAGGAGGATAAGGGGAATAAGGTTTTAGTTTTTTTTTTTTTTTTTTTAAAATTATTTTTTATAATATTTAGAAGATTTAGTTTTAAAAAAAATTAAAAAATTATTTTTTAGCCACGTGACACACATTTGGCAGCCACGTCAGCACTTAACGGATCAATAGATGGAAAATGTAACGGATGTATGAAATTGAAATAAAATAGTACTTAGGGTATGAAAGTGAAATGTTTTAAAGATGTTGTATGAGGTTGTAATAGATCTCAAACCTGATGGGTTACTATGTAATTTACTCAGTAATAATTCTTATATATTTTCTTTGCATTGAGAATGAAAAGAAACAAAAGGATGATGCTTTAAACCAATAAAAAATTAATAAAAAGCATTTAATAATTAATTAACAAAATTTGAAGGTGCTGTCAAATTTAGCAGAAAGAGGGAAGTAAACATTAATGTTGTCTTTTGTTACTGTTATTGTTGATTTGAACATTTTGACATTTCATTTGAAGGTGCTCTAAGTTCCTGTCCACATTGAAAAGTAGTAGGTAAGAAAATGCTTGGTGGAAATTGCTTTTGGAAGAAAGTTTCTTCAACTTTACCAGATAAGGTAAGAAGAAAAATGAGGACTGATATAACAATAGAGAGTCCATTGTCCATACCATACTGCATATTCCAATCCTTTGAGAGAGGCTTTTTTTTATCTGGCTTTAGTTCTCCTATGGCAGGTCAACTTGTCTCTTCTTCTTCCTTCACTAGTAATCCTTCATGGAAATACGATGTCTTTTTGAGCTTTAGAGGAGAGGATACACGCACCAATTTTACCGATCATTTATATAAGGGTTTGGTCGATAAAGGAATCCACACCTTCATTGATCGCCAGCTTTCAAGAGGAGAAGAAATATCTCCGGCTCTTCTCAAAGCAATTGAAGAGTCAAGAATTTCTCTCGTCATATTCTCTAAAAGCTATGCATCCTCAAGGTGTTGCTTGGACGAGCTCGTGAAGATCCTTCAATGTAGAGAATCAAAGAAACAAATAGTTTTGCCAGTTTTTTACAAGGTGGATCCGTCCCATGTAGGAAATCAAAAGAGTAGTTTCGGTGACGCATTTACAGACCACGAGAGCAAATTCAAAGACAAGAAGAAGGTCTTGATGTGGAGGAGAGCTCTTAGAGAAGTAGCAAATTTGTCAGGATATCCACTCCTACAGGGAGAGTACGTATATTTCTTCCCCTTACAGTGTTTTATTTATGTAGTTAATTCTCTATAATAATGTCAATTTTGTGTTTCATTTTTACTCTTTAGATTTCTAGCAAGCGACACATGCTGGACTTTAGTAATCACTAGTGCAATTTGAAACCCTTTTTCATTTGGATAGAAATATAGAAAAAAAGGTCACTGATTAAATGTGTTATTTGTTTTGAACTGCTAGATCTGAAGCTACATTTATCAGCAACATTGTTGAGGATATCTTAGTCAAAGTACGTGGTGACACATGTTTGAATGTGGCCAAACACCCAGTTGGAATACAATCGTACGTACAAGAGGTGATAGAGCTTTTAGGTGTTGGTGGAAATGATCGTTGTGTGGTTGGGATTTGGGGGATATCTGGAATAGGCAAGACAACAATTGCAAAAGCTGTTTATAATGCGATTGCTCATAAGTTTGAAGGTAGATGTTTCTTGGCAGATGTTAGAGAAACATCAACATCACGTCAAGGCGTAATCCAACTACAAAACACTCTTCTTTCTAAGGTTCTATGCGGTACAGAGTTGAAAGTTGTCGATGTTCATGAAGGATTCAGCCTTATAAAGAAACTGTTGAGGGGAAAGAAGATTCTCTTAATTCTTGATGATGTGGATCGATTGGAGCAGTTAAACAACTTGGTTGAAGTTGATAAGTTCGGTGAGGGTAGCAGAGTGATCATAACCTCAAAAAATAGAGGATTGCTGGAATCTTATGGAGTTGAGTTGATATATGAGGTCCAAAAGCTAATGGATGACAAGGCTCTTGAGCTTTTAAGTTTGAACGCCTTCGGAATAAATGAACCTCCAGATGATTATTTAATACTTGCACGTCGTGCAATAGCTTATGCTCAAGGCCTTCCGTTAGCTCTTAATTTGATAGGTTCTCATCTGCGTAAGAAAAGTATAGATCGCTGGAAAGCTATATTGGATAGTTACGATTCTTACGTAGGAGAACCTTATACAGATATTCAAAGAATACTTCAAAAAAGTTATGATGCCTGGGATAATGTTGTGCAACAAGTTTTCCTAGACATTGCATGTTTCTTTAAGGGTAAACATAAAGACTACGTGTTACAGATATTAAAAAGTTCGAAGCTCAATGTACCTCAAGATTGTATTGAAGTACTCGTTGAGAATGCCATCATAACTATTGAAGATAATATGATTTTGATGCATGACTTGCTAGAAAAAATGGGTAAGCGTATAGTTTACGAAGAATCTCCCACTGAACCAGGGAAGCGTAGCAGGTTGTGGTTTCATGAAGATGTGTACCATGTTCTAACTGAAAATCAAGTAAGTACAATATATTTTCTTACATTTAATTTGGCATGATATAGAAAAAAAAAAAGGATTTTAAAACAGCCTTTGTGAATTCTTTGTTATATGACTTGTTTGCTAACATTATTTCTTTTTTCCATCTTAGGGAACAAAGAAAATTAAAGGCATTGTGGTGGAGCTGCCCGAACCAGATGTGATAACCTTAAATGCAGAAAGCTTCTTGCGGATGGTAAATCTTGAAATTTTTATAAATCGTAATGCACGCTTTTTTGGGCGCATTGATTATTTGCCCAACGATTTGAGGTGGATTGAATTTGGTGGACAATCCAATTTTCATCGAAGGCACATAGTTGTGTTCAATTTACTGCCCAATTATCATCCGAGACATCTTGCTACGTTTGATGTGGCATATAGTGGCATCAGATCATTGAAGGGATTTAAGGTACATACTTTAAATTATTTAAACCATTATTTATTTGAACATATAATTTTTATTTCCCCCAAATAAAAAAAAAAAAAACTGAAGTGTTTCATTATATCTTTCTAAAGCATGTGAACTTTTGTTTTGGTTGTGGTTTCACAGAATTTGGCAAAGCTTACAAATATGAATTTAAGTGGTTGCGAATTCTTAGAAAAAATCCCCGACTTATCCGGAAGCCCAAATCTAAAGCACTTGGTTCTAAGTGATTGTAAAAGTTTGGTTGAGGTTGATGATTCTGTTGGATTCCTTGATAAACTTGTTGAATTGAATCTTTATGGGTGCTCTAAGCTTACGAGGTTTGTAACAAGACTTGGATCGAGATTCCTTAAAACGCTTTCTCTTCGTAGTTGCGCAAGGCTCGAGAGTTTCCCAGAAATAGAAGAGCGCATGATGGAATCTCTAACGGATTTGGATATAGGAGAAAGTGGCATAAGAGAATTGCCTTCATCAATTGCATATCTTACTGGGCTTGCCTATTTGTTTGCAGATAAATGTGAGAACCTTATAGGTACATCATTACATCATCTTTCTGGGTTGCAATCTCTCTCTGCGGTTTCTTTCCGTCAATGCCCAAAACTGGTGACATATGGGAAGAACAAGAGGAAGTTTGATGAAGTTTCATCCAGCAGTACCGAGTCTCAACTGCTTTCAACTGACTTAGAGACTTCCCAGGACAACTGTAGCACATGGCTTGATCTCTCGAGAAACAATTTTGTTAGTCTTCCGGATTGCATTAGCAAATTTGTCAACTTGGAAACACTTTATTTGACTGGTTGCAAGAGGGTTCGGGAAATTCCACAACTCCTCCCACCAAACCTAAAGTTTTTATATCTCAATGAGTGCACATCATTGGAGAAAACTCCAAAACTACCCCCGATGCTTAACTATCTGGACTTGACTAATTGCTATAGACTAATTGGCGATGAGGTGGCAAAGCTGGAAAACAATTTGTTGAATGAGGTTCCTCTCTCTTCTTAATTTCTCTTGAAATGAAAATTAACTTTGCAGGTTAACTATATATATACCTACCATTGCAGGAATCTCTTTGGTGCCCTGGATTGGAAGTTATTTATCCAGGCAATGAAGTTCCAAAGTGGTTCAGCTATGCCTCTAATCATCCCACAACCGTTGAACATCTACCAGAGGATGATGAAATAGAAGAATTTGTTGGAGGCAGTGAATTTTGTTTTGAGATTCCTCTAAATTTACAAGGGGAGACGTTATTAGGTTGGCTGTATCTGTGGTTCTTGATGCACCGGGTACTAATCTTTTTAATTCTTATATTCTCATCAACAGATCTCCATGGTTCGGACCATATTTTTCACGTTACAAGCACATCGAGGCAGCTCATGTGTTGCTCAAGGTACTGGATTTAGACGAGAATGCGCAGCGGAGAGATATTTGTCAAGTTATATTTCGTTTCAGCGAAGGCGCACGCATTAAAAGCTGCGGGGTGCACCTCCTACGCGCAACCAAGATGAACGGCTTGCCCAACGAGCACTCTTGGGAAGAGGCCTCCTTCTCGGAGGGCTCAGATATCTTCTATGATGCATATGATCACCAAGAGCAATGACTTTCCTTGTCTTCGGAGCCAGAGGATGATCATTCTAAGCGGACGAATATTGATGTCAAGTGGAGGAGCCAGAATTTTCAAATAATGAAGCTATAATTACGAAAAAAAAGAAAAGAAAATTCATTGCACCATTTCGTTGAACACATGTTGGGCACTTCCCAATTCCTGCTGACATTTGCCAAAACCTTACGCCAAGGTATGTCGACAACTACTGTGATCAATAGAGGTTTGTGTTAGTGTAAAATAGACAATTTCTAGTAAAATGACTAAGTTTGTAATGTTTAAGACTAGTGAATGTTTCGATTATAGATTATAATTATTTTAGTCTAAGTATATGTCCCAAACCTAAACACAACATTGCAAAATAATTATTAAAATGCAGTAGATAAACAAACCCAAAACCTAAGTTCGATCATTCATTCATCGAACGTCGGAAAATAAATCAGAGGAAAACATAGTGCAGAAACTTGCCTCAATGTGGTTCTTGGTATTTATGTAGAAAACCAATATAGGTTTAAACAATTGTTTTGTATTAGAATTGATGAGAAAAAGGAATACAGCTCAACCTATATACACAAGCTAAGTGCTTAACTAGGTAATTACAAGTTGACTTATAAAACAAGAAACTAATTTAATACAAAGATACTTTCCTATTGAACCGAAGCCTCATCCCTGATTGTCGCAATCTTCAACACTCCCCCTCAAGTTGGAGTATATGTTAATTATACTCAACTTGCTAAGAAGATTTTCAAACTGAGAGGTACTTAGTGCTTTGGTAAACAAATCGGCCAGTTGTTGTAGAGTTCGGACATGAGCAGTTTTGACAAGACCTTCTTGTATCTTTTCTCGAACTAGATGACAATCAATTTCGATATGTTTCGTCCGCTCGTGGAATACGGGGTTGGATGCAATATGGAGGGCAGCTTGATTATCACAGAACAAAGTAACAGGTTTCAGATGATGAACATGTAGATCATTAAGCACATATCTCAGCCAAGTTATCTCACAACATGTGGATGCCATGGCTCTATATTCTGCCTCCGCTGTAGATCTTGCCATTGTGGTTTGCTTCTTTGTTTTCCAAGATATAAGTGAATCTCCAAGCATGATACAATAGCCCGAGATTGACCTTCTTGTATCTTTGCATTTTGCCCAATCAGCGTCACAATATGCTTTCAGTTGAAGGGATCCGTTGGAGTAGAGCATGATCCCTTGTCCTAGCGTCCCTTTTATGTACCTCAAAACTTGATGTGCTGCATCTAAATGCGGCAGCCTTGGCTTGTCCATAAATTGACTTAAAATGTGGATAGAGTAAACCAGGTCCGGCCGAGTGATTGTCAAATAAATTAAACGACCAACGAGTCTACGATATGTGGATGGATCTTCCAACAGCTCACCATCTGTCTGCGTGAGTCCCAGGTTCTGATCCATAGGAAATTGAGCCGGTTTAGCTCCAAGAAAACCAGTATCTTCCAATATTTCCAAGGCATATTTTCGTTGTGACAAAGATATACCTTGAGATGACCTTGCAACTTCAATGCCCAGAAAATATTTTAACTTTCCTAGATCTTTGAGTTTGAATTTGCTGGCCAAACATTCTTTTGTCCTCTCAATGAATGAGAGATCATTACCGGCCAAGATCACATCATCCATATACACAAGAATAGTAGTGAGACTTGCGCCTTTGGATCGGACGAACAGAGAGTAGTCTGCGTTAGACTGTCGATAACCTGCAGCCTTGAGTGCAGAAGAAAGCTTCAGGAACCACTGCCTTGAAGCTTGTTTAAGTCTATAAAAGGACTTCTGAAGCTTGCATACGAGTGACTCCCCCTTTCGTCCGTATCCTGGTGGGAGGCGCATGTAAACATCTTCAAGTAAGTCTCCATGAAGGAAGGCATTATTGACATTGAGTTGATACAAATGCCAACCTTGAGCAGCAGCAACACCAAGGAGTAAACGAACGGTGACCATCTTAGCAACGGGAGTAAAAGTCTCCTTGTAATCAAGACCTTCGATTTGTGTATACCCCTTGGCGACCAAGCGTGCCTTGTAGCGTTCCACAGAACCATCGGGATTAAGCTTGATTTTATAAACCCATTTGCAACCAATAGGTTTCTTCCCAAGAGGAAGAGGTTGGAGAGTCCAAGTGTGGTTGGCCTCAAGAGCAGAAACCTCATCTCTCATGGCCTGGCACCATTTAGGATCTTGAATAGCCTGCAAATAACTTTGAGGTTCTTTGACAAGGGAAAGTGAGGTGGTAAATGCACGGTGAGTGTGAGACAAATGAGCATAAGATAGGGAGTGAGAGAGAGGGTGAGAAGTACTACCTTTGTGTGATTCAACGTGAGAAGTCGATGATTGGTGGGTGCGATAAGGTAACTTGACACCAACATGAAATTGTTGTAGGTAGGGAGGTGGTCGAGTGGCTCGGGAGGAAGAGCGACTGGATGTTTGAGCAGGCTGAGACGAGGTGTTGTCAACGGTGGGAAGGGTTAGGGTGGTTGATGTGTCGATGGGAGGTGAGGATGAAGGAACAACGTGTGGGTCATTGTTGCCGTGAAGAAGAGAAGTGGGAGGTTGGTTAGGTGACGAGTCAATGATGGTAGGTGTGAGTGGAACAGGTGATGGATTGTAAGAATACTCAGCTAGGTTAGGTGGAGATGGGTATAGTGGTGGATGGTGTATGTCAGAGTGTGATGCGGAATGTGTGCTAAAAGGGAAGGTATTTTCACGGAAGATCACATCACGGGAGATGAATATGTTGCGTGTGTGGAGGTCATAAACCTTGTATCCTTTCTTGCCATATGGATAACCAATAAATATGCATGGGATGGATCGAGCATCAAATTTGGATGGATGATGTGCGTGTGTGGATGCAAAGCAAAGGCAGCCAAAAACCTTTAAATGGGAATATTTTGGTGGTTTGTGAAACAAAAGATCGTAAGGCGTTTTACCATGCAATACTTGAGTGGGTGTACGATTGATGAGGTAGGCTGCGGTGAGGATGGCTTCGCCCCAAAAATTGGTAGGCAGGTGAGCTTGAATGAGGAGTGCCCTAGCAATGTTGAGAAGGTGACGGTGTTTGCGTTCAGCCACCCCATTTTGTTGGGGGTGGCCACACATGTTGTTTCATGGAAAATGCCTTTTGTGGAGTAGAAATTAACAAGTTTAAATTCTGGCCCATTGTCACTCCGAATTGTCTTTACTCTGTGAGAAAACTGATTTTTAACAAGATTGATGAAATTGATCAAATGGTGTCGTGTGTCAGATTTGTGCTTCATTAAGTAAATCCAAGTACAACGTGTGTAATCATCAACAATTGTGAGAAAATATTGTGCTCCAGTGAGTGAAGCAATGCGAAACCCCCCCCTCAAATATCAATATGTAAAAGCTCAAAGGGCATGATAGTTGAAATTGCACTTATTGGAAATGGAGATCTCGTTTGTTTGGCTCGGGGACACACAAGACAATTATTGGAAATACAAGAATCAATGACAAGAGTAGATGGTGAAATATGTCGAAGGGCTTGATCAGAGAGGTGGCCTAGGCGTTGATGCCAAAGGTGTGGTGATATTTTCTGGACAACATGAGTGGTGGATATGGTAGGTCTTCTGTTGGTGCCGTCCAAAAAATATAGGCCTTCTCATTCACTCCCCGTCCCAATCATCTTCCCCGAACGAAGGTCCTGAATCACACAAAAATGGCTTAGAAAAATCATGATACACAAGGACTGATAGACAAGCTGACTAATGGAGATTAGATTGAGTTGGAAAGTGGGGACACAAAGAACATCATGTAAGACAAAATCTGTGGAAAATTGCATGGTCCCTATGTGTGTTACTGCGGCATAGGTACCATCGGGCTGTTTCACGGTCTTATTCCTAACAGGCACAAAAGAGGTTAACAAAGTATGTGAGGTAATTATGTGATCTGTGGCACCACTATCCAAGATCCATGATGATTTCTGACCATGAGAAGTGAAGGAAAAAACTTTACCTGAGAGATCATTTAGAGAGGAATTTTTACCAACATTGTGCGCCTTGGCTTTGTTGTTGTTGAGCATGGTCATTATTTGCTTGCACTGATCTGGTGTGAATGGGAAGGAAGTTGACAATTCCTGTCTGTCAAGATTACTTGAAACATTGTTACCCCTGGATTTCTCCTACTTAGAATGGCTTCTTTGTTGCTCCGGATCCGCCCTTTTCAGTTTCCGACAATAATCTATCGTATGGCCTTTCCAGCCACAATATTCACATTTCAAATGGGCACGACAAGCTTCAGTGGTGTGATTGTTTTTGTTGCAGCGAGTACACTTCACATCAGCATATTTCTTGTTGGAGTCGGGTCCCTTGGCTACAAACACAGCAACCTCCTATACTGATGATTTCCTGCAGTAGCATCATGTTGCTTCTCATGTCGTAGCACAAGAGAGTATACCTTATTGACGGGTGGAAGTGGATCCATTAAGAGGATTTGATCCTTTACTGCACTGAAGGTTTCATTAAGTCCCATGAGAAACTTAATGGCCTTTTGATTTTGCTGAAATGCCAACACATGTTGCAAGGTGTTATAGTCGCAATCTGGTAGGCTGATCGCAGCATCTCTTTCGTCCCATAATGCTTTGAGTTTGGTGAAATAAGAACTCATAGTTATTGTTCCTTAGGTGCAATCATGAATCACACTCTCAATGTGATACAGTTGCATATTGTTCGTTTGAGAGAAACGTTCTTTCAAGTCCTCCCAAACTTGATACGCAAGATCACAGTAAATAATACTTGATTGAATTTCCGGTGATATGGAGTTTACTAACCATGTTTTAACTAAACTGTTGCATCGATCCCATTGATGCAAGTCTGCTGCAGCGACCTTCTTTTCTGGTTTCTTGAAAGTTCCATCAACGAAACTCAACTTGTTTTTGGCTTTCAATGCCCCAATCATCGCCCTGCTCCATGTGTTGTAGTTGTCTGGAGTGAGCGGCTGAGAAACGAGCATCATTCCTGGTTGATCAAAATGATGCAGGTAATAAGCATGGTTGACATCATAAGTGGTTGCCTCCGTCGAACCAGATGGGTTCAGTTTATCGTTGTGCTCTGCCATGGTGGGCGGCTAGGGTTTGATTTCTTTCGGTCGCAAGATTATCTCTCTGGTACCATGTAGAAAACCAATATAGGTTTAAACAATTGTTTTGTATTAGAATTGATGAGAAAAAGGAATACAGCTCAACCTATATACACAAGCTAAGTGCTTAACTAGGTAATTACAAGTTGACTTATAAAACAAGAAACTAATTTAATACAAAGATACTTTCCTATTGAACCGAAGCCTCATCCTTGATTGTCGCAATCTTCAACACATTTAGAAGTATGCCTTGGTTCTCCATAAACTGAACACAAACATCACACTTTATATCAGATTATCAAATCATCGTACGAAGAACTGACTAATATACTTTTCAAGACGAACAAAAGGGTCTCAAAATTTCATTACATTAACATGAAAACCGAAACAAAACAGTTGGAGATCGAAGAAAGCAACAAGTAATACTTTTACAAAACCAGGCTTTGGGATACTTCATTCTTCATTTTTATATTATATATTTTGTCTACAGGCGCGCATGCGAGGCTTTTTTTAATTTGTTTTACCCATGTGAACAGAGGACTAACTGTAATAAAAGCCAGAGAAGCAACGACGCTTTGATATGTGTAGTATATATGTTGTTGCATTGGATGCCGTAAGCCAGCAATTGAAAACACTCAACAAGTGGAAGTTAAGAATCCATACTCGATTCTTTGAGAGGTTCTTTAAAAAGCACGTATACGTATAAGGCCTGCTGCTTCCCCCCAGTGCAGAATCCATACTCGATTCTTCGAGAGGTTTTTTAGTTTACCTGGATTTCTCCAATGAGCAATCAACTTGTCTCTTCTTCTTCCTTCAGCAGTACTCCTTCGTGGAAATACGATGTCTTTTTGAGCTTTAAAGGAGAGGACATACGAACCAATTTTACATATCATTTATACAAAGATTTGGACGATAAGGGAATCAACACCTTCATTGATCGCCAACTTACAAGAGGAGAAGAAATATCACTGACACTTCTCCAAACAATTGAAGAGTGAAGAATTTCTCTTGTCGTATTTTCTCAAACCTTTGCATCTTCAAGATGGGGCTTGGACGAGCTCGTCAACAAATAGTTTTGCCAGTTTTTTACAAGGTGAATCCATCCCATGTTCGAAATCAAACGAGTAGTTTCGGTGACGCGTTTACAAAGCTTGAGGGCAAATTCAAGGACAACAAGGAGAAGGTGCTCATGTGGAGGAGAGCTCTCAGAGCAGTAGCAAATTTGTCAGGACATCCTGTTAACGAGGAGAAATTTTTTATTATGACCGGAATATGGATAGTACATCATGTGTTTTTATATAAGTGGTGAGAATTTTATTTTTTAAGTTATTAACTTTTTAACACATATCCTACTATTTGTATACTGAGACGTGGTGTACCACTCCGTGTTCAAATCGCACTAAAAAATCTCTTGTCAAGGAGGAAGAGTACGTACATTTAGTTTTGTGTATTTATATTGTTAATTTCCTAAAATAATGTCATCAATTTAGTTTTGTGTTTCATTTTTAATTTTTAGATCTTTAGCAAGCGACACATACTTGACTTTAGTAATTACTAGCGCATTTTGGATAGAAACATAGAAAAATGTTCAAGTACACTTTTTGTTAATATCGTGTATTATTTCTCTCTGTGTTGTTTTTACATCTCTGAAATATAGCAACAAAAAAAAGTTCACTGATAAAATGTGTTATTTGTTTTGAACTGCTAGCTATGAAGCTACAATAATGAGCAACACTGTTAACGAGATCTTAGTCCGAGTACTTGATGACACATATTTGAATGTGGCCAAACACCCAGTTGGAATACAATCTTGCGTACAAGAGGTGAAAGAGCTTTTAGGTGTCGATGGAAATTGTAGATCCAAATTTCTGATATCTTCTCATTTGACGAAAATGCACATGTAAAATAATAACACCTAAGATTAAGGTTAAAAGCCTCTTGCGTCCACGATGAATAGGGGGTTTTGGCCGAAGAATTTCCGATGTCAAAATTAGAATTCTGAAAAGAATATTTTTAAGAGTTTGTGGGTAGTAAATGACTTAGCATTTTAATAGGATAAGAAAAGTATTTATAGTAGGGTGGCCGGCCCTTAGGGTGGAGAATGGCCGGCCATATATGGTGGTATTTGGAGAATAATTGCAAGTAACATGACAATTATTCTTAAATTAAATAGGAAGTTTTGGGAGTTATATTTTGAATAAAATCAATAAGAAATTGATAAGGAGTGGTGAGAATGAATTGAATAAATATCATATTTATCACCTTTGACTCTTCCTTGATTGAGCTGTTATTGTCCGTTGCATACGCGTGATGGTAAGTTTGAAGAGGGAGATTTTTTATATTTGATTTTAAACATTTAAAAAAAAAAAGGTTTACCTGGCTATGCAGTTTGTGTTAAAAACAACAAAATTTGTATTGTATGTAATTATCAAATTGCCCATATCTTTTTCTTTTGTTTAATTTTGATGAGAGAGAATAATAATTTTCTGAAGTTTTGGTTGGCAAACAAAATTCTATTAATTGGTGGTTTAGATTAGTTCATGGGTTAAAATTACAGGCCAATTAATACTACGGTCTAGTAATATTCCTCTTCATTTGTAAGTAAGAGGTCTTATGTTCGATTATCTTCAAAAGTGAATTTGAACCACATTATTATTAGCTTATTGTGACCTCATTCCCCTTATCATAGACAATATCAATTGTTCAAAAAAATTAAAATTACCGAGCAGGAGGTTAATTTTTTTGGGCTCATATGGGCTGGTCGGGCCTTATTCTCCAAACATACCCATCCCAAAGCAGTGACGATATCAAATTATCAACAGCGTACCCTCTCTTGCACAACGACTTGTCGTTCCTGTTAGTCATGTTGGCTGATCGAGCGGGGTGAAAACGAACGACAGTGGATGAGGGAGGAGGAGGAGAAGCGAAAGATGGCCGGTCCCGGAAAGTGCTTGCTGGTGACTGGACCTCCGGTAAGCTATTCAACTTCCAGTCACTCTTTAACTTTTGATTTCACATTTCTACTTATTCAATGCTTTTCTCAAAAGTACTTTTGGTTGATGCTGCTGCAGCTGATTTAGATTTTGATGCATGACTTGCTAGAAAAAATGGATCTTGACAGTTTCAATCTGAGCTTTCAAATACAGTCGCATCTCATACATTGAAGTATTATAGAAAAACCCTAATTTAGATTGCAAACAACTAGGCTTTGAGAAACTTCATTCTTCAGTTTTATTATATTATATATTTTGTTTACCAGTGTGAACGGAAGACTAACTCTAATATAAGGCAGAGAAGCAACGACGCTTTCATTGTTATATATATATATATATATATATATATATATATATATATATATATATTATATGTTGTTGCATTGCATGCCGTAGGCCTGCAATTAAAATATTCAATAATTGAAAATGAAGTTGCCAAGAAAAGCATGAGGGCTGATATAACAAGAGAGAGCCCAATGTCCATACCATACCGCACATTGCAATTCTCCTATGGCCGATCAACTTGCCTCTTCTTCTTCCTTGCCTCCTTCATGGAGATATGATGTGTTTTTGAGTTTTAGAGGAGAGGACACACACACGAATTTTACAGATCATTTATACAAAGCTTTGGTCGATAAGGGAATCAACACCTTCATTGATCGCCAACTTACACGAGGAGAAGAAATATCACTAGCGCTCCTCCAAGCAATTGAAGAGTCAAGAATTTCTCTTGTCATATTCTCTAAAAACTATGCATCTTCAAGGTGGTGCTTAGATGAGCTCATCAAGATTCGCCAATGTAAAAAATCAAAGCAACAAATAGTTTTGCCAGTTTTTTACAAGGTGGATCCGTCCCATGTACGAAATCAAACGAGTAGTTTTGGTGTCGGGTTTACAAAACTTCAGGGCAAATTCAAGGACAACAAGAAGAAGGTGCTCATGTGGAGGAGAGCTCTTAGAGAAGTAGCAAATTTGTCAGGACATCTGGTCAAGGAGGAAGGGTACGTACATTTCTTCCCCTTACCGTATATTTATATAGTTAATTTGCTACAATAATGTCATCATTTTAGTTTTGTATTTCATTTTTACTCTTTAGATCTTTAGCAAGCAACACATACTTGACCTTAGTAATTACTAGTGCATTTTGGATAGAAACAGAGAAAAAATTTCAAGCACACTTTTTGTTAATATCGTGTAATATTTATATTTCTCTGTTTGTTTTTACATCTCTGAAATATAGTAAAAAAAAAAAAGTTCACTGATTAAATGTGCTTTTTGTTTTGAACTGCTAGCTATGAAGCTACAATAATCAGTAACATTGTTAAAGAGATCTCAGTCCGAGTACTTGATGGCACCTATTTGAATGTGGCCAAACACCCTGTTGGAATACAATCTTGCGTACAAGAGGTGAAAGAGCTTTTAGGGGTCGATGGAAATGGTGGTTGTGTGGTTGGGATTTGGGGGACATCTGGAATAGGCAAGACAACAATTGCAAAAGCTGTTTATAATGCAATTGCTCATAATTTTGAAGGTAGTTGTTTCCTGGCAGATGTTCGAGAAACATCAATGCAACATGGAGGCCTAATCCAACTACAAAACACTCTTCTAAGTGAGATTAATCGTGGTTCAAAGTCGAAAGTTGTCAATACTCATCAAGGAAAGAGCCTTATAGAGAATTTGTTGAGGCGAAAGAAGATTCTCGTAATTCTTGATGATGTGGATGAATTGGAGCAATTAAACAACTTTGCTGAAGTCGAATGGATTGGTGAGGGTAGTAGAGTGATCATAACCACAAAAGATAGAGGATTGCTGGAATCTTATGGAGTTAAGTTCATCTACAAGGTCCGAAAGTTAAATGACGACGAAGCTCTGGAGCTTTTAAGTTTGAATGCCTTTGGAAGAAATGAACCTCCAGACAATTATTTCGAACTCGTACAACGTGTAGTAGCCTATGCTCAAGGCCTTCCTTCAGCTCTTAATTGTATAGGTTCTCATCTGCGTAAGAAAAGTATAGATCGTTGGCAAGTTATATTGGATATTTGCGATTCTTGCAAAGGAGAACCTTACAATGATATTCAAACAGTACTTCAAAAAAGTCGTGATGACTGGGATGATGTCGTGCAACAAGTTAGATTTGATATGTCATACAGTGACATCAGACAATTGAAGGAATTTAAGGTACATACTTTAAATTATTTTGAACCATTATATATTTACACATATTTTATATCAAAATAAAAAATAAAAAAAAACTCAAGTGTTTCATTATATTCTTTTAAAGCATGTGATTTATTTTGTTTTGATTTTGGTTTTACAGAATTTGGCAAAGTTTACATCTATGAATTTCAGAGGTTGCAAATTCTTAGAAAAAATCCCCGACTTATCCGGAAGCCCAAATCTAAAGCACTTGGTTCTAAGTGAGTGTAAAAGTTTGGTTGAGGTTGATGATTCTGTTGGATTCCTTGATAAACTTGTTTACTTGAATCTTAATGGGTGCTCTAAGCTTATGAGGTTTGCAACAAGACTTGGGTTGAGATCCCTTGAATGGCTTTATCTCAAAGGTTGCACAAGGCTCGAGAGATTCCCAGAAATAGAAGAGGGCAAGATGGAATCTCTAACGGACTTGGATATACAACAAAGTGGCATAAGAGAATTGCCTTCATCAATTGCATACCTTACTGGGCTTCAAAGATTGAAAGCAAATGAATGTGAGAACCTTACAGGTACATCATTACATCATATATATGGGTTGCAAGATCTGATTCAAGTTCATTTCTCTAAGTGCCCAAAACTCGTGACATTTGGGAAGAATACGGTGAAGTTTGATGAAGTTTCATCTTGCAGTAACCAATCTCAGCTGCTTTCAACTGACTTGGATATTTCAGATGGCAACTCTATCACATTAGCCCTTCCCAACCTCTTTGATCTTGATTTGGGAGGATGCAATTTATCAGAAAGTGATTTCCTTGTGTCTCTTGGTTGCTGTTTCGCATTAGCAAGCCTTGATCTGTCGAGAAACAATTTTGTTAGTCTGCCGGATTGCTTTAGCAAATTTGTCAACTTAATGAAACTTAGATTGAGTGGTTGCATGAGGCTTCGGGAAATTCCACAAGTTCTTCCACCAGGCCTATGTGACTTATATCTGGATGATTGCACATCATTGGAGAAAATTCCAAAATTGCCCCCGATGCTTGAGCATCTGGAGTTGACTAATTGCTTTAGACTAGGTGCCGATGAGGTGGCAAAGTTGGAAAACAATTTGTTGAATGAGGTTGCTCTTTCTTCTTAATTTCTCTTGAAACGAAAATTAATTTTGTTAATACTTGATAGAGCATTCAGCTCACGACTGTACTGTTAGTAATCAGTTATTTATACATTATTTAAGTTCCAGGAACCTCTTCAGCACGGTGAATTGCAAGTTATTCTTCCAGGTAATGAAGTTCAAAAGTGGTTCAGACCGTCCAATTATCATGCAGGACATCTCGTTAGTTTTGATATGTCATATAGTGGCATCAGACAATTGAAGGGGTTTAAGGTACATACTTTAAATTATTTTGAACCATTATTTATTTACACATTTTATTTCCAAAAAAAACAACTCAAGTGTTTCATTATATTCTTTTTAAAGCATGTGACTTTTTTTCTTTTGATTTTGGTTTCACAGAACTCGGCAAAGATTACATCCATGAATTTCAGAGGCTGCGAATTCTTAGAAAAAATCCCCGACTTATCTGGAAGCCCAAATCTAAAGCACTTGGTTCTAATTGAGTGTAAAAGTTTGGTTGAGGTTGATGATTCTATTGGATTCCTTGATAAACTCGTTTACTTGAATCTTAATGGGTGCTCTAAGCTTACGAGGTTTGCAACAAGACTTGGGTTGAGATCCCTTGAATGGCTGTATCTCAAAGGTTGCACAAGGCTCGAGAGATTCCCGGAAATAGAAGAGGGCAAGATGGAATCTCTAACGGACTTGGATATACAACAAAGTGGCATAAGAGAATTGCCTTCATCAATTGCGTATCTTACTGGGCTTCAAAGATTGAAAGCAAATGAATGTGTGAACCTTACAGGTACATCATTACATCATATATATGGGTTGCAAGATCTGATTCAGGTTTATTTCGGTGAATGCCCAAAACTCGTGACATTTGGGAAGAATAAGGTGAAGTTTGATGAAGTTTCATCTTGCAATACCCAATCTCTGCTGCATTCAACTGACTTAGATACTTCAGATGACAACTCTATCACATTAGCCCTTCCCAACCTATTTGATCTTGATTTGGGAGGATGCAATTTATCAGAAAGTGATTTCCTTGTGCCTCTTGGTTGCTGGTTCGCATTAGCAAGCCTTGATCTGTCAAGAAACAATTTTGTTAGTCTTCCGATTGCATTAGCAAATTTGTCAACTTAATGAAACTCAGATTGAGTGGTTGCAGGAGGCTTCGAAAAATTCCACAAGTCCTTCCACCAAGCTTATGTGGCTTATATCTGGATGATTGCACATCATTGGAGAAAATTCCAAAATTGCCCCCGATGCTTGAGCGTTTGGAGTTGACTAATTGCATTAAACTAAGTGGCGATGAAGTGGCAAAGTTGAAAAAAAATTGGTTGAATGAGGTTGCTCTCTCTTCTTCTTAATTTCTCTTGAAATGAAAATTAATTTTGTTAATACTTAAGAGAGCATTCATATCACAACTGTTAGTAATTAGTTATCTATACGTTATTTAATTTGCAGGAATCTCTTCAGCTCGCTGAATTGCAAGTTATTCTGCCAGGCAATAAAGTTCAAAAGTGGCCCAGCTATACGCCTTGCCCATCTTACAACCACTGAACATCTATCAGAAAATGAATTTGCTTTTGAAAGTCCTCTACATTCCCAAGGGGATACGTTATATTGTTAGCTCTATCTGTTGTTCTTGGAGCAGGAACTAATTATTTTGATAATCTTTATATTCTCATCAAGGGAGTACAAAAGCTTGTACCTTATTTATGGGATGAGATGAAAATTGAGGCAACTCGTGTGGCTCAAGTTAGTGGATTTAGACGATCACGAGCAGCAGGGTGATATTTGTCAAGTTATAGTTCCTTTCCCCAACTCTGCACGCATTAAAAGTTGATGGGTGCACCGCCTATTGCGGAACCAAGACGAACGACTTCCCTTGTCTTTGGGATCAATGAGTAGTCTTGGGAAGAAGCCTTGGCCAGTTGGATCGATATCGTGGATGATGATAGGATCTGCAACAACAATGGCTTTCCTGATCTTTGGAGCCAGCGGATGATCATCTGAAACACAGGCATATTGATCTCAATGTTCCTATTGATATTGAGGTGGAGCAAGAGCAACCGTCCACTTCAATCGATCAACAGTGATCTCCGATTTGTTAGGAATTTGGGTACATTCATTTGCACTTTCCTGTTCTTTTAAAGTTGAGCATTAACTTCTTATTCTACTGTCTTGCGTTTGTCCTTCTATTTTCTTGATATGTTGGTGCAACCTTTTTTATAAACGGCTTTTCTGTTGAATAACTTGTCCTTGTTCTGCTATCAAATATATACATTTGATATATTTATATTTATGGCCAAACTTTGTATCATATATTTCTAGTTTTAGTTTGTACCCATTTTTTATTTGCAATTCTTTTTTTTAAATTGTATCAATTTTCTTTTCAGTTTTAATTTGTACTCGTATATTAATTTCTTTGCCCATATTTTTTAAACTTTTATTTGTACTCATAATTTTTTTAACCTTTTATTTGTACTCGTAGTTTGTTTATAATGTGCCCATTTTTCTTTAAAAATGTACACTTTGTTATATGCAAAATGTACCAAATTTTTTGTTTTGTGAGTACGATTCTTTTTATATAAAATGTACCCATTTTTTTAATGTGAAATCAATTTATTTTTTCTAAATCTAAAATGTACCCATTGTTTTATATATATATAGGGATAGGATCAAGGGACAAATATTTTTACAAATACTTATACACTCTTTTTAAGCCTTTTGATTACATGACATCCAAAGCTTCTTATTTATTCATTAAATGACATGGATGCTTATGTGGATTTTAATTAATATTAAAGATAAAATAAAACTGAAAAGAAAAATATAAAATCTGAATCCAAGTTCAAAAAAAAAAAAATCAGTTGATGATTTTTTTTAAAGAAAACTAATGAAAATGGCTTGAAAACTTTGAGTTTTAATGATAAGGACAAAATAAAGGGTAAAGTGAATAGTACCAAGATTGACTTTTTAGTGTAAAAATGTGGTTTTTCGTTAAAGTGAACTGTACCAGGAGCTTTTCATTAAAGTTCTTTTTTTTTTATTTGGGTTCAAAGTCTGAATCCAAGTCTTGATCGAAATGGGAATGGGACAACCAATTTCTGTTCAAGTTTCTTCTTTTTTTAATTTTAGTATTAATTTCGCGCTATTCAGGAGTTTGATCTTCCCTGATCCTATTTCCATCGAAAGTGAAACGTATTACTTCGAACATAAGATTTTTACGTTCAAATAATCTCGCATCAGATATTGGAGCGGCACAGTGCTACCAGTTCTGTAGCATGTCAGGTTCATGCTGTTTTTGCACCCTGAGAATTATTTGAACTTCACCTTCCATAAGAGAAAGCCTGATGAGGGATTCCTGGATGGTTGCCGGTCTTCTGTCCATTCCCACAACTAGTACTGCTCGAAAATTCTCTGCTTGGAAAACCTTGCAATCCCTCAACATTGTATACGCACAAACGAACGGAGGACTGTGTACAACTAGAGTTTCTTCCTTTTTTAATTTTAGTTTTAATTTTTCAGATTTTATGTTTTTTTTTTCTTTTTTTTTCTTTAATATTAGTTAAAATCCACATAAGCATTCATGTCATTTAATGAATAAATAAGAACCATTGGATGTCATGTAATCAAAAAGCTTAAAAAGAGTATAAAAGTATTTGTAAAAATATTTGTCCCTTGATCCCATCCTCCATATATATATATATATAATGTACCCATTTAATTTATATAAAATTTGCCCTTTTTTTGTATAAAATGTACCAATATTTTGTATATCAAATGTACCCACATAAAAATTATACAACATGAACTTAAACAACATTTTAAAAAACATTTAAAAACATAAAACGTAAATGTCTACTCCATGCTTCTTTGGGCCCAAAGATGTGCAACAAAATCTTATTGTAGGTACGTATTTGTGGCATGAGAACGTATCATTCTATAGCGCCTCATGTACTAATATTTAGAGATACTACCAGTTCTTGGATTGAAAGGCAAATTAGGCTCATCATATATTTTTGCACGAGCCATTCTTGACCTATTTGGATCTTCTTGGTCGTCATCGGACTCTCCATCAATATACTCATCTTGCTCATCATCCACTATCATATTGTGTAATATGATGCAAGACATCATGATGGAGTCTAAATTTTCTCGACTCCACCCTCTTGCAGGTTCGCTGATGATCTTCCACCGTGCTTGTAGAATACCAAAAGCTCTCTCAACATCTTTGCGATATGCCTCTTGGTGTAAGGTAAACAATTTTTCCGCGTCCTTCCTAGGGTTTGGAATTGCTTGGACAAGTGTCACCCACTTTGGGTAGATGCCATTTGCCAAGTAATACCCCATATTGTATTGACGGTCGTTGATGTAGTAGTCAAGTTGAGGTGTTTTACCTTCCGTCAAGTTATTGAAGAGAGGTGAACGCCTAAGAACTGTAATGTCATTTTGGGATCCAGGAACTCTAAAGAAAGCATGCCAAATCCATGTGTCATATGAGGCAACCGCCTCTAACACAACAGTTGGCTTTCTCGACCTTCTGCTAAAGCCTTCTTGCCATCCGGCGGGACAGTTCTTCCAATCCCAATGCATGCAGTCTAATGACCCTATCATGCCCGGAAACCCATGGTCTTCAGCTTTGCGAAAGAGCCGATTCAGATCTTCTTGATTTGGCTCACGAAGGTACTCTTCTTTGTAAAGCTGAACAATTGTGTCACAAAATTCTTCAAGAGTATCAAGGCATGTAGACTTAGACATACCATGGGTTTCATCCATCGAATCAGCTGGGGAGTCATAGGCCATCATTCGGAGTGCAACAATAACCTTCTGATGAGGTGAGAAACTAGGGCGGCCTGCTCTGTCCCGCTTCTGCTGAAAGTACGGATTAACCTACTGGACATCACAAAGTAAACGCTTGAATACATGACGCCTCATCCGGAAGCGACGTCTGAAATCCTCTTCTGTGTACACCGAGTTGGGGTCGAAGTAGTTGTTCATTAGATTGGCATGCGTCATCGCTCTGTTTTGTGGTTTGTAAGAGCGACCAGCAATAGAGCCACCCCATTGAGGTTGTTCCTCAGTTGACTGACACATCATGGTTGTAGCCATGGTTGCTGCTATGTTTTGTTTGTTATGCCTTACTTGAACTTTTTCATCAAACTCCTCATCTTCTCGTCTCATTTGCGCCCATTTTGCTTCTCTTTTGGAATTGGATAAGGACCCCCAGTTAGAATTTGAAAAGGATCCAAAGTTGGAATTCATTGCAAACTTGAATTGAAATAGATTGAATTCAAAGTTGTGTGAATTATATACCAATATCCACCCTATTTATAGCAAAAAAAATTCAAATTCAATGGCTAGCTAACATCAGCATGATGTCAGCTACCAACGGCTAGCTGACGTCACTTAGTCGTTGGATTTGAATTTAAGTTATAGTTTTTAAATAATAAATTATGTTTGGCCCTTTGGCTCTCGGTTGGAGACGATTTTTTATGACAGGGCTAAATCGAACCCTCTGGCCCTCTAGCCCTCGGTTGGAGACGGAGGCAAATATGGCCATATACTGTTCATTAAAATATTAAGGCCATCTCCAACCGAAGAGTCCAGAGGGCCAGATGACCGAAAATAGCCCAAAAACTGTCTCCAACCGAGGACTAGGCCAGGGGGCTCTAGAATCTGGGAGGACCCCACAGATTCGATGAGGGCTGGAGGGCTGGCCACTTCCAGCCAACCCTGGGCTGGCCAATTTGTTTTTTTTGAAGTGTTGGATTTCCTATCGGTTAGACAGGAATAGTATAGAATATAATGAATTAAAGCTAACGGCTACTGCGATATTTATTAATTAGTATTAGTGTCGGTTATAACCGACACATATAGTTTGAAAAAATTTGAATACAACGGCTAGCTGACGTCAGCTAGCCGTTGCTAGCTGACTGCAGCTAGCCGTTATATTCAAATTTTTTTTTTTTTGAATTTAAACCTTTTTTTACTTCTATAAATATGGTGAAGCTCTTTCAATTCTTCACTTCATCTGCAATATTTCCTTCAATATATTTTTCAATATTTCCTTCATCTGCAATATTTGTTTCAATTTTTCAATAATTTGCTTCAATATTTTTTTCAATAATTTCCTTCAATTTTTTTTTCAATTTTTTTTCAATAAAAATGGCCTCATCTGCAATGAAAGGTAGGGCATGGACCCGAAAAGAAGATGAAGCTTTTTGCAGGGCTTATAAATGGGTCTCGGAAGATAGTGTGAGGGGGATTTCTCAAATAAGTGAAGGTGTTTGGACTCGTGTGTCCAAAAAATACTTAGAATTCTACGAAGGCACCAGTCCACCGAATATCCGAAACCACTAGAGTTGTTCTTCAAGATGGAAGAAACATCTTCATCCAAGTTTGAATAAATGGCATCAAGCACTATTAGCAGCCGCACATAGACATGCAAGCGGCGCCAATTACTATGACAAAGTTAGTGTTTTCACAATTTATTTTAAATGTTTAAGTATATTACATTTAATTTCATGAATTAATTTCCTTTAATTTTTGTAATTATATTTTCTAGATACGCCAAGCGGAGGAATTGTATATGGATGGCAGCTCAAAACCTTTTCAGTTTCACGGTTGTCGGGAAATTTGTAAAGGGTGGGTGTTATTTGAAGATCCACCTCAACAGAGAGTAGATCATTTGGGAGTGATGGGAGCTGCATCCCCATCTGTAGATATGGATGAAGATGGATCTCGTACCATTCAACAAACAAGGCTACAAAATCCGTCTCCGTCCGAAAGTTCTTTACCTAGGGCAATGGGACGAAACAAGGCCCGAAGGTTGAGGGAAAAAGGCAAGGCAAATGATGATTACGCCGCTCAACATGAAGTGGCAACCTCATTGTGATTACTGGCGGAGCAAAATGCCCTTGAGATGGAAGAAAGGAAGTGTAGACATGAAGAACGGGCCAAACAAATACAAGAAGAGATGGATGATAAGAATATGGAAAGGAATACTTCGAATTACACTCTAATGAGTAAGGCCTATTTTGATAGGAAAAAAAAGGAAATTATGTCTCGGCGGCAGTTGTTTACCTCTGACTATACTCATACAATGGTGGATGATGAAGATAATGTTGATTATGGATATTAAATTTAAGTCGTTGTAATTTTTAAATTTAAGTTGTTGTTTTTAAATTTAGTTTGTAGTTTTAAATTTAATTTGTAGTTTTTAAATTTAAGTTGTTGTTGTTTTTAAATTTAAGTTGTTGTAGTTTTTAAATTTAAATAATAAATTATGTTTAGCCCTTTGGCCCTTGGTTGGAGACGGTTTTTTGTGACAGGGCTAAAACGAGCCCTCTGGCTCTCGGTTGGAGACGGAGGCAAATATGGTCATGTACTGTTCATTAAAATATTAATATCTTGGAGAATCTTAGAGGGCTAGAGGACTAAAATGAGCCCTTTGGCTAGCCATCGGTTGGAGATGGCCTAATAGAAGGCAAGGCCGGCCTTGAGGATAGCTGAGGTCATCTCCAACCGAGGGCTGGCCAGATGGCTCGTTTTAGCCCTCTGGCCCTCCAAGATTCTCCAAGATATTAATATTTTAATGAACAATACAGGGCCATATTTGTCTCCGTCTCCAACTGAGGGCCAAATGGCCAAAGGGCTCGTTTTAGCCCTGTCACAAAAAACCGTCTCCAACCGAGGGCCAAATGGCTAAACATAATTTATTATTTAAATTTAAAAACTACAACTTAAATTTAAAAACAACAATAACTTAAATTTTAAAACTACAACTTATATTTAAAAACTACAACTAAAATTTAAAAACGACAAATTAAATTTAAAAACTACAACAACTTAAATTTAATATCCATAATCATTATTATCTTCATCATCCGCCATCGTAGGAGTATAGTCTGTCACAAACAACTGCTGTCGGCTCATAATTTTTTTTTTCCTATCAAAATATGCCTTACTATTGGAGTGTAATTCAAAATGTTCCTTTCCATATTCTTATTATCCATCTCTTCTTGTATTTGCTTGGCCCGTTCTTCATGCCTACATTTCCTTTCTTCCGCCTCAGGGGCATTTTGCTCCGCCAATAATCGCAATGAGGCCTCCACTTCATGTTGAGCAGCGTAATCAGCATTTGCCTTGCTCTTTTCCCTCAACCTTCAGGCCTTGTTTCATCCCATAGCCCTAGGTAAAGAACTTTCGAACGTATTCGGATTTTCTACCCTTGTTTGTTGAATGGTAGGAGATCCATCTTCATTCATATCTACCAATGGGGATGCAGCTCCCAAAGGATCCACTCTATGTTGAGGTGGATCTTCAAATAACACCCACCCTTTACAAATTTCCCAACAACCATGAAACTGAAAGGGTTTTGAGCTGCCCTCCGTATACAATTCCTCCGCTTGGCGTACCTAGAAAATATAGTTACAAAAATTTTAGGAAATTAATTCATGAAATTAAATGTAATATAATGACATATAATTACAAAAAATAAATGTAATATAATTAAGGGAGTTTTAACGAAAAGCCCACGGTACTGTTCACTTTAATGAAAAACCACATTTTTACACTAAAAAGTCAAACATGGTACTATTCACTTTACCCTTTATTTTGTCCTTATCATTAAAACTCAAAGTTTTCAAGCCCTTTTCATTAGTTTTCCTTATAATTAAACATTTAAAATAAACTGTGAAAACACTAACTTCGTCATAGTAATTGGCGCCGCTTTCATGTCTACTTGCGTCTGCTAATAGCGCTTGATGCTATTTATTCAAACTTAGATGAAGATGTTTCTTCCATCTTGAAGAACAATTTTCGTGGTTTCGAGTATTCGGCGGAATTGTGCCTTCGTAGAACTCTAAGTATTTTTTTGACACACGAGTCCAAACACCTTCATTTGTTTGAGAAATCCCCCTCACACTATCTTCTGAGACCCATCGATAAGCCTTGCAAAGAGCTTCATCGTCTTTTCGGGTCCAAGCCGTACCTTTCATTGCAGATGAGGCCATTTTTTTTGGAAAAAAAATGAAGGAAATATTGAAGGAAATTATTGAAAAAATATTGAAGGAAATTATTGAAAAAATATTGAAGGAAATATTATAGATGAAGGAAATATTGGAAAATATATTGAAGGAAATATTGAGAAATATATTGAAGGAAATATTGAAAAATATTGAAGAAGGAAATATTGCAAATGAGGTGAAGAATTGAAAGAACTTCACCATATTTATAGAAGGAAAGAAATTTTTAAATTTTTTTTTTAAAAAAAAATCCAACGGCTAGCTACGACAGCTAGCCGTTATATTCAAAAAAAATTCAAACTATTAACCGACACTAATAGTAAATAAAACAAAATTTGCCTATGAATACCTATTACTGTCGGTTATAACCTATAGTATTAAAAAATCATTCTTTAATGCTATCAGTTATAACCGACAACAATAGGAAAGTTATAAAAATAAAAAAATAGCCAGCCCTTTGGCTCTTTGGCCCTTTGAAATTCCGTGGGGTCCTCCCAGATTCCCGAGCCCTCTGGCCTAGCCCTCGGTTGGAGACGGTATTAGGGCTATTTTCAGCCCTTTGATCCTATGGACCCTTCGGTTGGAGATGACCTTAATAGGAGCCTACCTAGGGCTATCAATTTTTTTTAAGTGTATATATATATTCACAATTAGTAAAATATCAAAAATAAAATTATAGGCAATAATATAATTGTCCAATTTTTTTTTCTTCCCATTTTCTTTTTTTCCCTCACCAATGCAGTCCTTGTAGGTAGAAACCTAGCCGGTGTAGATTGCCCATAATCCCCAAAACCAAGCCTCGATACCGTCTCATCCCACGGTACAACGGGTGGATCGAGACAAGCCATCCTGAAGTGGAGAGTACGTGGTGGGAGAGCATGTGCGTTCGGCGAAGAAACCAGAAACGGCACCACGTGTCGGCAATCTCCTTGGCACGCGATGCGTCGATGTGGACAAGCTGGATCCCAAGATCTGGGACCCGCCTTCTCTACCCTCCAACTTCTCATACACTTTTATCTCTTCCTATTTTGTGCGGTCACGGTTAAGCAACGTTAACATTTTATGTTAATTTTTTTTATAAAGATAATAAGACAAAAATTAATAGTAATATAAAATGTTGATGTGGTTTAACCGTGATCGCACAAATATGAAGAGATAGGAGTGTATGAAAAGTATGAGGGTAGAGAAGCCCGGTCCCTTACCATGAGGGGCAATCTTGACCCTATGGACATGATCTGGCATCAAGGTATAGCAATTGATTGGACTTTTAGATTTTGCTTATGGTTTTTTTTTTTTTTTTTTGGGCTCCCACTGAAAAGTAGTAGTGGTCTTCTTTCTTTCATTGTTTTTTCTTTGTTTGTAGATTCTGGGATTTTTTTGGGTTTATGAGATGGATTGGGATTTTAGGTTTTCTAGGTTTTTTTTTCTGTGTTTATCGAATTTTGATGGCTGGTTTTGAACCAGTATCCTAATTTTTGTTTAAAATACTTTCACGTTCTGCGATTTCCTCTCAATCCTTTTCATTTGAATGAGTTGCCAATTTTGTAATTGGTTTTGGGGTGCTGTTTCTTTGATTTTGTTGGCATATTGTTCATAATAATTAGTAAATTTTCATATATTCTTTGATTGACTTGATTTGGTGGTAGTAATCAACCTAAAACCTGGAAAACTGAAAATATTCACATGTTCTAACAAAAAATAATGTAAATGGACTTGTGGACCTGCCCCAAACAGACCCGTTTCAAACAGGTTGGGCTAGCTAGGTCCGATTCCAAGTTTAAACATTCTTACATCCGGCTCGGCCCGCCCCATTGCATTTTAAAACGGGCACAGCCCGGTTCCTCCAAATTTGATGGCTGCGCCGGCATCACCTTCCACCGACCTTAAGTTGCCCAAACTAGATGATCTAATACATTTGATTGGAAAAAGCTTCTTGCGGATGGTAAATCTTGAAGAGAATATAAAGGAATTAGCAGCAGCAGAGAAGAACATGGAAGGTTTGTGCTTCAATCCCTCGATAGGTTTGAGTCATTAAATTATATAGGTAGTTTTATTCACAGCCCACAAATTTATGAAACCACTCCATATTAACAATCCTACAAAATTCCAATTTTATCTTGATTTTTCTGAAGCTCACCCCACCTCCCAACAACGAAAAGAGAATGCCAGACATCCCAACTCGACAACAACCTCTGATTATATCCATCTCGGCATCGACGTTGCCGTAAATTCTCATTTCACTGGTGACAGCCCAATGCCCAACTGATCACCCGGAATTTCGCATTTTACAAAGTTCCTTGTTTCATACAAAAGCCAAACCTTTAAGCAAAACCCAAGCAACCGATTTCAAGTTTTTGGCAAATTTCAGACAATAAAATTTCGTATCACTGAACATCAGCAATCAAATGCCTCCAATCCACCGTATTCTTCCAACTCAATAAACTTGTTTACACACTAAAACCCAAGTCCGCAAACATTAAATACATATATAGACTTATTTGAATATTAACTACATCATAATAAAATCTCCTCATTCTGTATTGTTTGTAAGGCAAGAAAACTCATCATGATATAAGTAAAGATACAAGGTCAAAGGGTGAGGACACGATTCTAATTTAGTGAAAAAAATTTATCCACTAACGCTATCATTTGTCAAAAACAAAAAACCAAAAAAAAACAAAAATTCTATAATACACTTGTGTATGAAATGCATGAACCATTTGAATTGTTAGCTTTGTATGGCTGTATGTTGACAGTTTCAGTCTAACCTTCCAAACATCAATGCATCTCGTACATAAAAGTATTATATAATAAAAACCCTAATAGTTAGATCGCAAACAACTAGGTTTTGGGAAACTTCACCCTTAATTTTTATATATTTTGTTTACGGACGTGCATGTGAACCGACGACTCCGTAATATACGACAGAGAAGCAACGACGCTTTCATATGGGTAATATATTTATGTTGTTGCATCGGAGCTGTAAGCCAGCAATTTAAAGAAGTCAACAAGCGGAAATTAAGGTTAAGTTATTATTGGCTGAAAGAATACTAAATTTTATGTGCATAAATCTTTATTTTTGTGTTTCTAATTACTTAATTCAACATATAAACTGTGAACTGAAAATAAATAGTGAATTTCTTTTTCATGAATTTCTGCATAATGTTCTTATTTTATAAACTTTTAGTAAAAACTGGAACTCGAAGAACAGTAAGACGTTAGTAAAGGGTTAATCATGATTATTGGATTTAAGGGGTTGAATTGTCATCTCCAAGTGTAACCCATACATCAGTTTTTTGGGAACTTCATTTTTATTAATTAGGAGCATGTGAGTTTTTTGTTTTTTTTTTTTGTTTTTCAGTCAATGGTTTATTATTATTATTACTAACTATAATATAAGACAGAAGCAATGATGTGCTGTTATCCGATTAAAAAGACAATTAAGTTGGCGAGTCCACATCCATGCTGATCCGTCGGATGCGGAAAGCCAAAAATTAAAATACTCAACGAGTGGAGATAAGGTTAAGATATTATTGGCTGAAAGGATACTATCTTATAAATAAGATACTTTTGAAATGAAGTTGCCATGAAAATTCCACACCTTCAATTTGATCACATTCACATTGAAAGGCACGTAGTAGGTAGGAAGAAAAGCATGAGGATTGATATAACAATAGAGTGCCATTGTCCATACCATACTGCATATTCCAATTCTTTGAGTGGCTCTTTTCTTTAGCGTATTTGGCTTTAATTCTCCAATGGCCAATCAAGGGATTTTTTCGAACTTAGGGAGAGCATATTAAAGTATACTCTCATGACCTTAATATACATTTTTTTCAAGTATTTATCAAATCTAGCTAAAATTTGATCCTTAATTTCAAAAATATCAATTTTTATAAAAAAAAAATATCATATATAGCCAAAAATGAACTTCAAAAGACTTAAATGCCCTCATCTTGTACGACTCCTAGAATTTTTCTCTCCGCACCCAGTTATGCAGATGCTGTTTTTTCTATTCTTTCATTTTATTTATTTTTCATGTTCTTCTTCATTTTTAGGGTTTTGATTATTTTCATATATCTCAATCCAATAAGTAGAAAGAACTAAAAAAGAGAACGAGCAATCAACTTGTCTAATTCATTTATTAATTGACAACACCTACAACTATATACTCTTGCATAATAATCAATTGATATTCTCTGAAAATTTCATAGACCTGCAACCTCCGCATATTTTCAAAATAGAAATTTTCATGTCTTCTTTTGGATGGAAATCTCTATTATACGATTCTACGGTATTATGAATACATAATATTAATTTGGGGAACACACACTTTTGCATCAATCTAATTGTTGTTTCGATTGCTCCCTATAAATTCTAATAAATCAATTTCTACTACAATTTTTAATCTTATAATGTGTTCTGGTTTCACAATGGTGCAGCTGACATACATTCATGGTGTTCGGCTTGTTCGACCAAGCATGCAACATCCCCGTGTGCCACTCCCCTCCTCATGAACAACGATGAATAAAATTTAAAAGAAGGTTGGCTTTTAATTTTAGTTGTAATTAGGTTTTAATTTTGAGGGTAATTATATATATTTAAGTAGAATTTTGGATACATTTGAAATTCTTTATAAAAACTGATATTTATGAATTTAAAGGCTAAATTTTGGTTATTAATGATAAAAACTCTTTTTTTTTCCTATGATTATGAGCACTTTTTTTCCATTAGGTTTTTGGTAACCTAATGAGGTTTTGACGAGACACATGGGCTAGTCATACCTTTGTGAGCTTTAAAGATCCTTCTGAATATGTGAATCATTGACATCCTGCATTAACTCACTTTTTTCTCCTTCAGTCTACTGGATTATCGTAGCAAGGTTTTTGTGAGATATTCATTTATATATATGCCCCTACTATGAAACTCATGTTAGCAATTATTATATCTGCCAAGAATTGACGAGAACAACTACCATCCTCTAATCATTAAAGACATGACGCCGCTACTTGTTAAGTTGTATACACTAAAGGGCGAGTGTTGTGAACATAATTATTAATTAGGAATGTGATTGTATAAACTTGAAGTAGAGTCCAATTATATGACGATTAAATTCTCATAGATTTGTATTACTTGCAAGGCAAGAAAACTCATTAAGATTACTATGAATAAAGATACAAGGACAAAGAATGAGGACGCAAATTTTAATTTAGTGAAAAAGTTTAACCCACAAATGCTATCATTTGTCAAAAAAAAAAAAAAGCTAAAATTCTACAACACCCTTGTTTATGTGATGCATGAAACATTTGAATTGTTAGATTTGCATCTTCACAGTTTCAGTTTAACTTTTCAAATAAGTATTGTAATAAAAGGTTAAAAACCCTAATTTTTAGATCGCAAACAACTAGATTATATACTTTGTTTACGGAGGCGCATGTGAACGGAATACTGTAATATACGACAGAGAAGCAACGACGCTTTCATTTGGTTAATATATTTATGTTGTTGCATCGGAGCAGTTAGCAATTAAAAAAAGTCAACAAGTGGAAATTAAGGTTAAGTTATTATTGGCTGAAAGAATACTAAATTTTATGAACTAAGGAAAATACTAAGTTATTAAGTTATTATTGGGAGTAGTCATTCACAGTTTGATGGGTGCATAAATCTTTATTTTTGTGTTTTTAATGAGTTAATTCAACATATAAACTTTGAAGTAAAAATAAATAGTGCATTTCTTCTTTATGAATTTCAGCATAATGTTCTTATTTTACAAACTTTTAATGAAAATGGAACCTGAAGAACAATAAGACGTTAATAAAGGATTAATCATGGTTATCGAGTTTAATAGATTAAATTGCCATCTCTAAATATATCTCATACATTAGTTTTATGGGGAACTTCATTTTTATCAACTTAAGGACGGGCATGCGAGTTTTTTTTTTTTTTTTTTGGTCAATGGTTTATTATTATTATTACAAACTATAATATAAGACAGAAGCAATGATGTGTGGTTATCTGATTAAAAGAACAATTAAGTTGGTGAGTCCACATCCATGCTGATCCATCGGATGCCGTAAGCCAACAATTAAAAAAGTTATCAAGTGGAAATTAAGGTTAAGCTATTATTGACTGAATGGATACTATTTTAAAAACAAGGAGAATACTTGAAATGTAATGCGAAGAAGACCATCTTCTTAAATCACATTCTGCAAATTCTTTTTGTTTTTTTTTTATTTGAAATGAAGTTGCCACAATGAAAGGTGATAAGTAGGAAAATGCTTGGTAGAAATCACTTTTGAAATTAAGCTGCCACGAAAGTTTCTCTTCTTTAACTTGAATACATTACATGGTAGGAAGAAAAGCATGAGGATTGATATAACAATAGAGTCATTGTCCATACAATACTGCATATTCGAATTCTGTGAGTGACTCTTTCCTTTAGCTTATCTGGCTTTAATTCTCCTATGGCAAATTAAGGGAGTTTTTCGAGCTCAGAGGGAGTATTCTAAAGTATATTCTAATGACTTTAATGTACCATTTTTCCTACGATTAGGAGCAATTTTTTTATTGGGCTTTTGGTAACCTAATGATGTTTTGATGAGACACTTGGGTTAGTCATACCTTTGTGAGATTTATTGATCCTCCTGAAAATGTGAAACATCGACATCCTGCATTAACTCATTTTTTTCTCCTTCAATCCAATGGATTACCATAGTAAGGTTTTTGTGAGGTTTTTGTGAGATTTTCTTTTTGATAGGCGCCCCTTACAATGAGGCTCTTTTTTTTTTTGGAGAACCTCGACAGTACGAGAGAAATTTACTATGAGACTCGTGCTAGCAATTATTATATCTACCGAGAACTGACGACACAACTCCATGCCCTAATCAAGAAAAACCCGATGCGACTACTTCTTAAGTTGTACATGCTCAAGGGCGATTGTTGTGAACAAAATTATTAATTAGAAATGTGATTGTATAAACTTAAAGTAGAATCCGATTATGATTTGACAATCAAATCCTCATAGGTTTGTGTTAATTGCAAGGTAAGAAAACTCATCATGATTAGTATAAGTAAAGATACAAAACCAAAGGACACAATTCTAATTTAGTAAAAAAATATTCACCCAGTAACACTATCGTTTGTCTAAAAAAAATAGCAAAAATTCTACAATACACTTGAGTATAAAATACATGAAACATTTGAATTGTTAGATTCGTATGGCTAGATCTTGACAATTTCAATCTAACGTCTCAAATACTAGTGCATCTCATACGTCGAAGTATTATAGTAAATGCCCTAATTTTTAGATCGCAAACAACTAGGCTTTGGGAAACTTCATTCTTAATTTTTGTATTATATATTTTGTTTACGGACGCACATGTGAGGTTTTTTTTATTAGTGTTACCTATGTGAAGTGAAGACTAACTGTAATATAAGACAGAGAAGCAACGGCGAAGACTAACTGTAATATAAGACAGAGAAGCAACGGCGCTTTCATTGTGTAATATATATATATATATATATATATATGTATATATATATATATGTATATATATATATATGTATATGTATATATATGTATATATATGTTGTTGCATCGCACGCCGTAGGCCAGCAATTAAAATACTCATTAAATGAAAATGAAGTTGTCGGGGAAAGTTCCTCTCCTTCAACTTGACCACATTCACATTGGAAGGTAGTAGGTAGGAAGAAAAGCATGAGGATTGATATAACAAGAGTCCATTGTCATACCATATTGCACATTCCAATTCTTTGAGAGGCCCTTTTTTTTAGGTTACCATGCTTTAACTCTTCTATGGCCAATCAACCGGTCACTTCTTCTTCCTCGCCTCCTTCATGGAAATATGATGTGTTTTTGAGTTTTAGAGGAGAGGATACACGCACCGGTTTTACAGATCATTTATACAACGCTTTGGTTAATAAGGGAATCAAGACCTTCATTGATCGCGAACTTAGAAGAGGAGAAAAAATAGCACCAGCGCTCCTCGAAGCAATTGAAGAGTCAAGAATTTCTCTTGTCATATTCTCTCAAACCTATGCATCTTCATCGTGGTGCTTGGATGAGCTCAACAGGATTCTTGAATGTAGAGAATCAAAGCAACAAATAGTTTTGCCAGTTTTTTACAAGGTGGATCCATCCCATGTACGAAAGCAAAAGAGTAATTTCGGTGACAAGTTTACAGAACTTGTAAGCAAATCCGGCAACAAGGAGAAGCTGCCCGTGTGGAAGAGAGCTCTTGCAGAAATAGCAGATTTGTCAGGATTTCCTGTCAAGGAGGGAGAGTACGTACATTTCTTCCCGCTTACCGTGTATTTATATAGTTAATTTCCTACAATAATGTCATCAACTTAGTTTTGTGTTTCCTTTTTACTCTTTATATCCTTAGCAAGCGACACACACTGGACTTTATTAGTAAGTACTAGTGCATTTTGGATAAGAAACAGAGAAAAATTTTCAAGTACACTTTTTGTTAATACGGTGTAATATTTATCTATGTTTGTAATATTTCCCTCTGTTTGTTTTTACATCTCTAAAATGGCTAAATCGCCAAATAGTCCTTGAGATTTGCATAACTCATTATTTTGGTCCCTGAGATTTCAAATCGATAAAAGTGGTCCCTGGGATTGTCCACCATCCATCATTTTGGTCCTTCCGTTAAAAACTCTGTTAAGTGTCCCGGAGCTCTTGGCCGGAAGGTTAGGCAATTTTCAAAGCTTCGCAACTCAATCGTTTCTTAACCAAATTCAACCCATAATATATCAAAATGAAGATAGAAAATTGTACAATAAGATTATACCTATTTAGAAACCCAATGGTTGCAGGAGATGGCCGGAAAATAGCCTCAAAGTTGACTAGTCCGAGCGAAAACTGGAAAACTAGCCGGAAACTGGGTAAATTTTAAACATTCATAACTTCTTCAATACTCAATGAAATCAAGTGATTCAAAAACAAAAATCATACTTCTCAATGAGACAAAAATAATGGTACCTTTTTTTACTGCTAGATCTCCGTGGTTTGGCCGAAAAACGGCTCGAAAGTGGCTAACTCGAGACCAAGACAGCCACTTTCGAGCAGTTTTCCGGCCAAACCACAGCGATCTAGCAATCAAAAAAGGTACCATTCTCTTTTTCTCATCAAGAAGTATGATTTTCATTTTTGAATCACTTGATTTCGTTGAGTATTGAAAAAGTTATGAACGTTTAAAATTTACCCAATTTCCGGCTAGTTTTCCAGTTTTTGCTCGGACCAGTCAACTTTGAGGCTATTTTCCGGCCATCTCTGACAACCATTGGGCTTCAAAATAGGTAATCTTATTCTACACTTTCCTATCTTCATTTTGATAAATTATGGGTCGAATTTGGTTAAGAAACAATTGAGTTACGAAGCCTTAAAAATTGCCCAAACTTCCGGCCAAGAGCTTCGGGACTCTTAACGGAGTTTTTAACGGAATGACCAAAATGATGGATGGTGGACAATCTCAAGGAACACTTTTATCGATTTGGAATCTCAGGGACCAAAGTGATGAGTTATGCAAATCTCAGGGACCATTTTGACGATTTACCCCTCTGAAATATAGCAAAAAAGATAGTTCACTGATTAAATGTGTTATTTGTTTTGAACTGCTAGCTACGAAGTTCCAATTATCAACGACATTGTTAAGGAAAGTATAGATCGTTTGAAAGATTCTCATCTACGTAAGAAAAGTATAGATCATTTGCAAACTACATTGGATAGTAATGATTCTTATAAAGAAGAACCTTTCAAAGATATTCAAAGAGTACTTCGTAAAAGTTATGATGATTGGGATGATGTCGTGCAACAAGTTAGTTTGGATATGTCATACAAAGGCATGAGACAATTGAAGGGGTTTAAGGTACATACTTTAAATTATTTTGAACCATTATTTATTTACACATATATTTTATTTCCAAAAAAAAATATTCAAGTGTTTCATTATATTCTTTTTAAAGTATGTGATTTTTTTTTTGTTTTGATTTTGGTTTCACAGAATTCGGCAGAGTTTACATCTATGAATTTCAGAGGCTGCGAATTCTTAGAAAAAATCCCCGACTTATCCGGAAGCCCAAATCTAAAGCACTTGGTTCTAAGTGATTGTAAAAGTTTGGTTGAGGTTGATGATTCTGTTGGATTCCTTGATAAACTTGTTTACTTGAATCTTAATGGGTGCTCCAAGCTGAAAAGGTTTGCAACAAGACTTGGATTGAGATCCCTTGAATGGCTTTATCTAAAAGGTTGCACAAGGCTCGGGAGTTTCCCAGAAATAGAAGAGGGCAAGATGAAATCTCTAACGGATTTGGATATACGACAAAGTGGCATAAGAGAATTGCCTTCATCAATTGCATATCTTACTGGGCTTCAAAGATTGAAAGCAAATGAATGTGAGAATCTTACAGGTACATCATTACATCATATATATGGGTTGCAAGATCTGATTCAAGTTCATTTCGGTAAGTGCCCAAAACTCGTGACATTTGGGAATCATAAGGTGAAGTTTGATGAAGTTTCATCTTGCAACTCTATCACATTAGCCCTTCCCAACCTATTTGATCTTGATTTGGGAGGATGCAATTTATCAGAAAGTGATTTCCTTGTGCCTCTTGGTTGCTGGGCATTAGCAAGCCTTGATCTGTCGGGAAACAATTTTGTTAGTCTTCCGGATTGCATTGACAAATTTGTCAACTTAATGAAACTTAGATTGAGTGGTTGCAGAAGGCTTCGAAAAATTCCACAAGTTCTCCCACCAAGCCTATGTGACTTATATCTGGATGATTGCACATCATTGGAGAAAATTCCAGAATTGCCCCCGATGCTTGAGCATCTGGAGTTGACTAATTGCATTAAACTAAGTGGCCATGAAGTGGCAAAGTTGAAAAACAATTGGTTGAATGAGGTTGCTCTCTCTCTTCTTCTTAATTTCTCTTGAAATGAAAATTCATTTTGTTAATACTTGAGATAGCATTCAGATCACAACTGTTAATAATTAGTTATCTATATCTTATTTAATTTGCAGGAATCTGAGCGTGGTGAATTGCAAGTTATTCTGCCAGACAATGAAGTTCAAAAGTGGCCCAGCTATACCCTTTGACCATCTTACAACCACTGAACATCTATCAGAAGATGAGTTTCGTTTTGAAATTTTCAAGGGGACACGTTATTCGAATTGGCTCTATCTCTTGTTCTTGGAGCACGAACTAATTATTTTGGTAATCTTTATATTCTCATCAAGGGAGTACAAAAGCTTGTACCATATTCATGGGATGAGATGAAAATCGAGGCAACTCGTGTGACTCAAGCTAGTGGATTTAGACGATCACAAGCAGCATGGAGATAATTGTCAAGTTATATTTCCTTTCCCCAACTCTGCACGCATCAAAGTTCAGCATTAACTTCTCCTTATTCTACTGTCTTGCGTTTGTCCTCCTATTTTCTTGATATGTTGGTGCAACCTTTTTCATAGACGGCTTTTCTGTTTAATAACTTGTCCTTGTTCTACTATCAAATCTATGCATTTCCGTACATGTAGTAAATTGTCGCAGTTAATTGTATGTATTATGTCAGGGAGGACACCGTTACCTAAATGTGTTACCTATAACTTTGGGATATATTGTGCTGTTTAGCGAAAGAGATTAGAATTAGTTTTGCTTTGTTTCTTACCAGGTAAGTCAGGTGCACTTTAATGTTTTGATTGTTCATTGTTACAGGTCGCTAACTAAATTTTTTTATGCAATATTCAATGGAGAGGGTTAAAGGTCTAAAAGCCAAAAGATGATCTGATTTGTCTTAAAGTATATCTTCAGTGGATGACTGAGTTACAATTATTTGAAACTCATTAGACCATTATTTAGCCAAAATGGCATCAAGTTGGCCAAGTGTAGCCTCCCTCTTAGTCTTTTTTTGGGGCCAAACTCTTCTACTGCAATAATTGGTTTGAATTTAATGATTATGATTGAAAATATCCAACGGTAGCTTAATTAAATTAATCAATAAATTTAAAGTATAAACTTTTTTTAATACATACTATATTATCTACACAAAGGAGTGGGGGAGTAGGCTAGTAATAATAATATGGTTCAAAGACCTCTCACTTACAAGTTTAAATTAAAACTAGAGGATGCTATGTTTAGCACTTCAATTGGAAATTATATATGACTATGGCATAATATTGTTCATTTAAAAATAATTTCTTGCATGACTATAATTTTGAACGGAGCTATGTTTAGTCCTTTCACTATAATTTTGAACGGAGCTATGTTTAGTCCTTTATGTTGGAGATAGCCTTTTAATAACGTTTTTCTAAACAGACAGTTTAGAAATTCTCCAAATTAATATTGTAGAAAACTTCATTTAGCCTTTAAAGAAAAAAACAATTTTCGACTAAAATCTTGTGTAAGATTTAAAATAATTTTAGTCCCTTAACTCAATGTACATGTTATCATATATTCAATCACCTCATATACTAATCATATTTTGATATTTTATTTCTCCTTTTCTTCCTAATTTTAATCTATTAATTATATTTAATCCTAATTTTTATTTCAATTCATAACATATTTTGTTATAGAAATTTAGATAAACTTTTTTTTTTGGTATAATATATTGTGATTTTTAATAAAATGTGCTTCCATCGAAAGTGCTTTTGCTAAAATGCTTAGGAACATGAGTGCTTACGCAAGCATTCTCAAACGAGGATCGAGTAACACTTGCGCTTGAGATTTAATTGTTAGGTTTTTCCTCTTAAATTTTTTTTTTAACAAATAATATCTACACTAAGGAATAGAGGAGTGGCTAAGCCTCATAATGGGCTAGCAATAATGTGGTTCGAATCTGTCTTTGGTGAGAACCGAACCTAAAACCTCTCACTTACAAGTGAAAATGAACTATTAGAGGAAAATCATTAATCTTTTAATTACGACTTTGTGAAAATAATAAGATAAAGAGAATATTTAACCAAAAAAATCAGTATAACCTATAAAGTATTTGATTCCATTTGTGGCCAACTTTAAAGGTAATTTTGTGGCGAAATTGTAGCGGGTTTATTATTCTAAGGAAAAGTACAAACCCACTTAATACTAAGATCTAGCAATTTAATGGTATTTCTCTTTACTTGTAAGTGAGAAGTCTTAGGTTCGATTCTCACCAAAGGCGAATTTGAACCACATTATTATGGCTTGCCCAATGTGAAGTTTAATCAACTCCTCCACCTCTTTAGTGTAGATACTACCGTCAGCTCAAAAAAAAATTACAAACCTCAAATAGGGCATTCTAGATTAAGTCTGAATGATGCTCAAACAAAAAGGACTCCAAAACAAAAAAACAAGGTCAACTGAGCCAATCTAATAGCTACTATATCGACAGATCTTTAGGTGTGACAAGCATGAGAACACATCCAGCAGTCTAAGCTAAAAGGACTTTTGTCTCAACAACTTCATAAGCTACATCATGCAAGATTCTGCACACAAAATTATCAACAAAACCGGTAATGGAACTCTTTGCATACATACAGCGCCGATTCAAAGAGGCACAGCTAAAAAATAAAATAAAATAAAAATGTTACAGCTACAATGGGAACTGTGCACAAAATCACCAATGACTAGCGGTTGCATCGGGACAAACTGCACCAACGCCACCATATGACCGGTCCCAAATTCCTGTAATTTTGTCCCCATTAATGTTAAATTTATCGAAATGCCCCTAAAAAGGTACATGCGTCAGGTTAATACTATTACATAGACTTAGGGCTCCGACGCTTTCCAACATGTAGTTTTCGTCTGTTGAATCAACTACTTCAACCATTAAGTTTCGGACACCTCGTAGCATCTTCTGAACGTTCAAGGATAGGAAAATAATTTTTTAGTGCTGGATGCTTCAAGAAGATTTTTAATGAAATGTGGTTCTATCGAAAGTGCTTAGGAACACAGGTGTTTACACAAGCAACTTCGAATGGGGTTTGAGTGAACACTTGCGCTTGAAATTTGGTTGTGAGGTATTTGAGCTAACTACTTTTTTCAATGTTAATTGCTTAGAGGGTTACAAAATAACTAATTTTTTCTCGGAGACACACAAAAAATAACTTTGTAACAATAAAAAGATATTGGAATTTGGTGTACTATGACACACCCCGATCCGAATTTTAGTAGACACTAAAATTGAGGCGTATTGGCCATCACCCGGATGGATGATGAAGGCATGATTGGAGCATTCTCATCATCTGATCCATGCTTTCTCCTCATTTTCTCTCTCATCACCACCCTAATTTCTCAATTTCCTCATTATCTTCTTCTTCTTCTTCTTCTTCTTCTTCTTCTCCTTCTTCTTCTTCTTCATCTTGCTTTGATACCATGAAGAAAGTTGTCTTCTTCTTTTTCTTCTTCTTCATCTCGCTCTGATACCATGAAGAAAGTTGAGATTCCACATAAAACCAATTGTCAATATGGGAAGTAGCTCAACTTACTTATAAACTCTTGCAAAATTTCTAATGTGACTCTTTTACCTTCACATTCTCACATACCCCCTCACGTGTAACGAGTTTTCAAGCCAAACACGTGGACGACACAAATTGGGTGACATGTCGATCACGTATGTAAGCCTCTCTCTCTCCTCTCCAAATTCTTCATTACAATTTCCTAAATTTTCCGAGAAACCAAGCGGAGAATTAGGGTTTATAGAGAGAATGTATGACATGTCATGACATACATTTTGCCGACAACTCGCGACGCTTGTCATGTCGTGGCTGACAACGATGTTCTGGCGTGCCACGATGCGAGGGTTACCGTGTTATGACAAGCCATGCCAAAGCACAGAACGTCGGCAAAATGCATGCCATGATGCAAGGTTATGGTGTCAAGACAAGTAACTGGTAAGAACACATTCAATATCCAAGCTGAATATTTACATAACTTCTTACTGGTTAGAACACGTGCATTATCTGAGCTGAATATTTACGAAGGTTATTACCAGTAAGAACGCTTCATATATTTCCTAGACACCTTTTTTTTCAAATTATTTCGTCAGTTTCAAATAATGAAGTCATAATTGTGAAAAAAAAATATTCATAGAACAATTTTGTAGAGCACCTGGTGGGCACTTGCCGATTCGTGCCGACATTTGCCAAAAGCTTACGCCAACGTATGTCGACAATTACTATGATCCATAAAGGCTTGTGCTAGTACAAAAGTGGCAACTTCTCATAAAAACACCTAAGTTTGTAATATCTTATACTAGTGCATGTTTCGATTATAATTATTTTAGTTTGATACAAACATCAGCGTTTATATCAGACTATCAAGTCATCGTACGAAAGAACGGACTGCTATACCTTTCAAGACGAACAAAAGGGTCACTAAATTTCGTAACATTAACATGAAAACCAAAACAAAACAGTTGGAAATCGAAGAAAGCAACACGTAATACAGGTACAAAACCTGTAAAAACTTTCTTGGAACTACATTGACAGACTCAAGTATGGCTAGGGTGTTATCTTTGCCAAATAAAGCTTCGAATGTGCAACTAAAAGTTCATGAATCACAGAAGCCAATGTATATTCCGTAGAGTAGACATATATACATACTAGAAAATCTCTTCTTTTACTTTACAAAAGTACAACTCTCAATGTACACGATAAGACCAATTGGATAATCAAGCACCACTCAAAAAAAATTCTTAAAGTGGATAAGAAAGCCAAGAGCCAAACTGGTTCAATTTTGTTTTGTTGTTCTTACTTTCTTGGTTCCATTTTGTTTTGAACCGGTGACCTCTGTCTCTGGTCAAATTTGAACCAAACCGGCCAGTTTATTTCAGTTGGACTTTTTTTTAGCCCACCCATGCCTGTTGGATATTCAGAAGGCCCTATTCAGAAACAAGATAAAAACAACAAAAAATTATGAAAAATACCTTTCTTTATTGAAATTGAAGTCTACAATTTCAATGGCCAAGTAAAGAGCCAAAGCATATATAAAGATGAAAGACAACATCAAACTGGTTTTTTGGCAACGAAACGGAACAACATATTACAACTTAGAAAACCAAGACCACAAACTACTCCTGTTCCTTGTTCTTGCTGTTCACTGCTTCCTTGAGTTTTCGTCCCAACGCATAGGCCAAAGTAGGAGGAACTGCATTTCCAATCTGCCTGTGCTTGTGAAGAATGTTGCCCGAAAACTGGTAGCTATCCCTGAATCCTTGAGACCGAGCGCATTCCCGAACTGTCAGAATCCTGTCCTGGTCAGGGTGGAAGCACATTCCCACCTTCCCCATTGGTTGAGGATCTGTGATGGAGGTTGGGAAGTTGCCTTCCCAGTCAAGCCTTCCGAACAGGCCCTTCCACTGATTGTGGCGCTTGGCCGTGTTGGGAAGGCACCATGGGATCAAGTCAACTATCTGTCCAGTGGAGAGCTTCACCTTTTCGTCTGGAAGACATTGCCAATCAGCGCCTGGCCGCTTTGGAATCCTCTGGCATCGAATGAGATTCAGCTCGTTCATTTCTTTCGAAATGTGCTCAGTCAGAACAGCCATCTCCCCTCGGATTTTCTTCTGGAACCATGATATGGGGTCGCTTTCGTACTCCAGATTGACCTTGGATGCTCCATTCCCTACAGCTGGGAGATCTCCAATTGTGTCTCTGACAGTTATGGAACGGAAAGGAGCCCCACCTGCAGTACTTCTAACCGCAGAATAATATGAGTTCCCTGACAATGAGATCTTCAACTCCGGTACACCAAAGACATGCATTGGCTCTGGCCACTCTGGGAGATTCTCATCTGGCGCAGCTGCCCATATGAATGCTCGCTTTCGTGACTGAGAAACTCCATAAGCTCCAGCTTCTAGAATACCGAACCTCACCTGGTAACCCATCTCAAGAAGTGAAGCCACAGTCAGACGGAATGTCTGTCCTTTGTTGAAAGACACAAAGTTCCTCACATTCTCCAAGAGGAAATACTTTGGCCGGAAGTAGTCAGCAAAGGATAAAAATGCCAAAATCATTTCACACTGAACTTTACTCCAAGTGCTTTGGTTGAACCTATTCATTCCAGAGAAACCCTGACACGGAGGTCCTCCATTGATGAAATCCACTTGCCCCGGCAGTGGCAGATCATTCTTAACCTTCTCATCAAGTGATTTAGCCAAATCAGCAGCTTCGGAAGTCGAGATGCAATCATCTGTATCCCCGCATTTCTCCATTACAGCCCTTAAGATCACATTGCAGTTATTGATAAACACCAGTGACTCGGGATGGTTCAGTTTGAAAGCATCACCAGCAGGCTCTTCGTACTCAATTGCCCACTTGGTTAATGAAATGCCAGCCTGACGCAACCCTTCAGACAAGCCACCACACCCGGCAAATATATCTAATGTGGCTAGACGTTTCTGCACAGAATCAGCTCTCTGTTTCTCAACTTCTGAAACATCTCCTTCTTTGCCTTTCCCCTTCCTCTTCCTAGATTCCACATCACCACCTACTGTTGAGTACCTCAGTTTGATGGTCGCTGGCAACTGCTTGATAGACCCATTAGAAGGATCGTACAGATACTCACAGAAGAAGGTATGCTCGAAAGTGACAGGAGCATTGCATACTGGAAGATCACTCTTCTTTCTGACTTCACATTTTCCTTCTATATCATCAACCGTCACAATGTGTGTTTCTTCACTGTAGTAGACCTCTCTAATATCACAACCGTATGCCTTCTCAACCGAAATGTCCTCTGGTCTGAAAAACCTTCTAACTTTAACCTGGGTAGATTCTGGTCCAGGTCGTTTCGATTCCTTCGTACCAATTATCTCCAGCACTTGGCACACAACATAAGCTTTCAGTCCCAAATTTCTACCAGCCTTGAAAGTTTCAGTTTCCATCCTTTCCGTAGAAAACAAATGGGGACTTACATAGACATAATCGTGAACTGAGTACTCGGCTCCCCTGTATACAAAACTAGTCTTTGATGAATTCACTTTAAAAACCTCCTTGGCCTCTTCAGCTTCGTTCACTTTGCAAGAGTGGCAGGCACCAGAACCCAGACCCATGGTATCACGGGAAAGGCTAAAGAAAGCACCTTCCTCTGGGCAATACAAGCTTTTACAGTAATATTCAGTTGGCAATCCCTTCTTCTTCCTATCTTCTGCCCTTTCTCTATCTCTTCGGCTAGCTTCTGCATTCTCCTTCCTGTATTGATGCCCCCACGGCATTAATTTGATATCCACAACTGCTGTCTCTTTAACATCCTTTAATGCCAAGTTTGTGCACTCATTTGTCAAAAATACCTCCCTCTCATTGGCAGTGTTGCCAAGAACAGTCTGAGACCCTCGCTCCATCAATCTCCCATGGAACATTTTGCTTCCATTTCTTGTTTCATACATATACTCAACAAAATAAATGGCAGGAAGTTCATCTGATCCATCAAGTTCTACCAAGACTGCACCACCAACAGAAATTTCATCTCCATGAAGACTGGCACACTTATAAAGAGCTTCACCAGAACACGTTGTTCCCACAGACTCCCCATCCCACAGAACCTCCTTGTTGTTGGAGCATGATTTAGTTTGTCTTGAAATTGAACTACGCTTCTGGGCTTGTTCCGTTGGATTATCTTTCTCATCATCTTCATCCTCTTCTACATCCTCTTTTCCCTCCTCTTCTTCAACTTCCTCCTCCTCTTTCTTTCCACCATTAGTTTCCTCTTCATTCAAATCTTCTGGAGAATTATTTAAATAGTACTCCCCCCAGATTCTGTTGATCAGCTTTGTTGTTGTAGCCCGCATTGCCTTCTTGGAAACCACAGGTCCCATGGATGCCCTTGGGTTCAAGTTTGATCCACTCTTCTCCACAAGCTTCTTCTTCTTTACCAACCATTTAGTATGGTGCCTCTCCTCCATTTTGTTTGAAAGACCAACCACAAATGGACACTTTTTAATCTGCGCATCAGGAAATTCTGAAAACAGTTGCAGTATTATCTGTCCATGGACAACCACATATCTCTCAACAAATGCTGGATCGGAAGAAATGTAAGCACAGTGGTCCTTTGGAAACCCTGACAATCTCTTAATAACATCTGCAAAAGAAAGTCGTGCTACTCGACTTTGCTCTTTCAGCAAAGTGATTATGCTTCTACCGACCTTTGCTGTTTTCAGAATTGGTTCATACCACAGAGCATACTGCTTAGATGGCTGTCCAAGTCTGTACCAGGCCAAATCTGTTCGGATTGATATTGAGACCATTGATGCTCCCAATTCAATCATCCACTCCTTTATTGCACTCAAGTAAATCGGCATTCCATCAGCATCCTGTGCTCCTGGACCACTTGAAGAACCATCAGAATCAAGAGAAAAGCCGCTTCCATCATCTGCAGTCATAACCCCAGACCCGAAAATGGTAACATCAATTTCTGTGCAAGGTTTCATCGGAAGAAGTTCCAACGAAATCAATCTTGAGTCTGAATTGTACAGACTCCAATTATGAAGCATGCTTCGAGGAAGGTCATCAGCATTTAAGATATCATAGTCATTGTCAAAAACTATGAACTCGTCAGTTTCTTCAATGGAAGTCTTGTAATAAGCAGGTAGAGGATAATCGTTGGCAATTTCATCTTCATTGATTTTGATATAGTATTTGCTCGACAAAGAGGCAGAACCCTGACGTTTTTTCTGTTTCATTGACTTCCAGTACTCCTCTTCTTGCAAAAGTCTTGCCAATTTTACATCATCATTTTCCTCAGCTTCAACTATGGATGAACCGGATGCATTCAGTCCAGTCTCTCCATCTCTATCTTCTGAACCAATCTTTAGGGTACCACTTGAACTTGCTGGTTTTGATTGGACAAAACCTCCACAGTTTCTGCTCTCATCTCTAAGTGCAACAAGAACAGGAAGCTCTGCAAATGGCTGATCATTCTTCTTTGATGCTTCCTCCAAACCTATCAGTTGATCATAGATAAACTCGCCTTGAGATACAACAAATTCTTTGATAGCTGCAGTACCAGAAAAGAATTTGCTTCCACTCATTGATCGAGCAATGCCAGCAAGTAATTCATCAAGAGTGGGGTCAGATTTGGATTTTGACAGCTTTTTGTAAACCTCTATGCAAGCACGCGCTTTCTCAAAGAATTGATCATGGTACTTCCTATAGGTGCTGGCAGGTTTACGACAATCATAATCAGCAACATCAGTTGAGAGCCATATCACAGGAGAGCCCTCTTCATAACCAGAGATGTCCCAAGATTCTATTCGCCCAAAACCTTCACATCTAACACCTCTTTGCTTGTCCTTGTCAGAACTTTCATTCAGAGGCAATATAGTACCAGATATAAACATGTCAGCAACTTCCAACATCTCAACAGGCTGGGGTGACCCACTTTCATCATGCACAATAAAATCAGTAAGCCTTCTGTTTGGGCGCGCCGCATCTTGGTCCTCGCCACAAGTCAGGATTATAGCATCAGTTTCTTGATCCACTACTCGATCCTTCTTGGTTTCAATAAGATTAGACTTTTCAGAAATATGAACAGACTTCTCCTTAAAGTCTGCACATGCAGCAGCCCGCTTGGGCATTTTCCGAGACCTGGAAGGCTCTTCAGTGCTCTGAGGCAAATCTCGTTTCTTAGTTTTAGAGCCGGCAGGTGCGGCCTTTTGGGAAGCTGGTTTGCCCTTCTTCTTCGTCATTCCTATTGCAAAAATAAAATTTGTGAAATTACACAAAAGAATTACAAACTGAAAAGTGAAATCAACACCCAGGCCAAGATTTGCCTCAACCTAGACATATACATGTGCAAGACAATGGAGGAGGATCCAGGTACTAATCCTCTAAATTGATTCGGAAACTGGATCAAATCCCAAGAAGAATAAGACATTTAAGCAAACAAAATCATGAGAAAGCTAGTTAACCGGCATTTTACGGGTCCTAATAAAGAAAATGAAATCTCTGCCTTTGGCTTTGGCTAAACTCATCATAATGAACTCATACTACCATAAAAAGGGCATTGAAAACTTGAAATTCATAGTCATATATATCCATATTTACAAATACATGATACAATATAATGCCGTAGTATGTAAAACCTAAGGTCTCGAGTCCGATTTCCCCTTCCTCAATATCGCTTGTTAAAAAATAAAATATTCAACATCGGTTTTTTGTTGGACCAAAAATTCATATTTAACAACAGAGCAGTACAAATCTAAAACCCCCAAATTCATAAATTCGCAACACAAATGCACAATTTAAAAAGGGCAGTCTAAATCTAAAACCCCCATAATTACAACCCAGAATCATGAATTCACAGCACAACAAAAATCGAAAGAACAAAAATTTTAACACCAAATCAAGAAACCATTTTACTCATATAATCTAAAGCATCGAAAGAACAAGAATCGCAGGGGCAAATTAGGGATTCAAGTACCTGAGGAAGCCGAGGACGGTGGCTTAACCCCATTGGCACCTTTGGTCTCCAAGACCGCCGCTGCTTCCGCTGCCTCAGCTGCCGCGGCGGAACCCATTTCTCCCCTAATCGCCAGCGAAACCCTAGAATTCAGAGAATGGGGACAGGACAGGAGAGAGAGCTCTCTCCCTATCTGGGTGTATTTATTGCCGTTTTGAAACGAGTACGGATGAACACGTATAGGCGGGAAGATGCAAGTTTTCGCGCGCTCTTTTATGGAAAACAAGGAGGGAAAATCCCTACATTTTCACTTCTTTTTTTGTTTTTTTTGTCCAGGTCAAGAGATTCATAGTGCTTAGGTGCAGTGACTTTTAGTAACATATTGGATTTTTTTTTTTAAAGGTTAATATCAAGGATATGTATGGAGGATCAAATAACGGACCCAACTGAACTTTAATCTCGTTATTATGAATATAGATATAACGGGCCGAATTTTAATTTGGTTATTGTATAAACTTAAATGATAATGTGAAGTTAAACCTCTACAATTGATTTGGAGAAAATGAAATCCGCCATCTATAGAAAGTGGGGAAAATGAGTTTTAGAAGGTTGGTTAGTTGGCTGGTTAGTGAGCTGATCCATGCATAAACTTAGAATGTTCAGAGCTAATATCCAATTTTCGGATGTTTTTTAGCGGATGTGGGAAGTGGAAAAATTAGCTTCAACTAATCGTTAATGTACAGAGAGACCATGTAGAAAACATTGGAGAGTGTATTTTGTGATTTTAAATTATGAGATACTATATTTTATGAAATTCCAATATTAACCTATTTTTAATGCAAATTACTTATCTAGGTATTGCAGTAGGTACGAAGTAATATGAAAAAGATGAATCTCAAGTTTTGAGATAGAAAAAAGAACGTCAACTAGTAAGAATCTGGCCAGCCAAAGAGAAATCACAGTTTTTCTTATTAAGTCAAACTCGAGATTCGTAGCGGTCACACAAATACCTAACAACTAATTAGTTATTATTACTCTGATGAGATTGTCACAAGTGTCAAAAAGTAAATTCGCATGTTAATAGAGAAGTTTAAAATGATATATTATTATCCAATTTTACTAGCCACCTAGATTTATGGTTGACAACTGAGAGACATTGAACCGAATAACTTATCGAGCATATCCAAACATTTTGCTCAGGGCCAGAAGCCGGACACCAATTCGGCCCATGTCTGCATATACTTGAGATAGTTTGCGGTCTTGTGCCAATGTGAAGCCCAAACATGGTATGGGCTAACTAGAATCTCAATTGACATCACAATCTCACACCAAACCGTAGCTCTAGGCACGGTCCTACCAAACTTACAAGTAGCCGTGTGTCCATAAATGAGAAAATATATGGTAGGAGAAATTTTTCGATGCACCTAAAACATGTATGAATTAGGTGATATTGAAAAATAATAGTGGGACATGTCAACTATGTCGTTCACTTATATTATAACACATGTAATATACTGTTACAGGAACACATGAAAATTTCTAATTTGACAGAAAACTTCGGTGTCACGTCCCCCATCTAGTCAAGAACACACAATTAGCACTTCCTTGCATTTGTGTTATCAAAATAGACTCGCGTATAATTTGAATGCATGAAGTCTCTTGCGTGTCTCTTGAGCAGACATGTAACGTGACATCGAAGCCCCTACCCCTTAATCTCTATATCATGTTGGAGAGCCGCCCCAAATAGTGGGTTGTGTAGAAAAGTTGCCAAAACCATTGGTTCCCCAATTTGGTAATTTGGGTGACCCATTTATTTGCCAAAAAGCTTTATAATTGAGTCACGCTTTCATCTCATGTTTTTCATGTGGAGACTTGGGCTTTGAGGCACATGACTGTACGCTCTTAGCATCATTGCATGGAGTGGAAGGGGGTGGCTTAGGCTTTGTAGCTCAAAATATGTACCCCACTTGAACGGCTAAACCAATCATCTCATCAGTTGGAACTTGTAACATGTTAGCTTAGCTTTCCTATTACTTTTTGCCTTTTTTTTATTTCTTTTTTAATGGAGAGAGTTAAGAGAAGGAAAGGGCCTCATAACGACTTCCCATAGGCGATTCAAGGAATTTTCCATTATTTTTGTCAAAATATGACTAAGAAGTAAGGCCGCAGCTCCAATAGACTACGTTCATCCAATAACTAGTCAAAGGCTATAAACGATACAAAATGGCCTTGCGCTTGTTACAAGCCGAAAGAAAGGCATCCCGGAGATTAGCGGAGGAAACATTGCACATTGAAGGTTTCTTTGGGTCATATAGAGTACATATATATAGGACATAAAATAGAATAGAATAGCCAATATCAACTCTTTATACATTCCCATATGATTCTCTTTGACATAAGGGCTCGATCGGAATATTCTGCCATGCGAACATGTATGACATACAAAAACTTTTAAAATCGCAAATGGTTAGATCAAAAATCTTTATTCAATATCACGTATGGATTATCAACTATTTATGTTTATCTGTTAACTCCAAAAACTACCAAGCCTACGTGACGCGCAAGCCGAGTAACTAATGAACTAACTACGTCCTTCGGTTGATGCGGGGCTTGCCAACTCGTCGGCCGAGCTTGGTCGGGAGTAAAATGTGTTAATGTTGCATTTAGCGAGTGGCTGACTTCTCGATCTTGCGATTGCGGCTGAGGAAGGAACACGTATCGGCCTTTTGGTTCTAAAATCTGAAGACAAGGTTGCTAATTTTGCGAAGTTCACAAATCGTCGGCGCCGAATTCGGTCACAATGATTATATTTGTAAGGGTATAAGCACGATGAATCGACACCAAAGTATAAGAGCACATATACTCAAAACAGATATATGTCTTGAAGGTAAATGTGGTTTGGTCGTCAGAATGCCGAACTCTAAAGCTCTAAAGCTTACTTGTGAGTATCCAATCATAAAATAACTCGGCGTTCAATGTGCCGAGCCCTAGTAAATTGTAACACCTCAGCTCGCCGAAAAAGCTAATGAGATGACATCTACCAATAAATACCCGAAAGTCTTTCTCAACCGAGACTTGGATAGATAACCAGTCGGCCTCAACGTAGTGTTGTTTATTCAAACTGAAGGTATTCTGCGGTCAGCTGGTTCTACAACAATAGTGTTGTTTATCCAAACTGAAGGTATCACCGGTTGCCTTCACAATGCTGTTTATCCAAACTGAAGATGTATCGGCGGAAAAGGAAAATAAAAATCTCAAGGTTGTTGAGAGTAGGGGTGGGCACTTAGAACCGAAAACCGAAACTGAAACACAAACCAAATCAAACCACACCGAACGGTTTGGTTTTGCGGTTTTGAAACGGTTTTGGTTTTGAAACCAAACCGCAACGTAGAAAACGGTTTGGTTTCGGTTTTGACTTTTGAAAACCACACCGAAACCGAACCGCACCGCAAATATTAATAAACATTTAATTAAATGTCCATATTATATTTCATGTTTTAATTGGTTGTTTGTTAGAATCCATACACTTAGTATGAGACTCAACCACACTAGAATATCATCATTCATCATTTTCTTTCGTTCATTAACTTGAAGGACCTTTGTTATTTTATACCATCACACACACATATATGTACAAGGGTGGACTAATCTTGTTATCAAGAGTCGAACAATGATCTAATGAAGTCTACTTATTTGAAGTATGATATCACATATTCTAGTATCAAAGTTTCGCTCACATTTAATGAATTCAAATTTATTCAATTTGTTTTATGATAAACATCGTAAGGGGCACTCTTTTGTTGCACAAACATGTTTTAACATCACAACTGCATGCAACATGCTAATTGTTTACATAACAAATGTCTTTTTCCTATTGCTATTGGGAAATGCTTATTAATATGTTAAATTGCAAATTGTACATTTTTTCTTAAAAACCAAACCGAAATCGTTTGAAACCGCACGAACCAAACGGTTTGGTTTCATTTCGGTTTTTTGCTTCAAAATCGCACCGCACCGAACCGAACCGTAAAAAATTTCGGTTTCAGTTTGTTAAATTGCAAATTGTACATTTTTTCTTAAAAACCAAACCGAAATCGTTTGAAACTGCACAAACCAAACGGTTTGGTTTCATTTCGGTTTTGGCTTCAAAATCGCACTGAACCGAACCGTAAAAAATTTCGGTTTCGGTTTCACTCAAAACCACACTGAACCAAACCGTGCCCACCCCTAGTTGAGAGGTTTCGCAAAAGCGAGGGTTTGCGCAAGGCAATTTGTGTGTTGAATTGGAAGGAGTTTAATGATGTCATCCTCCTTTTATTTATGGCAGTCAACTTGTTTCCAATCGAATCACAACCATACTCGGATTAGAACTCCTTCCCATGATCCAACCTTATCTCGGCCAGTCCTACTCCTACTAGGACTTTGAACTCAACCCCCTTATCAGGCTGCATTTAATCCCAAACTTCAACATCCTTATCCTGTCGAAACTCTTTCTCGTATCAAGATTCAACTACCCATGGATTCCTAATAGGACACAGCTGGCCTTGGCTATGTGGCCAATAAACCAGATGACCCCCAGTGACTCCTAAGTACGGCTTCTGGGCCGAGAACAATTCTAAACTCGGCCAAACCGATATTTTAGGCCCAAACATTATCATATTACGAAATGCATAAACGGTTCATCTTAAGAGAATTGTTAATTTATTCGATGTGAATAGATTACTAAACTATCTCTCCTTTGATTGATTATATCCTAAACTCTATTCAAGCCAATCCTTAGGGCATACTAAACAGAAAAACAGACGCTTAATATTAGTGAAGATTAATTGAAGAGTGGTGTTATTCTCATGCTTTTTTTACCTCATACACTTTTTGTTAATTTTTATAATTGATCATCTTCAATTCATTCGATCTAATGGTCAAAAATTAAATATTATGTGTGGAAAGTAAGAAGTGGTACGTGAATAGCATCCGTTTATTGAAAATTGGCTAGGCTTAAAATTGGTGCTTTCGTTTGGCAGAGATAGTACGCCGGACTAGGCAATGCCTTGCGAAACACCGCCACGTGGAAAGTCCAGTAACCACAAGCGTCCTAATCCGATTAACCGTTACACGAGCGAATTTAGACGCGCACTTTCGCGTGTGTTGGTTGAAGAATGACAGCGTGTGCTACGCGCATTACGCACCATGCACGCAGTAGAAAAAACTGTATATATCGTGCGCATCAGAGCAATTCCACCCCTGTGGACTTTGCGCCAGCACCCAGCGCATTTATCCACTCAAATGAACAGTAATAGACTGGAGTGAACAGTAATAGGCCAAGGCATCTCCACCCATAAAAAAATGCGCTGGCACCCAGCGCATTTATTTGGTGTGTTTTTTTTTTAAGTTTATTTCGGATAAGATTTTTAACCCATTTAAAATAAAGAATAAAAAAATAAAATAGTTTTAATCTCGTCACGCCACGTGTCATTATCTGAACGTACTATTTTGTGAATAGATTTCCGATATTATTTTCAACCAATCCCGACACGCCACGTGTCACTTCTGTGGTACAATAATTTAGCCAAGATTTCGATAATTGAAATGTGGTGTAAAGGTGAAAGATGAGGGTTAGGTATTTATAGGAAAAAAAATAACATTTTTCAATTATTTCTGTAATTTTTTTAAAATTTTCTGTATTTTTTAATAATTTTTCTGTATTTTTTAATATTTTTTAATGAATTTTAATATAGTTAATTAATTTGGACCGTTGGATTTGAAAAATATTCAAATCCAAGAGCCAGGGACTTGCCACGTGGCCAACGGTCATATTTCTGACCGTTGGGGCCTTTTTTTTTTTTTTTTTTTTTTACTTTTTTGTAAAAAGAACGTGGACCGTTGATTTTTGATCTGACGGTCCATGTTAAAAGTAAAATTTAAATTTTTTTTACCGTTGGAAATCCAACGGTCTAGAAAACTAGCCGTTGGAAATCCAACGGCACTGAGGAGGGCCACGTAGCCCTATTCCGGGTTCTCCATAAGTGGGCTGACAAGCGGGCCCCCCTGCCTGCAACCCGGTTCCCTACTCGCGCTTCTGCGCGCTTGTGCTGCACGCGCCTTCTAAACAGGCCGGTCTCTGGGTCTGTCCGAAATAGGCTGGCCCGTTGCCCAGCTTGGGCTGTGTCCCAGGCTCTTTCGCGGGCTAGAGCAACTTGACAAGGGGCTGGGCTGTTTTTTGGACTTGGTGCTGGGCAATTTCCACTGGGGTGGAATTGCTCTCAAATCAAATGTCTCTGAGATGTTCGCTACGTGAGCCAGCGATCGTTTTCTGCTTTTTCTTTTTCTTATTTTTTGGGACCAAAAATAATTGTATTTATTTTTATGATTTTTCAAGATTATAAGGATTTTAATAAATTATTATTATTTTTGTTAAAAAAAATAGTTTATTAAAATCCTTACAAATCCAAGTGTATTCAATTAGGATTTTAAATAAGTTTATAACATTTCAGGTCTATTCAATTAGAATTTGATTTTGAAGAATTTGAAAAAGTTGAGGAATTAGAGGGAACTTGAGAGATTTTGTAATGTATTTTAAGCATTCACAAATCTTACCTCTCTTCATGAGATTTCGAGGAAATTGAATTAAAATTTTATATAAAATCTCTACAAATCAATTAAACTCCACAAAAATCTATGAATTTATAGATCCATTAAAATCTCTCAAATTCTCAATTGAATACCCCTAAATCTTTAGTCTTGTTGACTCTCTAATTGTTCATTAAATTGATGTTATCCCGAACATGATATATGTATTGAAAGCTATATTTTCACTACAAAACAACTCCTAAATTTAAGGGAGAAATAAACAATTTTTTGTTGTTGCAAAGCGGATTGGACACTCAAACATGCTAAATTTGTATAATTTGATCTTCCAACTGTAATATGAGAAAGTTAAAACATCATACTCATTTTATAAATGACCTTAAAAATATGGATTTGGCAACAATATTTACATGTATTTCATACTACCATTATCTCGATGGTCAAATGATTATCATACTAAATACTCCGTTACATGGTAATTGTATTAAATATATGCAATTATTGTAGCTAGTACCCAAAATTAAGGTGTAAAATAGTTAGTCTTTTATTTTTTCTGTTTTGGGTGATTTGAGGAGGACTTGGAAATATACTTTAAGAAAATACATGGTTTCATGGAGCACTTGGAGCTATCGGAAGACTTGACGTAAAACCTAGCACAGTGGCGTTCTAGGATTCATACCGCAGACGTCACTTAATAAAATAAGACTTTATTGTTGTTGTTGTGGTGATTTAAGGAATTGTAACTTAAAAATGTGTAATATTTAATATAAATGACAAATTTAATATAAATGAACCACAACAAGTAGCTCAGTGGTAAGGACTTGAATTGCAGCTCCCTAATAAACAAAAAAATGTGGGAGGTTCAGGGTTCAATGATCTAAGCTGGTGAGTTTGCTTGATTATGGCCACGGGCAAATTGAAATTCCCCATAACCAATCCGAACCCAAAATAATGAATGTCGTGGCTTGCCATTGGTTGTTCCATTTTTGTTCCAAAACAAATTTCACAAAAGGACAACAAGTGAAATTACAAAGGGGTAGGAAAATGACTGATTAGCAAGAGGACAAGAAAATATCTTGTACTTATATTTTGAAATTTTGAAGATATTAGATTTGGTAAATATTGATAAATAGGTGGTGCCACTTAATAGTCACATTCAATTTTGTGGACCGAGCAATGTGTATATAAAGTCAAGCTCTATAAGATTAGACGGCACCGAAGAGGATGCATGCACATACTTAATGTCTACTTGGGTAATGCCTTTTATTTTTCTATAAAAAATGGACAATTTGTGACAAGTCAAGGTTATCTACTATTTTCAGGTCTGAAGACGTTATGGGAAGTTTCATCCTGCTCATGATCATAGTCAAACAAACTCACAAACTCGGAGTATCGAACTGAGAACCTCCCATAGGTAATGGTAATGCCTTTGTTTATTTTTGTATAAGTGTTGGGGTTACTTAAATTTCTAAACTTAGACAAAAATCATAAGGCACATACAACCCCTATGAAAGGCGTCACCAAATATTTGTTTGGACAATAATTCTAATTGTATTTTCATATTTTCACATAAGATTATTGGAGACTGAACTAAATTAAGAAGTATTGACTTGTACCATGTATGTTCGAAGACATGTATATATTCACACTGCAAGCTGAAAGCTGCATGTAGTATTTCTGTTTTCATACGACTTGAGCCAAAGACCTCTAATATATGAATATCGAGTACATGAGTACATACTCTAACCACTTGAGTCGCAAACTTCTAATACACGCATACGATAACTAATTGAAAGAAACTCGTCTGAGTTGTCAACAATTAATTATTTTTCAAGGATAACGTATTGAGATCCTAGTCGTACTTAGTCACATGCCTACGTTATTAGTCTCGATCACATGCCTACGTTATTAGTCGTACTTTGCATATTGATATCTTTTTCACCAGTACCAATATTTTAAATACTACTCGTACTTATTCACATGCCTACGTTATTAATCTCGATCGGAAAGGGAAATGTAAATAAAGCTAAAATGTCACTAAAGTTTTATTTTAAAAATTGGAATAAAAAGAAGGGGAACTTTAACGAAAAGCACATGGTACTGTTCACTTTAACGAAAAACCACATTTTTATACTAAAAAGTCAATCATGTTACTATTTACTTTACCTTTTATTTTGTCCTTATCATTAAAACTCAAGTTTTCAAGCTTTTTTCATTAGTTTTCTTAAAAAGAACATGAAAAAATGAAAAAAAAGAAAAAAAAAAGGCAAGGAGGGAGAGAGAGAGAGAGAGAGACTGTGTATTGGAGACAGGGCAGAAGATGGAACCTTCGCTTTCTGGTCGTTCATTCCATTCCACAGTATTCCAATAATTCAAGATATTTGTACCATTATTTTGTTAAAAGATATAATCCTACTCAACTTCCTTCTCGTATCTTTGGATTTCCCCTTTTTTTTTTTCTTTCAAAATCTCTCTCAATTTCGTTTGCTGCAGGAAAAAGACTTCTCCATCGTCCTCAAATTTCCCACTCATCACACATCATATTTCGTTTTCTGAAACCTGACATTCCAGCTGGACTCCCTCGGCGTCAGAAGTCCAGTGGGCGTGTTTGGTTGCCGAGAAAACAAGCTCAGAAAACGGTGAGAAAAGTGCTTTGCTTTTAGTTCTTTTGGGTTTCAGGAGTTTTGGTTTCTTTGGTTCCCTGCATTTCTCAGAGCTAAACAGTTTCTGGGATTTTTGTGTCTAATGGTTTTGATTGGAAAGTTGAATTCTTTTAATGTTCTTCAACTGTTTAGTCAAACATAGTATTTTTCACGCTCTCATTTTCTCCGCACTCCTCCACTCGTTTCTGTTCGTTGATTCCGTTTTGATTTATTTAATCCAAAGGCTCGAAAAAAAAGGGGTGCATCGGGAGAAAAAGGAGAGTGCGGAAATCATTTCCAGTATCAAACTGACTTTGTGAATTCCGAAAATGTGCATTTATATATATGCAAATACTATATCATGTTGCTTGTAATTTGAGTTCTTCAAACTTTTTTGCAAATTTCCCCAACTATTTTGGGATTAGAATTACCATCTCTCTCTATCTATCTCTTTCATTATCTCTCTCCTTATCTTCATATACAGGTTCTTAACTTTTTGGTTGCAGGAAATGCAATTGAGAGATTGAATTCCTGTTTAATTATTGCTCTATTATTTCAACAACTTTTGTATATTTTGCTGTAAAGTCTACTTTTTGTACTGTTAAAGAAAGAATCCATAAGGAGGAAGCTCTTTGCTGGTCACATATGATGGACCTACACCATTTTATTTGATTAAATGTCTATTGATCAGCAAGTGAAATTCGGGGTTTTCTTCGTTTTGCAGGTTATAATCCGACTGCTGCGGTGTCATTGTGTCCTTTCGGTGTATAAAAGGTGTTTGATTTAGGTAAGAATGGTGTAAGACAGTGAGAAGTGGAAAAGGAATGACATCCTTCTGGTAGATCCAGTAGCTGCATGGGAGGCTCATTGCACCTTTTAAATTTCAACCAGGGCAGCATGGCCAGAAAGATTTTTACACATAAGAAGCATGATGGTGGTGAGTTTTTACTTCTCTCTGTGCAATAAGAAAGAGTTGAAAGTTTGTGGATGATGCGAATAATTCTCTTTTGGACAATCATTGAAAAAACAAAAAGAGTTTGTATGTCTCGGAGGGCGAATGTGAATTTACTTGCAAAGTTGAATTGTTTCTGTCCATTTGCTTATCAGCTGATAAAGTAGGCTTTTTGAACACCTTGCAGGCCTTGATGCTCCAAGAAATAGCCTGGACATGCAGGTAGAACCTCAGAGCTATTGCGATGCAGGAGATTTGCCGGTAATTTTTCATCCCATGCCTTTTTGTAGCTTGTCCTGTGGCCTAGGGTGGTTAATTTCTGTGGATTCTGTGCTCTCTGAGTTATGAGGATGTGGAGTTTCCAGTTATTGTGATTTGATTCTTGTGATACATGGTACAATGTCAGTCTCGGGTTTTGAAGCTTTTCCGAGTTGAGAATAATGCTACTTTGATTCTCTATGCATATTTTCTCAACTTTGTGAAGCTCGTTTGCCACTTGATTTGGTAAAAATCTTTGGTTGTTACATGAAGGATGTACTTATATTTAAGTTGGACTAAACTCTGTCAAAATATGTATTTTCCGGGTGCTTTGGCAGAATCTGATATTGTGTTTTCTTCTACCAAATTTCATCATGTCAGATGTTTTGAGTAAATCTCCAATTCCAGCTAGTTATTTTGTCGAGAGATCAGAATATACTTTGTACTTTCTACGTAGTTGTCTCTCTCCCTGTCTCACTATCGCTAATCATATTTAGTTTTCTTTTTAATGAATTTACATTACATGTATCAGGTTGAAGAAGACTGGTCTAAAAAGAATAATCCATTGGAACAAAGTTCAATGAAGAAATTAATTAATGGCGAAATATCCAAACATTCAAGTACCAGAAAAAATGCACCAAACATCGTGGCTCAACTGATGGGAATGGATATGTTTCCAGTGGAACTGAAATCTGCAGTTCAGCCTCTGGAAGAAAATGGAAAAAATAGGAGAACGCAGTCTTTGAAAAAGGAAATTAGTGGAAGGACCTCACTTGGTCATGTTTCTTCTAAGCTAAATTCTTCAGGGCAGATGGATCTTGATTCGTATTATCACAGTAATGAGAGAGATGCAACTAGGTGGAGCGATGACCAGAAAATCGAATATCCAAGGCGTAGAGTACATCCTCAAGAAGAAGAACTGAAAAAGTTCAAGAAAGAATTTGAAGCCTGGCAAGCTTCCAGGTTTAGGGAATGCTCAAGGATTGTCAAAATTGACGGCGACCTCAACGAGGAAAAGATGGTGGTTTCAGGGCATAGAGCAACGGAGAGAACATTAGAACATAAGGATCACGCGGTCAAAGCAATCTCGCATGAAGGTGGTGTTTTGGAACGTAGAGGAGATGAGTTTTCAGAACTATTCCCAGCCGAGCATACGGAGTATTTATCTTCAAGAAGCAGAAGAACCATGAGCTTAGACTTTGAGAAATCTTCCCTGATGAACTGTAAGAAGAGATTCGAGTCATTCAACACATCTTCTGCTCCTACAAGGATAGTTATCTTAAGACCTGGTCCTGATAGATTTTGCAACCATGAAGAGACTTGGGCAGGTTCTTCAAACACTCTAGAGAGGAAAGGTGGCATAGAAGATTTTCTCGAGGAGGTGAAAGAACGACTGAGATGCGACCTGCGAGGGAAAATGCATAAAAGGGGTTCTGTTGTCCGAGGAAGTGGAATTGAGACGCCATTTAGCGAACAGCCATCAGCTCCGAAGCAAATTGCTCGACACATTGCAAACCAGGTCAGAGAAAGTGTGACTAGGGACCTTGGCATGAATTTGCCAAGATCAGAATCGACAAGATCATACAGAAGCGAAATGCAGTTCAATGGATCAGGTTCCCCGGAGTTAATGCATAGAGATACTAAAAGAATTTTGTTAGAGGGACTAAGAAATGTTTCAAAAATAGAAACAGAACTTCGTGATCCTGTATTAGTTTCCGGGAGATCTAGGTTATCTGCATTAGACAACGAAAGGGAAAGGGGAATGGTGAAATCTGAACAAGAGAAAAACAGATCATTCAGACATGGATCACATGAAGATGAGGTGCTTGATAGAGAGTTGTCGCCTAGAAATTTCATTAGGTCTCTATCCACCCCAGTACCTGGAACATCCTTTGGGAAACTTCTTCTTGAGGACCGCCATGTTTTAACCGGTGCTCACATTCAGAGGAAGCATGAAGGCATTGGACATGTGTCCATGGAGATGAAACGTCAGAAGAAAGAAAGGTTTAATTTTAAAGACAAAGTTTCCAATTTCCGATACAGTTTTATGCTTAGGGGAAGACTTTTTGGCAAAAAAAATCAATCAGTTCTGGAATCACTTCATACTGAACGGTATCCTATGAAGGATATCTTGAGTGGCCCAACAGTGATTACGAACTCTGGAGAGAGACATGTAAGAGGATACTTCATCTGATCTATTCATACTACTGATGAATACCTAGAAAGTAGTCAATTCAATTTATTTCCATCTTAAATCTTGTTTTGTGGTCTCAGGATAATTTCACTGAGGTGCCTCCTAGTCCCGCATCTCTGTGCAGCACTGCTCAGGAAGATTTCTGGAGGCCAACTGATTATCTTAGTCCAATATCAACTCCGAGTGCAACTCCACGAGAAGATAGTATCATGCCACAGGCTTTTAGAGACATCAGCGATAATCTGAGGGGTACATCTGTTTCTTTGAGTTTTTTCTGGACATGTTCTAACATGACAAATCCTTTGATAGTATGAATGCGTGCATGCTTAGTAAACAGTCCTCCTAAATATATTTAGTGTGACTATATACATATAGGTGTATATATGCGCTGTGTTATATAAACTGATGCGTGAAATAATCATCTAATAGTCTCGATTTTACAGAGTTGCGAAGACAACTGAACCAACTCGAGTCTAATGAGCCTGAGGACATAAAAGTTAAGGAAACGGTTGAGTCTGAAATGGCTAGGTTAGACAACCCTGCAGAGGTTTACATACGAGATTTGCTTGTCGCTTCTGGTTTGTATGATGGATCATTTGAGAAATCAATGTTGAGATGGGACACATTTGCGAAGCCAATCAGCAACTCAGTGTTCGAAGAAGTGGAAGAATCGTATAAAAACTTGGCCAACAAGGAAGATCCTTCAGCAAAAGATCACAATGAGAGGGTAGATCACAAGTTGTTACGCGATCTGTTGAACGAAGCTCTTTCAACTGTTCTCAGACCACCAACAAACATGTCTAAATTCAGGAGAAAAATGATCAGCTCCTCTGCGCTGCCAGCGTTGTGCGGCAAGAAGTTGTTGAATTGTGTGTGGGGAATCATCAGCGAGTGCCTGTACCCTCCAACTGATGTACCCTATTACTCGCTTGATGATATGGCAGCCCGGGACCTGGGATCAGCTCCTTGGTCGAGATTGATGGACGAGGACGTTAACGCTCTGGTAAAAGAGATGGAAGGCCTAATCATTGGGGATCTTGTGCAGGAAATTTTGGATGAACTGAAGTTATGATGGATCTTAAGGATGAAGCTAGTTTTCTTGGGCATGAGTTATTACTTATTAGTGAGTTGAGCATATATTTGAAGGAAGTAAATATGTTTGTGTTAGTTTTTGTATATACATATGCGTGTGTGTGTGTTCTTTGTGGAGTTTGTGAGATTAGGAAATAAGAGTAGTACTTTCACTCGAAATATATGATCTTGCAAGAGACTTGTCACTCAAGTGATCCGAGCATTTGTTCTTTCACTCGAAGTTAGGTTCGGCTTTCCCCTCCTCACTGCCATAAATTTTCAAGTTAACAGATAAGTTGATCCCACTCGTCTAACATTAACATGATATGTCCATCACTTTAACTTGAGCCTTAGCAGTCCATGATTTGAATGAGTGTTGAACTTAGCACCAAAAATTGCACCAATTGCTCCTTGTGCCCAAGAGGCCGAAACACTTTCTTGGTCAAAAAACACTAACGAGAAATGCTAAAGAGACTCTCTGCTATCTCATGTTTTTGGCACAATATTTTTATAATGTTGGTAAGAGAATTGACATTAAACTATAAAAGATAACAAATAATTCATAGAAAGTCCTACTTTTGAGAGAATCCCCTTGTAATTTTCTCAACACTATCAACCACAAAAACCCAATGGGGGCTTATAAATGGCAAGTCCAAATATTTGAAAACCATCAATTGTTTGGACTTCCCAACTTAGATCAAATCTAAAGCTGGAGGGGCACATGCCATGTCTCCTAATCATGCTAATTGCCACATTAATTAGTCAAAATTAGCTTAATCGTCATCGATAAGCTCCAACGCGTGTTTACGTGTAATTGGTACTAATGCTACAAACACAAAATTAATGTGCTTGTGAATGTTTTACACTAATCTAATAGCTAATAAGTCAACTTTTTGGGGAAAAAAATAAAATAATAGGGAAGAAAGACTCCATGCATGCATCAGTCTAAGTTCTAATTAAAAAAAAATGGCAGCATCAAAACACATTATGTTCCAAATACATTTGATTTAGATTAACAAATGCATATATCTTCTTCTATCATGGCACGCATGAATTTTGGATCACATTCACATGCATGTCAAACCGACCCACGCTTTCAGATGCATATATGTTGACAGGTAGCAAAGCCTCCTACAAAATTTGTATTTAAGTTCTTAGACAAATTATGTATTGTTATATGGTATTCATCTATATGTATAAGCAAAAGGTTTTTATGTTTAACTTTTGTGGACGGTGAACTAAATTATTATAGCGGGTGATTATTTAGCTTACCCAAACTCATTAGTACAAATATATTGTTGTATGTTTAACTGTCTAATCAAATGGTTTTGTTCAACCGCTTAATAAAATTATTTTGTTCATTTTCTAAGTTTCTAACTAGGTTTTCATTGACAAACATATTAACTATGTCATTGACCTATTATAGTATTAATAGTATCAATAACATATAAATAATATAGTTGTTGATATTAGCATATCAAACATGTCACGTAATAAAGGTGTAACAGAAAAAGTAAATTAAATCCTAATTAAAAGAAATTTCTAGTCCAAGTGGTACTTTACTTTATGTGATGGGTCATCTTTGTGCAGTAAAATGATGTCCGTTGGATGGAGAATAATTTTGAATTCCCTCGTATTCAACTGGGTACTTTAGGTCTCATAATGTGAGTAAAAAAATAGTAAAAAACATATTATTTTCTCCATTTATATTACGATATATGATATACGAATTTCTGGGAAACTATGATTCTCTTCTTTCTAATTTCCTTCATTTCTTCCCGTCCTCTTACACTTTTCACTTTGTCTTTTTTTATAAAGCAGTCAACACAAAATATTAACGTGACATAATGGTAATTGTTAAAATAAAACAAAGAGAAAAAAAAAAACTCGGAAGATCGGAGTAGGATTATCTCCCCTTCTATTCTTATCCCCTTTCATTCCCTATTCTCACACATTATTTTTTTATCTTATTATCTTTATAAAAAAATTAATATAAAATGTTGACGTGATTCAAATAGAAGAAGAGAGAAGGAAGAAGACATTAGGATGGGTTAGAATCATCGATGTGTAAAGTGACTGTAGAACAAGTTCTGACATGAAGAAATCCAACACCAATGTCAGAATTTGAGTGGCAGTACAGACTAGAGGACAACAAGTACTTCACTGTAGCGGCCGCGCGCAGAGCACGGTGCTTCAAGACCCAATCCGGATCCTCGGATACTTTTTGTGAAGAGATTTATAAATTATATTATTTTATCGTATATTATATATAATAATGAGAAATTTTTTTAAATTTTTTTATTTAAAATTAAATATAAATAGTATTTAATAAAAATTAATTATAAAATATACAATAAATGAAGACGTCACGGATCCTAAAAATTCTTATAAAGAGATTCCGAGCAGATGTTGGCTCCAAGACCAAGATTCATTCGTTCAACTAGCTATGTCAGATCAGGGCACCCTCACTGATGGAGCTGAGGCCCACCACCACTGATCATCCAGTAATTTCTAATTACTTTACCGCAAACTACAAGAAATACCGAGTAAATTCCTTCAAACCCTAAATCCTAAACCCTTTTTATTTTTATATAGAAAATCCAAAAGAAAACTAACGAAAAGTTTAAATTTTTTTTAGTTTTAATGAAAAATGACAAATAAAGTTGTAGTGAATACAGAAAAGAGTAAAAATGTAACAATACCAGAAGTATTTCGTTAAAACTCTCAAAATCCAAACCCTTAAAATCGATTTAATTTTTTTCCTGTGTTGTCTGAAAAAATAATTTGAATTTAAACAAGTTTAGAAGCGCTACTAACAAAAGTGCTTCCAATTACATTGGTAGATCATGAATTTGAACTACATTTGTGAGTAGGATAGATTTTTCCTTCACCTTACATTTGTCATGGATGGCGTAATTATAATTATGAATATCGCTTGTAAAAATTCTTCATATCTCTTTAGTGATTGATGGGATCGTTAATTAAAATTTTAAGCAAACAATTACTGTTAATGGGTTGCATTTTACTCAAACATTGATGATAGGATTAGTTGTAAGGCTTCAATTACATGAAACTTTTTCTCTAGGGGCTTCTTCATTGGAACTTACTTTCAAAACAAGGATATAATGATTGATTATGATCAAATGTAAATTATATGTAAAACGGGAAGGTAAATCATTTTTTCCATCAATCAAAGATTTCTTTAGGATTCTACAAATCTCTCGGAAACTATATTAAAAATTTAGAGGAAAAAGAAAAAAGAAAAAGGAATGCCAACAGAACTCTTGCGTCAAAATTTTTTGAAGTCCATCAAGACATAAGATACACTATTAATTTTAACGATCTGAACGCGTGTTAAAATTTTACCGTGTAATTTCGGGCAAGTAGACAATGCTGTATGGTACAAGGATTGCACTAACGCGCACACATGGGAACACTACACCAACCCACCAATTATTTGCTCCTTTTTCTTTTTTTTATTTGATTTTTCAACATCCTCTGGCCCGTGTTTATATTTTCTCTCCATCTTTTTGTCGCCTTACTTTCTCATTGTCTTTGTATTCTTCTTCTTTGACAAGAATCACTGTCTCAGTTTTTCAACACACGCACAGACCGAGGACTGTAGAGAGAGAAAGTTGTAGAGAGAGATGATGGAGTGGGAGAAGCAGCAACTGAAAGAGCAGCAAGAGATGGAGGGGAATGGGAGTGGAGGAGTGATGTATGTGAAGGTGATGACTGATGAGCAGTTGGAGACTCTGAGGAAACAGATTGCAGTTTATGCCACCATTTGTGAGCAGCTTGTTGAGATGCACAAGAACCTCACTGCGCAGCAAGATCTTGCAGGTCCCTCTATTTTTCTCACTTTTCTCTTTTAGTCCTTCCATTTTTTTGCTTTTTGCAATATGGTCCTTGTTTATGGTTGCTTTCAGTGGTCATTTGGGTTCATCTATTGGTTTTCTGAGATGGATTTTTTATATTTCTTAAGGATTCTGTTTGTAATTTTTCCTCAAAACTTTGGCCTTTTTGTAGTTTTCCAATTTATTTCATGCCTGGCAATTTGTCGTCCTTGTTGAAGGCTTACCTATACTTAAAATGTCATAGTAACGGTATTTCAAGCCAATCGTGCACTTCTGTTTTATTTTTTTCACTTGACGGTCCGTTAGCTTGAGATACCGCTACTTTGACATTCCAATTGTATGTTCTTGTGCTTTGTTTTGAAAGGGTATAGATGTTTGTTTGCTTGTTTCTCTGGTTGTTTGTGGTTTCGTTTCTCTCTTTACTTGAGGGTTCCTCACTTGGGTTGGTCCTTTCTACCATTGATCTCTAGTTTCTTCCGGTGTTTGTTCAAAGAATTTTATCCTCCAAAATTGCCCGCGTAGGTCAAGGCGAAAAGCTCCTAACTTGAGATGTTGAATTTCACTTCTTTGGGTTCCTCTGTTTGCTCAGATTTAGCTCTTTGTGATCTGGAAATTGAACTGATTCGGTTTTTTAGTTTATACAGGCGATATTCTACCTTAAACATCCGCCCTAGCTAATATGGTTACGCACGCATCTGCGCTTTAGTTAATAAAATATTAACGAAAACTTTGTTATGCATTCACATTCGCTAGTATATGCAATGACACCATATATGCTTTGAACAAAAACATCTGCATTTGCTATCTCAGGAGTCAGGATGGGGAATCTGTACTGCGATCAGTTGATGACATCCACTGGCCACAAAATTACTGCCAGGCAGCGGTGGACTCCAACAGCGTTGCAGCTCCAAATTCTTGAGCGTTTGTTCGAGCAAGGGAATGGAACTCCAAGCAAGCAGAAGATCAAGGAGATCACCTCTGAGCTGAGCCAGCACGGGCAAATTTCCGAAACAAATGTGTACAATTGGTTTCAGAACAGGCGCGCTCGATCAAAGAGGAAGCAACAAAATGCAGCATGTAACCATGCTGAATCAGAAGTGGAGACAGAAGTTGATTCACCTAAGGACAAAAAAACTAGACCGGAGGAAACGTTTCAGTCCCAGCAGAACTCAGCTCAAAGGACTGAAGATTTGTGCTTCCAGAGCCAGGAGATAAGTTCTGACCTGCATTTCTTGGATCCGCATACCACTAAGGCAGATAAGATGTTCCCGTCACACAGCGGTTTAAGGAGTTCTAGACATTTAAGCGAAATGGCCTTCTATGATGATGTGCTCTCAAGTAAGTTATTGTATAAACTTTTATTTCTGGCTCTTGGCTTACCATCCTATTTATCACCGATTTACCCTTTTCGCAAGATACACTCAACAAGCAAACAAAATATCAACCACTGAAATTTAAATAGGTTTGTAAGTTTCCCGCATGCATATGTGCTGCCTAAGAACGCTACTGATTTTCGGTTAAATCTTAGGATTATGATTTACAGATTTGGTAACAAATAACATCATACATACAAAATTTATCAGCGTTGCGTTTCTATTTGGAACAAAGATGAGAACATTGTGAAGTCCCTTGCTGTCTCATTTACACGCATGAAAAATATGTGTGTATTAAACTTTTAAGATTTGTGAAATCTTGACAGAAATGGCATGTATTTTGCAGGGCATGACCTGATGACCGGAAAGATGGAAGCCGGAAACTATAATCTTTTTCAGGAGGCAGAAGACTATGGCATGACGGGTTGATCCTCATTCGTGAATGTCCGAGTTTTCGTTCTGTTTGACGAGCTATTTTGTGAAGGAGATCCCTGATTGAGTGAGTTTGGTTGGTTCAGTTTGAATATGGAGACATAGCAAGCCTAACCCTAGCAGAGAGTTATGGCTCCAACTCAATTTAACTTGGAGAGTAGATAGAGATAGTGATAAATATTATACTAGTATGATGACATATGGAAAGTTGCTTTTGGGGTTTTTGTGTTTTGAGCCTTGACTAATCAATCTTGCTTTGCCTTTTGCTTTGTTTATAGAATGAGAATAGATCTTTTATTTTGGGAAGCCAATGAGAGTTTATGTGCTTGTTTTCTACTTTTTTTTTTTCGTCGGCAAGACGATAATTTAAACAATTCTAGTCTGTGGAGGTAGATTCGAACTTGAATACAAAAAGACAGGACTACTGTTCTTGCCAATTGGCCTAATATGCGTTTGTGTGCTTAATTTACGATTTGATTAAATCTTTGTTTGCAAGGAAAGGTTTAGGTGTATGTGTAAGTTGGAGGATGGAAAGATGGGAAAGATGATACAAGTTTGGTCTTAAAGAAAGAAAAGTAGATCATTGAAATTGAAGGTTCAATACAATCATTGCATGCACTAGCATGAGGGGGGCTTGGTGCAATTATAAAAAAAAAATTGTCAAAGGATATGATTATATGATTGTCCTGGTGAAGAAATTTTCAGGCTACCCAGAATATGATTTAGTACACTAAGGTACCGTTTGGTACGCAGACGGAACGGGAAGGGACGGGACGGGACGGAACAGGATGGAACGGATGATATAAATATTGAAAAAGATAAGGAGAAATTTTGTCATAAAATATTATAAATTTGTGTTCCATGGATGTGGAACGAGTTGTTCCAGGGGGAAGAGGTGGAACGAAAAATCAGCCAAATTTCGTCCCATGGGACAACCCGTTCCACAGTTTTTAGGCGCACCAAACGTGGGACGGAACGACTCTTCCCGTTCCGTCCCGTCCCGTCTCATGTACCAAACGGTACCTAAGTGTCATATACAAGTGGTTGAAATTTTTTTTAAAAGTATCCAACTACTCGTATGCGTTTTTCTGTGCTTAATTTATGATTTGATTAAATCTTTTTTTGCAACGAAAGGTTCAAGTGTTTGGGTAAGTTGGAGGAGGGAAAGATGAGATAAAAGTTGGGAATTTTAACGAAAAGCTCCCGGTTCACTGTAACGAAAATCTACATTTTACACTAAAAAGTCAATCATGGTACTATGCATTTTACCTTTTATTTTGTCCTTATTGTTAAAAATCAAAGTTTTCAAGCCATTTTCATTAGTTTTCCTATGAAAGTTTGGTCTTAAAGAAAGAAAAGTAGGTCATTGAATTGAAGGTTCAATACAATCATTGCATTCACTAGCATGAGGGGGGCTTGGGGCAATTATGAAAAAATTGTCAAAGGATATGATTATATGATTGTTCTGGTGAAGAAATTTTTAGTGTACCGGGAACACTATAAAATTGTCAAAGGATATGATTATATGATTGGTACACTAAATGTCATATACAAGTGGTTGAATTTTTTTTTTTTTAAATATCAAACTACTTGTATTGTGATATTTGGTGTATTAGACGTAGACCGTATTTTCGGCACAATGAAAATCTCTCGTTTAGGTGAGATTAATTTGTTGGATTTGGAATGCAAAATTGTTTAATTGCCTTTGGACGCCTGGTTGCTATCATCAACATTTGTAATGAATTATTCGAAGACTCAAACCATCAAATGTTCGATGGCTTTCACAGAAAATGAGTGGTCATAGTTGAATTGAGAACATACAATTATTGTTTAGTTGCCAATTCAATGGATGACACTATTTAGTAGTCTAGAGACTATTGAAGACAAAATCCTCTTTCAATGTAATTACGAGTTTGATCTCTTCCATTGTAATAATGGAAAAAATATTTAAGCATCGACCTTTTGTAAAACGGCCAAATGTACCAATTGCTAAAAGTAAAAAAGATTACAAGTTGGGTTGTTTTGTTGAGCTGGGAAGCTAACTTCACCTCTCGCACAAGACTAATAACTCAACTTAATGTCGCTTTTTGCGCTCGAGTTTAATTTTTTTTTTCTTCATAAATTAGAGTAGTATAGAATTTCGGTTGTGTGTGTGTGTGTATATATATATATATAATTAACTTGATACAAGCAATTCAAGTTAAGGATTTGTTGACAAAAAAAAAGTTGGGGATTTGAGTTTAACTTTGGAATAAGTAAAATTCAATTAAAGACCAACTGTTAAAAGAAAATTACTATAGACACTGACTAGTTAATAAAATTGTTCTACAGTAAGATGCTTATGCGTGAGATTTTAATAAATGATGCATGTATAATTCACAATGCATGAACGGTTATGATGTGTGCCCAAAAGCTTAAGTATCAATACGACTCCATTTAGTAAGGATTGTACTATCTACATATCTATTTTTATTTTTTACTCATTCTTTTTAATTTTTTACCGTCAAATCAAATTAATTGAAAAAGATCAATAACAAACAATTAACAAGAGTGCGTAAAAGGTAAAAATAAGTATGTGAATAACGGTATTCTTTAATAAATCTACTATTGACACACCCCGTCCCGAAGGAGGGCATGCTGGCCGTCACATGAGAATGACGTAACCATTTACACAGTTCGGAAGCTTTTAAAATACAATTATTAAAATGGAAACCCTCGAGGGTGAGTCCTACTTTTGTGAATTCTGTCAGAATACCATTGGATTCCTCGTGGCCACCAAAACTCTGCTATCAAGAACCTGGAGGGGCGAAAAACAAAATTGAGTGGGTCAGTAAAACCAAGCTTTTCAAAAACATTTCGCCAAAAATAATTCTAACCCCTCACTGTAAAACCTGTATACTTTTCCCAGAAAATAGTATAATAACATAATACTTTTCATAAATCTCGAATCATCAATTTTTCTTTAAAACCCGAAAGTGTGCCATGTTTTAATTTCGAAAACAAAATAAATGATGCATCAATGTAACAGGTGAAAAGTTGAATTAACCGGAGACCCTGCAGTTGGTCCTGTACGGTTAATTCCATAGCTCAACATCCAATCCAACCGGAGTCACCTCGATGACCTGTACGGCACTACACTGCAGATAAGTCGGAACTACCTGAAGTAGTCTGTACGACATGGATGGTGTAATAATACGCTCTAGTGCTTCTCTCATCAATCATCTGTGCACATAATCTAAGGTCACCCACTAGTCGGAATCACATCTAGTAATCTATACGACTAGCATGTCGGAACCCTCACTTGGTCTGTACGACATCCACCTACTTGGATCCAAGACGAGCGTGCGGTGTGGTGAATAATATAAGCACTAACACCATGATTGCAGGTTATGAGCTATCCACAATATACACATCAACAATGCACATGAATAATATAAAACTCACCTGATACTTACCTGTGCGTCAACAGCACCAATTCACATATATATATGCATCATATATCAATTCATGCTTTTCCTATACTTCTATGCATGGCATTTCAAATCATACTTTTCATATAAATCTATCCATGGCATTTTAAATCATACTTTCATTTAAATTCAATTTCTGGGAAAACTCAATAGTATATAGGTAATACGAAAACAAAACTGCCCACTCACCTGGAGTTCGCCCTACAACTCCCTAGCACAACTCATCAAGGCGTCATGACGATCGCCGCCTAGAACAATAATCAAATCCAACCTCAGAAATCATATCGATAGAATATAACTTATATAAAACACATCACTACGCAGTTCGATCCGAAAGATCTGCAACTCAGATTTTAAATCCATAACTTCCAGAGGCCCACAATATATCTCTAGGACAACATCCTGAAATTTCATTACCATCCAACGGTCGGATCTCCGTCAATTTCCAAAACTAAGTGACGGTTAACATTTTATTTTATGAACTTACAACTCCAATTCCGGAAGATCCGTAACTCGGATTCCCAATCCGTAAGTTCCAATAATCCTCAAATATTACGTATTACAACGTATCAGAGTTTGGTGACGATCCAACGGTCGGATCGTCAATTCACATTTTCACCTAAATGCGAAAACTATAAAACGTTAATTAAAGCACCTAACCAATAATCGTAATAACTTTCTCATACGGTGCTCAATTTGGGTATATGAATATACCACATCGACCTACTCGACGTCACGAGCGTCGGGATAATTTTAGAAAAAAATTTGGAGTGTTCACGCGCCCCCACGCGCCACACGTGGCACGGGTCCACGCGCAGGCCACGCGCAGCACGTGCAGCACGTGTCATCCCCTTCGCAGGGCTCGCCGGACTGGTTTTTCCGGCGGCCGGACTCCGGCCAAACTCCGGCCAGTTTTCAAACTCCTTGTTCTCCTTCGTTTTTCACCCATTTTCTTCGTATTTTATACCAAATTGAAGCCCTAAGAGTGTACTATCACGTTGGACTAGTTTTAGGGCCTAAAAACCAAGAAATCTCACCTTGTAAAAACCAAAGATTCGGCCAACCTTGAAACCTACGATCCCGACGTCCAAAACTCTCCAACGAACGTCCCCGAGCTTCCTTAGGACCTCCTAAAGCTCACCACAAGCTTGAAATTCCCTGAAACGCGACATTTAACGACTGCATGAACAGTACCTCAAAAATGGAGGTTCGGGATCCACGTGAAATCGAAGGTTTCACTTCCTAAAACTAGCATCAATGAACTCAGGACGTCGAAACGATGAAGATACATACCTTAATTGCCTCGATCCGTCGAGTTTGGAAGGATTTTGGGTGTGTGCCGTACAATGGGTGTGTGTGCGTGAGTTCGTGAGGGAGAGGGAGAGACAGGGAAGGCACGGGGGAAGGAGAGGGAAGGAGAGGTCTTGTGTGGTCCAGATTAACCCACACCCTCCATTTCATCCTAGCCATACAAATAAAAGAAATCAACCTTCAAAATTTCCAACTCTCTAATATTCTTCTAGCTAAATTAATATTCGGACCAAAATAACGCCTCTAACATACGCACCTTAAAAATGCCAAGGGCACTTCCGTCATTTCACATTCCCGTCAACAGTACCTCCGGGACGGGCCAGGTTTCAATCTTGGACATCTTTAGAATTTCCTAGTGTATTCTGTCAGAACTTTACCGCCTCGTAGCGAGCCACGTAGTTGGGATGAGTTTAGTTTCCCGGATATAGTAGCTTAGGGGGGGAAACTATTGCTAATATAATCCAGTCTATTATCTAAGAAACCCTTTGAGACTGGTTATAAGTTGAATTTGAATCACTTTATGGAAATTATGAACCTGAGGGAGCAGAGTGTTGGCTTACTCACTTGGAAAAGACGTTTTGGGTTATGCAAGTCAAAAGAATCTTCCTTCTGACAGGTGGGTCGAGACGACTACCTGGTTATGGGTTATGAATTTGTATTCTAGTGGAAACAGGAGTATTATTCGTTGTCACCGGAGGAAACAGCTGATTGAGAATTATTTAAGGAATTGTTAAAGAAAAGATTTATTCCTCCGGTATATTATGATGGTGGTAAGCAAGAGTTTGCAAAGGTGAAACAAGGAAGATGACGACAAATGAGTATTATAGAAAGTTTTTAGACTTGCCTCGTTTCCATTTGGATATTGTTGCTAAGTTGGTTGAAGTGTTATGTTGTTTTAGGCTGGATAATAAGAAGAAGTGAAGTTAGAACAAATTCTTCCAGCTTAGGTTTAATGCCACTGGTCAAAGGCGAAGTGATAGATTTACTGGTGATCCCAGATCTTAAAGACAAGGTGACTCGAGTAAGGAAAATGTACCTTTGTGCCATAGGTACAATATTAGACACTTTGGAAAGTGTGGGGATCAGTGAATGTGTTCATGTGGACGGATGGGACATAGAGTTATGAATGGTCCCTAGAATCAGTTATTACCCAGCAGTCTTCCCTGACACCACAATATCGATCCAGCAGGTTTATGGACTTAATAGTTTGGTCAGATGGGCCGTGAGTACAGGGATATTTGATGAGTTATAAGTCCAGCCGTACAGGCCACAAGAGGTGGATCCGGCGAACATATTATTTGGAAAATTGAGGAGTAAGCCGTACAGGTCATTCTAGCTGACTCCGGCTGATATATTTCTTATTATGGACGATGTTGCCAAAGAGAGTAATGTTGGAGCACGATCGAGGCGTATTTATGTATTTCTAATGAAGAACAAGATGATAATATTACACCTTCAGGGTGTCCAGTGATGGTGGAAGAAGTAGTTATGCCAGTGAATCTTATCGTATTAGACATTGTGGATTTCGATGTGATTTTAAGCACAGATTGGTTAGGTTATAATCTTTCCAATATGGATTATCAGAGGTTACTTTTATGGGTATGCAAAGTGGATTGAGTTAGGCCGTTATTTATGCTGTGAGAGCAAAGAGATTGTTATCAAAAAGCTGCCAAGGATACTTAACTCATAGGGTGCTAAATGATGTTGCTTCTAATGGTACGAGAGATGTAAGGCGGTTAGACATTTTCTTGATGTTTTCCCTGAGGAATTACCTGGATTGCCGTTAGGCGGAGATATGGAGTTCACTATTGATTTGTCTCCAGGCACAAATTTTATGTTAAAGATTGGTTCATGATGAGTTAAGGGAATTAAAAATTCGGTTACAGGAATTGGTTGACAAAGGTATCATTTAAAGTACATCACGTTGGGGGGAGCACTAGTTTTTTTTGGTGAGGAAGAAAATGGACATTAAGGCTATGTTTTAATTATAAGTAATTGAATCGGGTAATGATCAAGAACCGTTATCCATTGTTGCGTATTGATGATTTATTGATCAACTTAGAGGTCTGCGTATTTCCTAAGATTGACTTAAGGTCTGGTTGTTACCGATTGAAGAGTTAATGATAACGTTTCTACGATTGTGTTCAGGACTCGTTACGGTCATTATGAGTTTCGTGATGCTATTCGAATTGACGGATTCTCCTGCTGTTTTATAAGTTGATGGATGAAGTTTTCCAAGAATATCTTGACAGGTTCGTTATTGTTGTCATTGACGATACTCTGGGATACTCTAAGCCGAGAGCAGAGCATGTTAGATATTTAAGTTGATGTTACAAAGATTGAAGGAACGTTGATTGTATGCTAAGTTTAGCAAATGTCAATGTTGTATGAATCAACAACAATTATAAAATGCGTTATATGCTTAAGGTATTCAAGCGAAATTTTAAAAGGTAGCAGCGATTGAGAATTTGGAACAACCGCGAACCGTGGCTGAAGTTTGGAATTTTCTTGGCTTAGCAGGGTGTTATAGATGGTTTGTTGAAGGTTTTAATGATGCTTCTTTGAGTGGTGTTGGATGTGTTAAAGTGGAAGTGTTAAGGTAATTGTCTATGCTCCGCGACAAATGGAAACCTCATGAGATAAATTATTCTACTCGTGATTTGGAATTAACAACTATCATCTTTGCTGGGAAGATTGTGAGACATTATCTTTATGAAGAAAAGTGTAAGATTTCTACGAATCATGAGAGTCTCCAATATCTGTTTACTCAGATGAATCTAATCTTAGGCAACGAAGATGGATTGGGTTGCTTAGTGATTATGATTGCACGACCAGGGTGATCTTGAAATTTTTGCGACCAAAGCACTTGGTAGGAAAGCTCCAGTAAGAATTGATGCTTTGTATACTTGTTATGTTTTCCTTCTTGTGGATTTGAGACCTACTGGGATGAAGCTTAAGGTAAAAGTTAAGAAGAAGTTTTATTGGCTAATTTTCAAGTTAGGCTGATTTTAGTTGATTGTCTACTTGACGCCTAGAAATGTGAGGAAGGAAATTTTGGATGAAGCGCATTGTTCAGCTTATGCGATGCACCCGGGAGGAACAAAAATGTATCATACCATTCGACCATTTTATTATTGGCCGGGTATGAAAAGAGAAATTGCTGAATATGTGAGCAGGTGTATTATTTGCCAGCAAGTGAAAGCGGAAAGAAAGAAGCCCTTTGGGCGAATGCAACCCCTTCCCGTTCCCCAGTGGAAATGGGAAAATATAACCATGGATTTCGTGTATAAACTTCCTCGTACACGAAATGGATTTGATGGTATTTGGGTAATTGTGGATCGACTCACCAAATCGGCGCATTTCATTCCTGTGAGGGAGAAATACCCTGTGAATAAATTGGCTAAGTTGTTTATCTCGAAGATTGTCAAGTATCATGGAGTTCCAGTAAATATTATCTCTGACTGAGACCCAAGATTTACTTCTAAATTCTGGGTGGCTTTTCAGGAAGCTCTGGGTACACAATTGCTTTATAGCACAGCTTATCATCCTCAAACTGATGGGCAATCAGAGAGGACCATTCAGACATTAGAGGATATGTTGAGATCTTCAGTACTGCAATTTGGTGATTCCTGGCATGATCGTCTAGACCTGATGGAGTTTGCTTATAATAATAGTTTTCACTCGAGTATCGGTATGTCACCATTTGAGGCACTTTATGGTAGGGCGTGTCGAACGCCATTATGTTGGTCCGAGGTTGGTGAAAGGGTGTTAGAAGGCCCTGAGATCGTGGACGAGACAACTCAAAATGTTCAGGTAATTAAGTCAAACCTGAAAGCAGCCCAGGATCGACAGAAGAGTTTAGCAGATCGGCGTACTACTGATAGAGTGTATGATGTGGGTGCTTGGGTGTTTTTGAAATTGTCACCTTGGAGAGGTGTGGTACGTTTTGGAAAAAGAGGAAAACTAAGTCCGAGATACATTGGACCTTATGTGATCATTGAAAGAGTTGGTGAAGTTGCCTACCGGTTGGAGCTGCCTCCGGAGTTATCTAAGGTCCATAATGTGTTCCACGTCTCTATGCTTCGGCATTATATTTCTGATCCTTCTCATGTGATTCCTCCTCAACCGTTAGAGATTAATCCAGATTTGACGTATGATGAGGAACCGGTCACTATATTGGATTGGAAAGATAAGGTTCTAAGGAACAAGACGGTGAGTTTGGTAAAGGTGTTATGGAGAAACCATTCTGTTGATGAAGCTACTTGGGAGACGGAAGACCGGATGAGAGAGATGTACCCAAGATTCTTCTACGAGTGTTAAATGATTTATTTGGTTATGGGAATTTCGGGGACGAAATTCTATAAGGAGGGGAGATTGTCACAGCCCGTCCCGGAGGTACTGTTGACGGGAATGTGAAATGACGGAAGTGCCCTTGGCATTTTTAAGGTGCGTATGTTAGAGGCGTTATTTTGGTCCGAATATTAATTTAGCTAGAAGAATATTAGAGAGTTGGAAATTTTGAAGGTTGATTTCTTTTATTTGTATGGCTAGGATGAAATGGAGGGTGTGGGTTAATCTGGACCACACAAGACCTCTCCTTCCCTCTCCTTCCCCCGTGCCTTCCCTGTCTCTCCCTCTCCCTCACGAACTCACGCACACACACCCATTGTACGGCACACACCCAAAATCCTTCCAAACTCGACGGATCGAGGCAATTAAGGTATGTATCTTCATCGTTTCGACGTCCTGAGTTCATTGATGCTAGTTTTAGGAAGTGAAACCTTCGATTTCACGTGGATCCCGAACCTCCATTTTTGAGGTACTGTTCATGCAGTCGTTAAATGTCGCGTTTCAGGGAATTTCAAGCTTGTGGTGAGCTTTAGGAGGTCCTAAGGAAGCTCGGGGACGTTCGTTGGAGAGTTTTGGACGTCGGGATCGTAGGTTTCAAGGTTGGCCGAATCTTTGGTTTTTACAAGGTGAGATTTCTTGGTTTTTAGGCCCTAAAACTAGTCCAACGTGATAGTACACTCTTAGGGCTTCAATTTGGTATAAAATACGAAGAAAATGGGTGAAAAACGAAGGAGAACAAGGAGTTTGAAAACTGGCCGGAGTTTGGCCGGAGTCCGGCCGCCGGAAAAACCAGTCCGGCGAGCCCTGCGAAGGGGATGACACGTGCTGCACGTGCTGCGCGTGGCCTGCGCGTGGACCCGTGCCACGTGTGGCGCGTGGGGGCGCGTGAACACTCCAAATTTTTTTCTAAAATTATCCCGACGCTCGTGACGTCGAGTAGGTCGATGTGGTATATTCATATACCCAAATTGAGCACCGTATGAGAAAGTTATTACGATTATTGGTTAGGTGCTTTAATTAACGTTTTATAGTTTTCGCATTTAGGTGAAACTGTGAATTGACGATCCGACCGTTGGATCGTCACCAAACTCTGATACGTTGTAATACGTAATATTTGAGGATTATTGGAACTTACGGATTGGGAATCCGAGTTACGGATCTTCCGGAATTGGAGTTGTAAGTTCATAAAATAAAATGTTAACCGTCACTTAGTTTTGGAAATTGACGGAGATCCGACCGTTGGATGGTAATGAAATTTCAGGATGTTGTCCTAGAGATATATTGTGGGCCTCTGGAAGTTATGGATTTAAAATCTGAGTTGCAGATCTTTCGGATCGAACTGCGTAGTGATGTGTTTTATATAAGTTATATTCTATCGATATGATTTCTGAGGTTGGATTTGATTATTGTTCTAGGCGGCGATCGTCATGACGCCTTGATGAGTTGTGCTAGGGAGTTGTAGGGCGAACTCCAGGTGAGTGGGCAGTTTTGTTTTCGTATTACCTATATACTATTGAGTTTTCCCAGAAATTGAATTTAAATGAAAGTATGATTTAAAATGCCATGGATAGATTTATATGAAAAGTATGATTTGAAATGCCATGCATAGAAGTATAGGAAAAGCATGAATTGATATATGATGCATATATATATGTGAATTGGTGCTGTTGACGCACAGGTAAGTATCAGGTGAGTTTTATATTATTCATGTGCATTGTTGATGTGTATATTGTGGATAGCTCATAACCTGCAATCATGGTGTTAGTGCTTATATTATTCACCACACCGCACGCTCGTCTTGGATCCAAGTAGGTGGATGTCGTACAGACCAAGTGAGGGTTCCGACATGCTAGTCGTATAGATTACTAGATGTGATTCCGACTAGTGGGTGACCTTAGATTATGTGCACAGATGATTGATGAGAGAAGCACTAGAGCGTATTATTACACCATCCATGTCGTACAGACTACTTCAGGTAGTTCCGACTTATCTGCAGTGTAGTGCCGTACAGGTCATCGAGGTGACTCCGGTTGGATTGGATGTTGAGCTATGGAATTAACCGTACAGGACCAACTGCAGGGTCTCCGGTTAATTCAACTTTTCACCTGTTACATTGATGCATCATTTATTTTGTTTTCGAAATTAAAACATGGCACACTTTCGGGTTTTAAAGAAAAATTGATGATTCGAGATTTATGAAAAGTATTATGTTATTATACTATTTTCTGGGAAAAGTATACAGGTTTTACAGTGAGGGGTTAGAATTATTTTTGGCGAAATGTTTTTGAAAAGCTTGGTTTTACTGACCCACTCAATTTTGTTTTTCGCCCCTCCAGGTTCTTGATAGCAGAGTTTTGGTGGCCACGAGGAATCCAATGGTATTCTGACAGAATTCACAAAAGTAGGACTCACCCTCGAGGGTTTCCATTTTAATAATTGTATTTTAAAAGCTTCCGAACTGTGTAAATGGTTACGTCATTCTCATGTGACGGCCAGCATGCCCTCCTTCGGGACGGGGTGTGTCAACTATTGTTTGGTTAAATTAATTTTACCATTAAAGTAATTTGTTTAATTACGTGAACAATAATTTTTTTTAATTAATTTTACCATCAACAATAAGTTTGTATTCTCTGCACTACAACTCCACCAGCTCCAACAGGTTTCGAAATTTGGGTTTTCAGCAGACTCACTCTTCTGATCGAACCTGCGTATCACAGTCGTAGTCATCTTCCATGATTTTACAATTAGGGCTTGCAGAAAAGGGCGGGAGGAGCAGGATTTGAGAGGCTTCAGGGCCCGGGCTCCGATCGCCATTGAGGTTGAAAGAGGACTTCGTCTCGAGTAAGTTGATTCGGGTCACATTAGAATTTCCCCATTCAATGCAAACTTCAAACCCTAATTTCCATGGATTTGGCATTGTGTTGGCCAATGCCAATGCAGTGCCTAATCTACAGAAACCGCCAAGGCTTTATTCTTATCGATTTATGAAAGTAAGGTTTACCATTTTTATGTTTTTAATTGTTTCATGGAATTTTTGGGCAAAATCCAGCAATGTATTAGCTGAAAATTCATTTCAGATTGTTCGATTTCGAAAATGTAGCTAAACCATTGTTATAAAGGTGGGAGCTTTACAGTGTAACATACGCAAACCATTTTCACCGAATGTTGCAGTTGCGGGTTAGGCCAGTTGGACAAGGTAGTGTGCCCGCTCCATTGCACGCCGTCCCCGTAGATTAGAGTAGCTTTACTGAATGACACAATTATCCTGACCAAGTTTTCTTTATGTTTTGAGTTCAATCATAGCAATGTTAAGAATTGGTTCTTTTGTGGATATGCAGATGACAGTATAAAGGGACGATTATATGAAGAACTAGTTTGGGGGGAATGGTGGGTTCATAATGGTGGGTTCATCTATAACTAATTCGAGATATACGTATTTACATGACTGTAAGCGGCCTTGTGAAGCAGTTGATGTGCACCACATCATTGTAAGAAAGAGTGGTGCGAAGGGTCTCTTCGTATACTTGTTTGCTGTTGTTATTCTAGCTACCGCCTTCTACGTTTTCTTTGTTAAGGTATGCCTTATATCCGCTTAATTTCATATATCTCGTATAAATCATTTTACTTTGTACTTCTGTTTATATCTTTATTCTCGAGGTCCAGTTTAAGAACTTATGAACTTGAATTTAGTCTGGCGAGAGACTTTCAGTTGCCATTTTCTGTTGCAGGATTTTGTTTGGTTTGTTTGAAAACCTTGTTCTTGAAAGAAATTTCACAGTGGATTATATGCCCGTTTTATAAGAACGTATTGGGTATCTGAAATTCCATCATACCTCAACAACTTTGACACAATGATCTTACAATTAACAGGAGAAATCAGTCATCATTGTTTTATGGAGTCTCCTTTTAGATGCGTTCCTTGTAAAATTGCTTCAGAAGAGTGTTGAGAAAGGTGAGGACCCGAGTGATGGGGCTTTTGGTCCTCTGAACTGATACTTCCCGTGTTATTTCACATTAAGAATGTTTCTTGTCACGCTCTTACCTTGTTTAGTGTATTAATGACGACAGAGTCCATCATGGTTATGCCAGCGTTTGGAGTTCAACTAGAAACTCACTATGTGAGGTAGCTTCTCTCTCTATTTGTTTTATGTGTATTATCTTTATTGACTAAATCATCTGTGCGAATTTACCCCTTTTACCATTGTAGTGGAAAGATTATTCGTCGGTTCGTTCCTATGGACAAGATTTTAAAACCTGTGGTACTAGAATGTGTGACTCCAGTTACTTGTTACTGGAGCCTGTCTTTCATTGTACACGGGGAAGCAGAATTGGTATTAGTTTTTAAGGTACATAATTCCTTCTACTTATCAACTTAAGCTTGGAGAATCATCCGATTGGCAAGCTATTAGGAGGCATAAATGTGATGAAAGAGCTTGGCTTTTGAAAGTTGAATTCGTTTTCCAGGAATTGCGTCCGCCTATGAAAATGTTGGTGCCCATCTGGAAGGCCTTATGTGCTGCCACTGGTACTAAAGGAAGCTCAAACGCATGTACGGAAGATGGTTGATGGAGATGATTGATTGCTGCTCAAGCAACATAGAATAATTTGCGGAGCTAATGCATCCTCTTCAAGGTCACGTAGTTGTTTAGCATTCCGATTGATGGAGTTTCTGTTGCAAACCAAGTGACGAGGAGGATGAAAGGCGAGGATTTTGATACATACAAGATTTAAAGGAATTCCTATTGCAGTCAGTTACGCAGGTCACACTGTACAATCTGCTAATTTGATTAATTGTAGCCAAATTCAATGTAAATTCAAAGTTTGTTCTCATTCTTTACTGTTGATTTGGTAAGGCAGCATTCCGATATAGCAATCGAATGAGTAGTCGAGTATTCGAGTTAACCATTTGTGTACCGGTGACTGTTCTGATTCTCCCTCCCTCGTTTCTCCTTCACTCTTGCTATAATTGGAGCCAAAGTTTCAAACTCTGGCAAGAGTGATTTGACTTCTTGAACTATTATCCAGTTGGAGTGACCCTATGAACTATTTTTACAGTAAATTAACCCTTTGAACCATTTGAAATTAGACAACTCACCTCTTGCCGTCATATTCGATGAAATTTCTTTTCACTTTGCCCCCAAATACCGGCACGTGACCAACGCGTAATTCACTTTTGAGGGTAAAGTCGTGCCACTATTTGACAGCAAAGTATATAAAATTTAATTGAATCTCATGATGAGGAGTTAATTGGCTGATTTCAAATAGTTCAGGGGCTTAATTTAGGGAATCTTAACGAAACACTCCTGGTATTGTTCACTTATAACATTAAGGACATTTTAACCTTGAAAAGTCACTCCTGGTACTATTCACTTACACATGTATTTTGTCCTTTTGATTAAAGCCAAAGTTTTTAAAAACTTTTCGTTAGTTTTCCTCTTAATTTACCATAAAAATACTATTAAGTTTTCTGCATAAAAATACTATTAAGTTTTCTGCAAGATAAATGATTGTAATCATGGTTTACCATATGCTTGCCTTGCCACCAAAGATTAGACTAATCACGTATTGATTACAAATCCGGGGTGCCCAACCACTATCATGATTAAGTATTTACCTGCAAAACATTCGCTTTACAAAAATCTGCCCACGTGATCAGTGACATAGACATAAAGAGATATATCTCGATGACAACAGATTTTCATCTATTGTACCGTTGTGACAAAACGTCATAAATCTTGGCTGAAACAAGATTGGTTAACAGAAAACTAAAATGAAATGATATTCTTTATGTGGAAAAACAAGTTACACGATCAGTCAAGTGCTCATAAAAAGGCACGTTCCTTGTTTTTCTTCAATGGGGCTGGCAATGGCATATGTACTTTATCAGCATGAAGCATGCTATACACTAGGTACAAAGAATGAGAATGAATTTACGGCTTTGAATGTGTCAATTCCGCATAGGCAGGGCCGGCATTGTGACTCTGGAACAAAATTGGATCGTCATCACTCTAGCTTCTAGCCAAGTTTAAACGTTTTTCCGCACGTGCGAGACTAAGTTCATGTCGACCTAACCCATGCCACAACTGATCCGCACCATCATTTGAGGACGCAATCTTAGCTATTTGCTTATGCAACGCCTCCAAGTTGACAAGCGGGGCAGTTGTTGGTCGACCATGAGCACACTGCAAAACAAATTTTTTTTTCAGTGTTTCAGGAAGCCAACATAGAAGCCTCTCCCCGATACTACAAATCCACATTCACATCCATAAGTTTTCTTAGCCTGTAACGACCACTTACTTGGAAACATAGAGAAGTCTGCTTTAGCTCTTCAACGATGAGGTTACACTCGGAAGGAAGCAAGGAATCCCCAAACATAATTGCACCTGACAAGAGAAGGAAATGATTGAAAAAGTAAGAACTGCGTTAAGAGGTCAAAGAGTACAAGGTTATTCTGTCACTATAATTACACCAACGCAAGGTTGACTTTCCAGTTTCTGTATGCAATATACTCAGTGGAGGAAAGGCCCTAATAAGATTCTTGCCCTAAAAAGTTTAAGAATCTTTAGGTCCGTATTATTGAACAAGACTTGTTTGCCTCTAGGGTGAGCACGAAGGTTCAGATTTACCTCTGCATGCTTTAGAGTTTAGGATTCGAAGAACTGATGGTGGCGTTGTGGATGATCCATCTGTATCAGCAAGCTGAAGATTCAACAGAAAGCTGTCAGTCATAAGTTAATTAAAGTTGGGGAATGAATACGATAAAGAACATCGTCAGAAAAAGAGGAAGGGAAAACTGTCATAGAACTAAAGGCACATTACCTGCTGAAGAAATTCCATAAGATCCAAGTCAGATAAATTGACGCCTAAGATGCAGGGTACCTGCATCTCGTTTATAGAAGAAAATCGTATCAATAACGGGAACATATGAGCGGCAGCTTCATATCAAGTCATCACTTCAAACGAAACAATGTAGAGATAGGTAAATGATCTTGGTTCAACATGTTTTGAGCTCATAAAAGAGTGAATGGAAGACTTAAATATGAGAAGTGATGGGTTATTTACCGCAATAAGTGTGATGGCTGTTGGCTGCCTGTGAAGGAGATTCAAATTCCTGCCAAATGGTTAAATCCCAAAAGTCAGGGTACATGACAACAATGTCTCAGAAAATACAATACAGCTTCAAAAATTAACCATGCAAGTGGTGTCCAACTTATCATATTTTTGCAACACCAAGCATGAAAACCAAAATGAGGCAAAAGAAGCAACAACGTTTAATAGATGAATACATAACATGAAATCAAACACTAGACATGCACGTTATGCGCTGATTCATAACTCAATTGTGCAACCGAAAACTAAACATTGCAATTACAAGAATTTCAAATCCTTAGGGGCACCCCAATAGTCTTGCAGAGTTTATCTAGTGACACTCAAATCAGCAATACAGAAGCCTGCCAAGTTTTTGTGTTATGTTCATAACTTCATAATGTTGGACACTGGTTGCAGTATCATATTCTTTTGTAAATAATAAATTATCAATAAATAAGAAATATGCCAGGTAAGTCACGTAAAATACCTCTTGAAGGACCCTGAACCTTCAGTATGTGTGTTGCAGAGCCAACCCCACTCTTGAACTGGTTTTGCATAGTTATGCAGTAACTGGTAGCCAATCTCTGGCAGCACCTGAATTATGTTATAAGACCAAAGAGTCAAGGAATGCAACCATTAAAATTTCATTTAGCATCAGATACACTACATACCAACTCTTGTTCAACATCCAGAAAAGTAATCGCCTTTGCTTCTCCTTCTCCACATAGCACCTACGTAGTCAGCTAGTCATGTAAGCCAAAATAGAAATATCATTTTCAACAGTTTAAACAGGGACGATACTAATACCTTCTGACGCAACTCCTCCAACCGAATCCTTTCATCTGCAGCATGCTGTAGAAAAGAATTGCTGCTAAAGTTAGAACTCCAGCTGCATTAGTGTGCATGTGCGACTTAGTATGAATGTAGTTAATGTTTTATACAGCTGCATGTACTGCATATTTACGCTTATGCATCTACTTCGAAGACATACAATTCCATCTTATTCTGATAAAGTTTTCGAGTGACCAAGATTTTCATATATAAACTAATATCCTAGGTAGTTTATTTCTTCCTCTCTGAAGGCCACTTTTGGGTGAGTAAAGAACGTGATTAGATACATGCAAACTTTTGTTGTGATCTATAAGTGAATTGTAGGTGCCCCTTATTTAACAAGAAACTTACTGCTGATTTATATAAGAGCATAACTCCCAAACCAAAACTCCAAAAAAAAAAAAAAAAAAAAAAAAAAAAACCTGAAAAAATATACAACAAACAGACCTGGTCAATGACAGCAAGTGTAGTACCGGCTATAACTGCAATATATTTCTTATCCACCTGGCGAAGAACTCTGCAATCACTGAGGCAGTTCTTGTTGATAGATTCAGGAACTAATGAGTCAGAAGAGAGATGCAAGAATCCAGAAGAGATGTCAAGTATGTTTTGATCATCAAGACCTTGTGTTTTACTTGAGCTCTGCATTATAAAAAAAATATTATTCCCAATTACAATTTGATTAAGTGATGCAAACTTTTGCGGAAAACAAGTATAGCGATGATACTTGACTCTCGAGCATCAACTGTCCACTCACACACACACACATATTATTACTCACCGTGATCTGGGGACAGCAATTCCGCCATTTAGTCCCACAGTTCAGGGAGTTTTGATCCTTGGAGATAAATTCTGAAACAGGGCAAGGTTTAGAGCTAACACTATTTTGTCCAATAAATGATAAAGAAGTTATTTTATAATAAGCATTCAAGTATTGATTACACTGTCCATAATAAACATACAAGATACCTTTAATTGGAGCAGTGGCTTGAATCTCAGAACATTTAGACTGTTCAAACATTTCAACTTTGTGCGTCTTGTTTACACCAGCCTTTATATCTTGAGATTTCTCAATATCTGATCTGAAAGAAAATTTGATGGTTGAGAGGATAGAGTCATAACTTAAAAGGAAAACATAACGTAATGACTAATGAGAAAATAATTGAAGTTCAAGTACCTGATGGCTAGTGGGAAATCCTCGAGAGAACTCGAGTTCAAATTTAGATGGCAACCACCAGGAGGTTTATGGAGATCCTTCATCTTGCTAACTTCTGCACAAAAGGTGTATCAGCTAAGCCAAACCTATATCAGCTCCTGCGCCCTAAAGGGAAATCACATGATAATACCTGGATAAGTAGGTGCATCATGAAAGGTTTGTGCATCAGGTTTGCCTGTTGTTGTTGTCAAAGGATGACATAAAGTAGAGTACCTCCTCTTGCTTCTATAGAATGGTGGTGCTGAATGGCTTCTTTTCGATCTTCCTATGGAAGATTGATTTTGTAGACAATCTTGATCTCTAAAATTATCTTTTTGTTTTTTATACAACTCAATACCCATGTTATCTTTTCTGCGGGCATGCAAATATGACCAACCTGTCTCGTCAGCTAATATATCCGAACATTCGGGAGAAAACTCGCCATCTAAATTGTGTGGCTGAAAGAATTTTCCTGAACTTGAATAATCACTAAAATCCAGTTCATGGTCTGTATGCGTAGTGCAGTGTTCTCGGCTGGACCTCTTTGACATTATACCATAACCATATGTGCAGTCCTTTTCTTCACCATCCACAAAATGCCTATTAGTAGCCCTTTTAACAGATCTATAATGTCCTTCAACTGCATTTATATCAGAGACAGGTTCATAGTCCAAATACGTGTTTTGGGATAACGAATTCGAGATCAACGAGCACCAATCATTATTTAAGGTCCTATGGCAGGAACCAATGTTCTCTACATTCATGACTGAACTTTCTTCATAAAACTGCTCCCCATAGTGTGGACGTGACTTTATAAAAGCTCTTGACGGAGAATCAAACTCTGTAGACAGGTCAAATTTTGTCAAAATTTTGGTTAAGGGCCGAGCACTTGATTCCTCCTCTGGCCACAAGAAATCAAAACTCTTGCTGCCGTCAATTTCTGGAATTTCACCACTGTTAGAAGAGCCACCCCGCCTTCTCTTGTTCCCGAAGCCATCACTTTGATATTTAATCCCATTATCTGCACACAGATCCCTCTCATATAGAAAACTTTCTTTTGAGGAACAACTCTTGAGGAACGGTTGTACTAGATTCTGGGTGAACTCTACATCGCTATCGAATTCATGCCGGTCATAAGATACTCTACTACTTGCTGAACCAATGCCAACACTGGGATCAACTTTAAAGGGCTCATCTTTCCATTCTGAGCTAAAGATATTGTCCTCCACATTACTGGATCTTTCTGCAGCAGTGGATCTATTCTCAAGGATATAATCTTCATCAGAGAAATGTTTGATATCCGACATCCAAGGATGATTTTCCTTCTGTTGAGTTGTTAGCATGCATTTGTCTAGACAATCATCCCGTGATTGAAAAGAATAATCAGTGTGAGGACTCAATTCAATCCCAACAAGTTGCCCTTGGAAGCCATTGAAATCTTCAGTATATTCAAATGGCATTCTGACATGTTTCTTCTGAGATGTACGGTTCTCTTCTTGAATTAACACATCCATAATGTCAGGAGAAGCCTGACAAATTTGCCTGCTCTCTTTTTTCCCAAACTTAGAGAGTTCTGACAAATCTCCATCAAGTAAATCTACCAAGAGAAAGGATATGAGCCAGGAAAACTGAACCAAACTAACATCTTTCATTCAGCTCAGAACTCATACTCAATTCACTGCCAAATGAAAATGTGAAAAAAAAAAAAAAATCATGTTCCTTACTTTCATCTGTAGATTTAATGTTGCCACCTTTCTTCCGCATTTGATCTTCTATGAAAATATCAGCTCCATGACAACCAGATTCTCCTAGAAATATCCTAGAGGTTAATACACTTTTAAAAAATACACTATACCAAAATAATGATTCATTAATATGCCTTCACACCAACGTAAGTGAAAGAAGCTCTCAGAAACAAGCCAGGGGCAAAGGTGTACCATCAGGCATCTTTTCCTTCCAGAATTTCTGAATGGCCTTATCAATAAAGGCGAGTACCGGAGCCCAATCCTGGCCAAAGTGGGGGAGACAGAAGAAAAAGAAGCATAAATGTTCAGCGATTTAAATACAAATGTATATATTATAATAAGTTAGCGTTTGAGTAGCAGATCGTATATGATACATAGATCACAACTCACAGTCAAAAAAGGAATGTTACCTTGAACTCCACATATGTCTTTGATGGTTCAAAGGTTAAATCATAAAATATTTGGGGACAGCTTAAATTCAAAACATAAGCTGCAAATGCCTGAGGCCTACTTCGCTTCCTATTTTGGGACCCATCAATAGCCTTACCTGGATCCCAGATTTCAAAAGTATTGGCCAGCTGATTAAGCAATTTATGAATTGGCCCTTTGCAAACGAACCGCAAGTTAATATCTGCCAGTGTCAAGGTCAAGGACAAAATATAACTCATCTCAGACCTAACACACTCCTTCTATAATTTGGTATTCTCCAAAATATAGACATGGATACAGATATACTGGAAGGCCTGCAAAATAAATGTTTCAAGAATAAGAAACAAGGATACAAACATTTAAAAAGTATAAATCATCTACATCATCTATATAAATCCTTCTACCTTATTGGTGACATTATTGCAAGGGCTAGATATGTATCCAGAAAGCTGTAATTTGCCATCACTTGTGTTCAATGCATGAAGAGTGTCGGCGACCTCAGTCCCAAAAGTCCTTTTCAATAGTGTCAAGGGAGAGGGAGAAGGAATTGTACGAAGAAGCTCATCCTCACTACATAGAGTTAGTATTAAATTAATAAACAAGGAAATAAAGACCAATAACCATACATTCTTCAACTAGAAAATGTGTTTAGAGGAAAACCTTTCAATATCTACAACTTTAAAAGAAACATCTGAGTGCACAAGGGCAATCCGATGTACACATTTGTTGACAGAGTCCAATACTTTCTTGGGGCTTCCAGTTTGTAAAGCAAATCAAAAAGCAGATCAAATCAGTTTATTTCATTGCACTATATTGTTTGAGGCAGCTGAAAACAATCTCATATCAACCACATAAAGAAAACAAAATGATCCACAACTGGCACCTGGATTGCATGTACTTCCTCCGAACTGGTTGATTGTAAAACAGATCACGAACAACAACTGTAACAACAACCAAGTGATCAATCAAAATCTTAATGTACGTGGAATTATCCAGGGAAAATGCAATTAAGCATTTATCCAGAGTAATGTAATGGAACCCGTCAAATTAACCATGTTTGATAAACCTTCAATGAAATTCATTTCCATAAACAAATGAAATCCATTTATCCGGAGTAATGTAATGTAATTAGAAAATTTGACAAGCTTAAATGAAGACAATAGCAACAGTAATAGGTTGGTACCTGTAGTGCCCACATCCTTCCTGTCATCATCTACTCCAAGATACAAACATTTGCATCCCTATGAAAAATGGAGGAAAAGTTAACCAGAGCTAAACTTGCATAAAGGCACAAACCAATTCGGTTATGAAAAACAAACGCAAAACAGTAAAAAGCCCACACCTTCATGACTTTGCGATACCCATTTGCCCTCCCATAAGCTTTTGTTAAGATTTCTAACAATGAAACATCAGAAATGGAAGCCAATGCTTCTCCTCGGAAACCAAAGCTCCCAGTTCCAGCATCCGTCTTAGTAGAATGATCAAACTTTGACGTTGCTGCTTATTAAATATACCATACATCATAAAATTCACAAAACATAGACGCATCTAAGTCAAGCATCAATATTTTAAAGTACATTCAATTAAAGGATTGATTATAAGGGAAAATGAGAACTTTACCATATCTTTCTCCCACCAACACCAATCCATCACGAGTAATCCCGCGCCCTACAAGTAACATTAACAAACATTATCCAAGGCACCAAAACCGAACATTCTTTAGATTACAACCGAAAGAGGAAGATCAGCACTGACCATCATCCACTACTTTTACATAGTATGTCCCAACACCTACGAAAACCGATACCTGAGACCATAAACAAACAGTTGTAAAGCTAATTAACTTATTCACCATCATTACTACTTAAAACACAAACTTAATCAAGCTTAATTAAATTCCATAAAGTAATTACCTTCGTTGCACTGGCATCCAAGCTATTGAAAATCAGCTCCTCCACAACGCTCGTCAGGTCGTACAGGACAACTCCAGAACGCACCGAGCTACGAACCGCCTCCGGCAACGGCTTTACGCCCCTCATCGAGACCTAAAATGCCGATACTTTCCAATCCATTAACTCACAGAAAAAGAAAAATTCTTACCTCCATCAATTTTCCCGCACTTTCTCAGCAACCAAACAGAGAAAAGGAAAATGTTTTGGCGAATTGAAATGCTCCGTAGCTTACCTGAAAGAACGAATTCGAAATTAGGGTTCTTAGGTTAGGGGTTAGGGCTTCGGTACGACGACGTCGTTTGGATGATCGGACGACAGTTCGGAGCTCTCCGAGCTCACGGGTTTCGAAAACGAATGAAGAAAAAAAGGCGGTTCGGTGCCAGGCACCAGTTAACTGAATCTTTAACCACCGCTTGCGCCAGTGTACCCAGCAGGGTTTGATAAACTCACAGGTGGCGGGGACTCGGTGAGTCACAGCTGGAACGTCATTGGCTGATATTGAAACCCTAACACGTGGCGCTTGACAGGTATATAGCCGCAGGTAATGTAATTCACAATTTCAAGCGGTCGTTATCCCTTTCACGTGACGTCCTCATGTTAATTACCGATCTACCCCTATAAATTATTTCTATTTTAGTATTTTGCAAAAATAAAAATAAAAGTTGGGGCCTATTTTTTCCTTATCCTTCCATCATGTCATCATATTATCCTTCTCATTTGACCATTGGGTATGTCTTAAGAATTTAATATGAAAAAATTGCACCACTAAACTAGAATTTTACTAATCAATCAACAATAACGATGCGAGAAATGCTAAGGAGATTATTTCAAAGTAAAGACTCTCATGGACTATGTCACCTCATTATTTAACGTCAATTTTATGCCAATATTATAAAATATTATACTAAAAACATGAGGTGACAGTTAATATCCAATGTTTCTCGTGGGATTTGGACAATACAACATTATTCAAAACAAAAGTCAACTAACCACCACATAACCCAAATAATCAAACATGATTATAATACCCTTTTCACCCCAATTAAAAAAAAAAAGGTAAACCCCTACATCAACCAAAACCTCACTAATCTATCCAAGCAAGACCATGACCAACCCAAAAATTACCCAATGAGTCATCAAACCTAATTTGTTAAGTCAGTAGCTTGTAGCTCAATTTGGTTAATAATATTTTTATTTCTTGCTACTCAATAAGATAATATTTTTGCTCTTCATTTTATTTATTACCGTTTAATAAGTTTAAATTTTAAGATGTGTATGGTGGATCTCAAAATTTAAACACATTCAATGATAATAAGTAAAGTGGCAAGCGTGATCACCACTTGATAATGATAAGCAAAAATGCATCCTACTCATAGTTATGAGTTTGAATCTATCAAAAACATGAAACAAATAATTAAACAATTAAAAACAAACTTGACAAAGGATGAAATTGGCATTCATAAATGAGTTAATAAATAGAGTGAGGGGTAAATAAAATTTAAAAAACAAAATTTTAAAAAGAATGGATAAGCAAATTAGCATGAATGCATGGTGATGCCATGGTGGCAGGAGAGAGTGAGTAAATGGGTAAAAAAATAAGGAACAAAAATGGTGGGTTTAATTGTGGGGGTTCTAGAACCAGAACCAGAACCAATCGAAATTCTCTGTCTTTTTGGCACAAAAATATTAATTAATAATATTATATAAAAGGGAAACAAACAACATCTTCCATTTTTCCTTCACCATCCTGATTTTCTTCCTCTCCCTCTGAAAACCCTAATTGCAGCTCTGCCGTTTATCTCTCTCCTTTGTCTCAAAGGAGACAGCTTTAGCTTTAAGATCAGGTATTTTGTTTTTTGCTTCCCCTCCTCTCTCTGTTGTGATCATTTGTATTGAATTTTGATTGAATTGTTGGTAATGACAATTGAAACTTGCATTGATTTTGTTGAATTCTGGTGAATTGAGCTTTGTGGGATTGCGGATTGGTTTCGATTATTGCTCGTTTGATTGTCTGCTTTCGATCTTGTTTGTTTGATGAGTTTGGGTTGGTGTGTTTGAATTTTGCTGTGATTGTGATGCTTGTGATTCAGCTGTGTTGTAAATGTTGTTGAATTTTATTGGATGAGGTTTGATTAAGCTTTGTTTGGTTCCCGGGAAAATTTTGAGGGTTGGATAAGGGCAAGGTGATTTGTGGTTTTTCGGATGTGCTTTCGTTGTCGCAAGTTAACTAGGTTGATTGAAGAAGAGGAGACAGAACTCAATTTAGCTATGTGAATTTCCCGGGATTTAGTCGAGGTTATTGGTTTTAAGGTTTTTGTTGGAACCTGAAGCCACCCAAATCTGAATTTTAAGTTCTTGTCTCTTCATTCGGGTTTTTGCACGAGTAAACAAACGATCTGTGTATGTTGATTTGATTTTAAGAACGGTTGGATTGATTTCGGATTTGGGACTGGTAGGCTGCAAAGTTTTTAGGGTTTTTCTATTTGGGTATTTTTTCATGTATCAAGCATTTGTCTTTTCATCAAAACTTGATTTAGTTCTTGTTATTATGTAGATGGAGTGGTCATCCCCTCTGTGTGAAGAGTAATTGTCATTGCAGTGTAAAAGGGGTATACTGGAAGCAGACCGATGGAGGCAAACATCTGTGACGTCAATCATTTGGATGCTGATGTCCTTCTGCCTCCACGAAAACGTCTGCTTGCTGGTTTGAAGAAACAGAGCCCGGATGGTGATAGTGTTGCATGGCTGTCTCTAGTTGCTACTTCAGCTGCAGCTGCAGATTCAGCATCAGCTTCAGCTTCAGCTTCTGCATCTTCTTCTTCATCGCATTCTTCAAGTGAATTTAACACCCGCCTTAACAATATATTGAGTTCTCATAACTCTAACCTTTCGCCGGAGCAGCTAGTAGAGGTCTCGAATTCTGCTGCTACTGCTGCAGTGAAGGCTGCAGAGGTTGCGAGAGCTGCAGCTGAAGAGAAAGCCGCAATAGCTGCGAAGGCAGTGGCTGCAGCCAAGAGTGCTTTAGATTTGGTTGCCTCTTTTTCGGAAGAAACAGCAGGCAAGGAAAAACACCTGAAAAAGAACAAGTTCAAGAAGCACGTTCCAGTTCAACTCTTGTACAAAAAATACCGACCGATTGAAAATTGTAAGAAGGACGAAGAGTTGGCCCGAAAGTTGCACAGAGCTATAAATAGCTCTCCAAGAATCATAAAGAATTCATCAAGTGCTGACGGAAAGGGTCATAAAAACAAGAGGCCTAAAATCTCACATGGTTCCGAGAAAGTTAGGGTTCCCAATGGGGGCATTGTTTTGGAACAAAACCCGGCATCTACTTGCAATGGACATTCTATGGCAGATAAGGTCAATGTCGAAGGCACCATCCAAGACTTGTACGAAAATGGTAGACCTGATAACGTGGGTCAAATGGAAATGGATAATGGAGAAGCAGAATCAAGTCATATGAAGGAGAAAACTTGGGATGCTGTGAGTACCACTGGTAAAAAGAGGGGAAGAGTGAAGCTAAAAAAGTTGCCGTTGAGCAATTGCACCTTCAGGGATCAAGCAAATCTGAAAGAAGAAACAGATGCGAGAGGCTCCCCATTGACAGACATGAACATGGGTAACCCAAATGCCGGAAAGAAGCCTTTGTTTCCTGTGGAGTCTTCAGCCGATAGTATGCCACCAATTGAGGCTGCACCGGTGTGGAAATGCAAGGATTTCAAGGCTCCAGCATGCGGGAAACAAAATAAAGTCGTGCAATCTTGATGTCAAAAGGATATTGTTGTGACTGGTGAGCCATGAGATAGGATTGAATAGCTGAGGTAGGATTCACAACTTCACGTCTTATAGAAAACGGCCTTATTTCGTTACCTTTTCTTTGTTTTCGCTCCATTTGGCTTTGTAATGAACTTTGAACTGACTACATGTAAATTTAGATGTTACATTTCTTGCATCCGTCGTGCTTTTACCGGCTCGTCCGAATTGCCTGTTGTTCATTTGACAGCAAAGCAAAGCTTGAAGCTGAGATAACAGGGATGTAATTAGCATGTCTAGTGTTTTGTTGATATGTTGCACAATAATTACTGCTGGTGTGCTCATAGATGTATAAAACATTATCATTCCTTTCCTTTTCTGGTTTTTACTTGCAGTGAAAGTTCTGCTTTGAATTTTTTACTGTGTGTGAAATTAATGAAATGGGGTAAATTCTTTACAGTAATTATGAAATGGGGTAAATTCTTTCCATAAATGCAGAGCATTTATATGGTGTTATCTGATCAGTTTGGTACTCTGCTGTTCTTGATCCAATCTTGAACATGCTGCCAGAAATATAAAAAGAACATAATTGTGCTTTAATTAATGTTAAACACCTTTTTACTTTTTATAATACTGGTGTTTAATGGTGATCTCATTTGACATTTAGTACTATGGTCAGTGGTATCCTCTTCACTTGTAAGTGAGAAATCTTAAGTTATATTCTCGTCAAAGACGAATTTGAATCACATTACTATTAGCTCATTGTGAGACTAAGTCCACATTCACCCCCCCCCTTAGGATAGATAATATTATTTGTTAAAAAAAATTGGTGATCTCATTTAGGTTTTGGCCTAAAGAGTTGATTAGAAAAGACGATATATTCTCAACATATGGCAGTTCCACTTTCCAGCAACTAAACTCCATATGATATACCGACTTTTTTTCGGTTATATTAAGAGAATTGAACTCTGAATCTATCATAAACGCTCACTACTAAAAAAATAAAAAAAATTGCAAAAGAAATGTTTTATAATTCTAGGAATTTTTAAAGAACAAACAAAATTGTTTTCAAAAAACCAAAAAAATGGATCATTAAAAACACTATGTTTATAAAAGAAATAATAAAAGAACTCTAAAAAATAAACCCAATTATATTATCTGGATCGAGAGAAATATTTATCAAGAAAATATAAAGATTCCATTACATAACATAAAAATTAAGCAACATTTGGATCACTGTGTTCTTTCTCATATAACTATGAATAAAAAGTTCTAGAACGATCGAGATTGACGGGTGAATCCTTATCAAATAATTCAATGATCAATAACCTAACGATTATGAATTTTAATTCATGTTATGAGCGAGTCTATACTAAAATGGAGAATTTTACATTGAACTAATAGCACAAGAAATTTTTTTAAGCACGGTGTATACAAGCAGTACTCTATAATTCATAATACAAGTGAAAGAAATAATATATTTTTTTATATTTTTCTTTATTTTATGACACAGGAAATACTCTCTTGATGTATACTTTCTTGATGTAATCCGCTTGATATGGGGTTTGTCTAAAAGTACAGTTACAGCGGTATGTCAGTAATTTAAAATGTGTTGGGATTGGGGTTACTGTCCAGTAGTGCTGACTCTTGAACCTTTCGGAGCCAAATATTAATTGGAAGTTGGACTCGCCGACTGTGGATGAAAAAGTAAAACGTAAAATATTATGGATGACCTCATTTACCTAAAATGACCTGCCCTTTTGAACGTTTGGTGTAAAAATTCAAGCCAGCCTTTACCAAAGCTAACCCTTCTTATAATTAAATTACCAAAAAAAAAAAGAAAAAATGAAATACTACAACTAACCTTAATGAGAAACTAAAATACTTTTTAAACGTTCTAAAATAATCCTCTACCAACCAATCTTACATCCTTCAAAAAAATAAAAATTAGGGCAGTAACTCATTCGCAAGAGTTGAGTTTGAGTGCGGCATTCTCTTACAAGAGCTGAGTTTGGAGGAACTCAAATGCAGGAGTTTCGTCCACTTGCGAGCGAGCTATTATAACATTTTCACTTCTATTAACTTTTGGATCTCATTCTGGCTTATAAATTTCGTAATCTTCATGCATTCTATTAGATTCTTAATTAACAATACAATAATCAGATCAAATAGTAAAAGAATAACATAAAAATGGTAAGATGCTCGAAATTTACATTCCAAATCTTTTAATGAGATTACAAATTTTCATATCAAAAAACAAAAATCTAACGATCGAAACACTCAAATATTTCGTATATTAGAATCCCTGCTGTGACATGCTAAAATATAAAAAAATTCATGACGACGTGTCAGTGCATTGCCATAGTTAATTAGTTTCAGAAGTTGCTGTTGTACGTCGGCAGTGGGGCCCACTTGTTGTTTGGCGGTGACCCCACTTGGGTTTTCATACACCTGTTAGTTGACGCTGGAATTAAGCATGTTTCATTTGTCAATTGATTTGTTGCAAATCAGTCGATTTATTGCCAACCCCGGATCCTTTTGGTGGGGATCTTGGAATTCGTGAATCGTGTTCGTTTATCGTACATGATCAATTTTTATTAATTACTGTTTATGTTTATTTTTAAATAAAAATATTTAAAATGATTTCTGACCGCACGATGTACGATGAACGGACACGATTCACGGATCTCCGAAATCCTCACAAAGAGAATCCGGCGACAATCCGGACTCGATTTATTGTACATGTACCGGTGGAATGTTATGTCACAAAAAAAGGCAGTTGTAGCAGTTAGTTCGAAACATTCATTGTTCGTTATTAGGATATAGATTTACCATAACTAATTATAAATGTTTATAATTAAGCACGAATCTTAACGCTGTCTATTCGGGTATAAATTCATCACAATCCATTGAATTATATTCTCATTAAGCACGAATCCGTACCATTGAATTATATTCTCATTAAGCACGAATCCGTACCGAATTCTTATCAGATTCATCTTCCATTCTCAAGAAATTAGGAATAAAATTAGAGAGCAAAACAAAGGTCAAGAAAGGATTAAGAAAACTAAAACCCTAACTCAAGAAAGTCATCAATCTTCATCATTGGCATAAAAATTGTGGGAAAACATTGTTCTGGTTTTAGCTAGTATACAAGCCACCAGGGGCAGATATCCGAAGCGACAGCCGAATTCTCTATCCGAATTTTTCGACATCATTTTTCTCGCGAAAATCGTTACTAATTTACATCTCTTATAGTAATAGTTAATTGAAAAATAATAAGAATCGTATTAGATTCGTAATCAACAAAATTAAATCGCAATCAATAGGTCATACGTGCGGAGGGGAGTCATTTGGAAGCGTTAGATATGGCGTGGTAGGTGTTGCCGGCATCATCATCCTCCATCCTCCAGGATTTTCTTCACTTGCCAACCTTGATCTGATGGTTGCTCATCCCAACATTCACCTTTTCCACTTTAGATTTATTTTTCATCTCGCTCTGGTTCGAAGTACTGCCATTGATCCACGGGTGTTGGAGGCACTGCTGAGTTGTTGGCCGCTTCTCTGGTGCAAAGTCGAAAATGGGGCAAAGAAACTCTGCAAACTCCCGAGCATCAGTCTCTGAAAATTTGTACCTATCAATCAGTATTTTATCGAGTGGCCAAAACTTCAGCCTGCGGATTCTCTTTAGATCACCATGTCGATCAAAGAAGTCCTTGGAACGAGCTCCGCCAATTGCTACCTGAATACCCAAGCATAAGAGAGGAATGGTACCAGACAAAGTTATTCGAGAAATATAACTATATAGGGGTGCTTAAGGATTAAAATTTCACCTTTCGAGGCATCTTCCCAAGGAGTTCCATCATCAATGCAAGGTGGTCCTAAAATCAATCAAACAAATATTTCAATTGCAAACCAGTAAACAGAAGGCAGTAAGAAATGGAGTATTCTCTGCATAACATGACCAATCGCACAAATTTGACAAACTGCAAGTATTAATTAACACGAAGAACTAAATACAGTCGATAACATAAACCTGATTCAAAATGTCGAATTGTACATAAAGAGAATTCCCGTCTACATATATTAGAATTGTCTGGGGAGCTGGGGTTCAAAGCTTTAAAAGAGAAACCATGGGGTTTAATTGAATTCTCAAATATGGAAAAGATGGATACTCTCTACAACTTTGTTGCGATAGAATTTTGTTATAAAACGAAAACAGAATGGTGTAAAAGTGAAACCATCTTTACCTCATCCTCACTAAAGCCCTGTCCCACCTTTGGAGCAAACAACATGTCGCCAGTTGCAAGCTCGAAGGCAGTGCAGGCAAATGACCACATATCAACTGAGTAAGAATAACCAGATCGAAGGATAACTTCAGGAGCTCTATACTGCCTTGTTTGAATCTCTTCTGCAATTTGCTTGTTGGCCCAACATCCATTTCCGAAATCAACAACCTTGCACTTTACATCAATCCCATCCAGGTTTCTTTCGGACTTGGGAAGTTCAATAACTCCCATAGATTCTCTTCTCAACGAAATCTTAGCAACTGCCTTCCTTGCCCTCCTTTTCAACTTTTTCTCAACAAGAGTCATGGTGGCTCCACCCTTCAGGTTCCCTTCAGGCCTTTCCAGAATTGGTGTGAGGCCAGCCCTGACTGGATCTTTGGCAGGATCAATGGTGTTACAGAGAAGAATGTTTTCGGGTTTGAGGTCAGTGTGGATTATACCAAGTTCTCTATGCAAATAGTCGAGACCTATCAGTATGTATTTGCAGATCTCCCTAACTTTATTCAACTTAAGGCCTTTGTAACGGTTATACTTGATCAGCCGAAGTAAGCTATCGCCAAGAAACTCAAGGACCATGCATTGATGCTGCCCGTTCGGGCCTGCGTGCTTAAAATGGTCAATCAGTCGCACAACACACTTGGAATGCATGGGGTCGCCTTCCGCAATACTAGAAAGAAGTTCAATCTCATGAAGAGCGGCTTGAGCAAACTGTGCTGCACTTTTCTGAATCTTAAGAGCAACGTACATCTAACAAATACAAAAGAGAAAATAAGATGATGCAACAATCAGAGTAACTGAAGTAAACATATTATTCTTCCTTCGATTTATCTACTTCACACGGATGCATGGAGCAACGAAAGAGCCAAAAATGGAAGTAGAGAGCTAAAATTTACAATCGTAATACGAAAACACAGAGAAATTATGCATTTAGCATTACTGCATATACAGAACATATGAAGATAGTGTCTTGTTGACAACAATCACTTCTTCAGCCTATCCAAAAGTGATCAAACATCGAATCGAAGACAATCGAATACGGTTGAAAGGTAAATCATACATCAATAAAAAAAATGCATGGAGAATGCAAATTTGAAAAAATTAAGGAAGATCTTAGACATGTAAGCATCATAATACAAAGAAAATTGCTAAAGTCGATAAACAAATGTAAATTATGAATGAAAAGCAAATAAATTTCAGGGATTAAAATGTAATGCAGAAAAGATTTCATACCAATAACTAATAATAAAAAGAAACATTTTTAATGACACAAAAAATGAATGAAAAAAGAAGCTTGGCTTACAGAGGTGGTGGTGTCGTAAGCGAGCCAGACGGTGGAGAACTGACCCCAACCGAGCTTCCTCTGAGCCACGTAGCGGCCGCCGTTGAACTGATCGCCGACCCTGACGGCGTGGTAGCCTCCTTTCCTGTAGGAGTCGATGCCCTCATCGTCCTCCTCCGACCCAGATGAAGATGAGCACGACATTGATCCAACCAGGTTTCTCTCCTTTTCCGATCCAAATTCGAACTGGGTTTCCTGAATACGAACCCAAAACCCAAAAAGCAACGACCTTTACTGCGATTTCGTCAATGGAAGACGATTTGGAACGATGGGTAAAAGCTAAAAGTGGGAAGTTTGGTTGATTTGAATCGACGACTGCATTGCAATGAGGAAGGAGACTCACTCACTCTTCCTTGTGTCAGAGATTAAAATGGAGGATTGTGTGGTGTTCAACAGAAAGGCTCTTCTCCTCTCTCCTCCGATGTCTCTCCACTTTTTTCTCCTTGCTTGCTTTATTTTCCTAGTTGCTTGCTATTGCTGGCATTTTTTCTCGGTGCAGCAAGTGGTGGGTCATTTTGCCCCTTCGCGATGGGGATGTTGTACGTGATCCGGACTAGATCATTTCGAACGTTTTAATCGTTTAAAAGATATAAAAAATAATTTTTTAATAGTTAATGATTTGAAATAATTGATGGTGTTTTATCACAGTGACAGAAAATAATTATGCTTATAATTCATGATGAGGGTTCGATCTTTATCGATCTTTTTTTTCTTCTTAATAATTAACTATTTAACTCACTAACAATATCGCGCTACAATTTTTTCTTAAAAACATCTTATAACTTGGAGCACTATATTGTTATTTATTTTTTTTCCAAAAAAGGGGACACCTGCAAGAGGTTTTGAGAAACTTTACTCTGTCCGTAGTCATAATCAAGCAGACTCACTAGGTAGGAGTATCGATTTCTGAGAAATTGCAAAATTAGGGATTTGGGGTTTTTGGCAAATCACTAAAAGTATGAGGTGGCCATGGATTTTGGGGGGACTGCTGGGGTGGGGAATACTCATTAAGTGGAGTGAAGTGATCGATTTCTGAGGTGTTAGAAAGGGGTTGATGTTGGTTTGATGGGTGTTAGCCACCTGCCCAATAGTCTTTGATTTCTTTATGGCTTTCCCCTTTTGTCTATTAAAGTCTAAATCATCAAACATTTGGGGCGTTACAAGTCATTGTATTGTTCAAGCCTCATAATATAATCAATATGAGCACACAAATTGTGGTTTATCTTTTGTTCAAACAAGAGATATGATCACGAATAGAATTCTTTACTTATTTATTAAGGATGGGGATGTCATGCAGCGACGAACTCATTTTATGCAAGTTCTTCTACTCTTGGTCCTAACGTAAATGTCTGTCAACATTAATAAGGCCTGAAATGTGCATGAAGTTGTGGAGTTGTAGGTGCCAAAAGTAGAGCACTTCCAAACTCTTATTAGTGGTGCCAAAAATAAATGATTGAGAAGAAATTTGATTATCTAACAATTGTGAAAATTGAATTCAACGATTCAAATTCGAATAATATTTACTGTTATGTGACATTAAAGACATACCCATAAAGATAGAGGATGTTTCACATTTTTGTACACCCTTCTTTGACATCACAACGTATTTAAGACATTTTTTTATTTATTTAATCGAATATGATGTTTCACATTTTTGGAAAGTGCATTTAAATGTTTAGGGTTTAGGATCTATGATCTAAAATCATGGAGAACTCCAAACCCTAAAAGGCTAAAACCCTATTCAGAAGCAATTTGCGAAAAACAAACTCTAAAACGCAATAAAAAACACTTTAAGGTTTAGGGCACCTATGATCTAATTAAATTTGAGGGACAATTTGTCTAGTTGAATTAAAGTTGAGGGATCATTGATACAATTTTTCTTATTTGATTTTTCATATTTACCCCTTGATTTAGCCTCAAGTCTCACATGCATGACGCGTAACTCAATTTGACGGAAGTTCTAACGGAGTTGATGAAATTGACCATAGCTGTACGCTTTGATAAGTTGAGAGACTAATGGTAATGAATTTTTTCTTGAGGGATCATAGCTCTAATTGAGTTAAAATTGAGAGATAATTGCTATAATTTACTCAAAAACAAACTCAAACAACTTTTAACCTTTTAAAAAGCAGTATCAACAAGAAGTACCAACTCAATCCACCAAATCACCAGTAAATTTGATGTCCTTACAATTGGAAAAATATCCACTATGTCACAAAACATACATCTAAGTCCTTACAATTGGTGAAATAATCAACAAAACTAGCAACAAAGTACAGTTTTGGCAGCAGCAAATCAAAGCTTAATTGATCAACCACTCAACCAAATCGAGCTTTGGGTGCAATAATCTCCGCCACTGAGGACCAAGTCCCAGACACCCCAATCACCACACCCAATACCACAATGCACCCATCCAAAACACTCCCAAACCAACTCAGCTCATCCCTAAACACCATCAGATGAAACAGAGCAGGCAGCACAAACCCCAGCGCCACACACACACTGCTCCCCACCAGCGACAAGAAATCTGCGAAATTCGGCACCAGCAGCGCCACCAGGCTCACCCCAAAAACCGTCAGCCACCGCAGCCACAGGGAGTAGGTGGAGCCGCAGAACCGCCGCTCCACGACCTCGAAAACCGGGTTCATCATCAACGGGAGAGTGAAGAACAGGTTTATGCACAGACCCAGCTGCACCAGTGTGCTCACAACGCCCTGCCCGAAATTGGTTGTGATTATGTCTTTGGTTTCTTCCCCGAATGCGAAGTAACCCAGAATTCCGAATGATCCGTAGATCAGAGCTATGAATGCCATGCTCAAGGCCAGGACTTTCCCGAAGTTTTCTTTGATTTTGGCTTCGGATTCAAGGGGGAGGATCATTCCGATCCCCTCGAAGGCATAAACCGCCACGCCGAGGCCGTAGAAGAAGACGGAGAAGCCGCCGAACGCCTGCAGAGCGGGTTTGTTTTGGAGGAAGATCATGACGTCTTCCACCATTACAACTCCCATGGCGCCGAGGTCGACGACGTCAGCGAAAATGCTCAGAGGGGCGAGATGGGTCAGGGTTGGAATCGAATTCAGACCCAGCTGGAATGGGAAACATCCCCAGAGGTAGATTGATTTGGGGGTCAGACCAAGAATCCGGTCCGGGCCGGAGTAATTGAAAACAAAGGCTAAAGTGTTTGATATGAAGATTAGGTAGCTGACGCAGAACCCGGCCTGGGCGAGGACGATCATGACGTCGACGGAGAACCGGCCGACTGGGCCGCAGACGGCGAAGCCCAGGTCGCCGAAAGACGCGATCTTTGAGAGGCCGCCGCCGTGGAGGGATTCGAGCTTGCGGCGGGTGTGGATTAGGAGCATCATACAGTGGTAGGTGAGGAAGGCGACGGAGAAGAGCATGAGGGAGCCGAAGACCCAGCCGGTTTTCTTGAAGGTGTAGGGTAGACCCAGCACGCCGGAGCCGACGATGGCGATGAAGACGTTGGCGAAGGTCTTGGGTTGGGAGGAGAGCTTGCTGGGTTTGGAGAGGAGAGGAGTATCTTCCCGGGGGAAGGGCGGGAGGGTGTTGGTGGAGGAGCCGGCTTCTTTGTCAAACACCACCATGGCTGCTGCCGCTCTGTGCCGCTCGCTGGGTGGACAATTGCAAGTTTCTAATTTTTAATGGTAGAAAGTAAGAAATTTGGAATTTTGGGGTTTAGGGAGGAAAAAGAGAGAATTTGGAGATTGGATTGGAGTAAAAGAGTTGACGGAAATTGGGAATTAGGAAAGATGGTTGGTGTAGATGTGGCGGGTTGCTGGGTAGCTTGGAAGTAATCGAAGGAGCCAAATGAGAATAATTGGTTGAAAGTTGAAACACGGCTTGTTAGGGGGGAAATTGTCCGTACGACAGAAACACGGTTCGATAAATGTCATAATTATATAATTAGTTGAAAATTTTATTTAAGATGTTTAATTAATTGTATTATTATATTTTGTGTAATGCACCGTATTATTAGGATTATTTGTTTAAATTATATTTTATAAATTATATGACGTGATTGTTGATAATATGAAACTGTCTAACAAATCAATATATAGTAGTGGAAACACCTCTCAAGAAAATAAAATGATGCATTGTTACCCAACCTTATTATGTTTTCATTTTCTAAAACCTCCTTTTTATTAATCAATTTAACTATAAAATTACAAATCCCTATTAAATTTTTTTTTTTTAATTTCATTATTTTCTTGATTATAAATTTCGTTGAAATCATGGTATATCAAGGGTTTTTATATTAATACCCCACAAAATGTTGAATACACCCCACATTAAAATTTAATATTAAATGACTTATTTACTCCACTATGCAATGACAATTTTGACCTTATTAGGCTTTAAAAAAAATAAAGATTTATAAATACATCCCAAATCACTTTTGGCGTATTATTTATCTTCTCAACTATCAAACATGTTGATTAAGAAAAATTGTTTTTGACGAATGGAACACAAAATCGATGTTTCAGGGGCTTCACATGAGGTAAGACTTCATAGTTTTCATTGTTTTAGTGATTTCGATGATATCGATAATTATTTAATTTTGCGTTTGCTGCATTGTTTAGACTTCTATATTCATATTCATCTTTTAGTGTTCATATGGTTAGATTCAATCTCTGAAAATAAAAAATGAGTGTTATAAAATTTGAGAAATGTGGGATGTATGTACAAAATATAAGATGTATATTGAGAATGTGGGATGTGGGGTATTATGGAAAAGTAAGTGGAGTGTATTAAGATAATTTTTAAGTGAAAAAGCAAATGTTGAGTGTATTAAGTTTGTAGAATTTATTCAACAATTTGTAGGATGTTAATATAATTAGCCTATATCAAACCTAATTTTGTTTTGGAGTTTCATGACAGGTGTCTTTTGAATGTTACGGCTTCGGTGTCGTTATACACATAATTTCTCATTGATGTAGCAATATCGGTGACGACAGCGCAGACAAGCACCACCAAATTGAATTTCTAATTTTCTACCACATTTTGTACTAATTTTTAAATTTAAGACCTTTCTGTTGAATTAACAGTTGCAACTTTTCAACCATTTATTGTCAACAAAGAGCCGTCTTCACGACAATTAATACGTCATATCACCAGTTGCATACGGAAGCATTTTTGCTCACCATCATAAATTATGATGTATACTTATCATACACCTAATCAATTGATACGTATCAATTCACTTAATCTTGGTTAATTTTTTTCAAAATTGAAAAACTAACATTTAATGTGAAAGTTAACTGAAATTAGGTGAAAGAACACATATCAATTGATTAGGTGTATGGTAAGCATACACCATAATTTATAGTGGTGGGCAAAAATGCTCCCGTTGCATACAATCATGTTACGAAAAATATAAATATATAATTTTATACAACTAATAGCACGGAAATATCTCTTATTTACTTCATACCTTAACAATTCATAATTCGGATAATAAGCTAGACTTTATATTTTTAGAATGATTGACTTGGAATGCAAGAAGAAAAACTACTTCATAAGGCAAAGTCTGCTACTGCCTCCCCAACATTCTTGTTCACTCAAGACTCTAACCATTATGTTCCTAATTTAGACGTAGAAAAAACAAGTTCCTTTGACGACCTTTTGTACCAATTGCAATTTTTGTGTAAAATCAAAGCAGCCCGGCAAACCCCTCAGAGGACCATGAGTTCCAGAGAAACATTTAAGTTCCTAACTTCCATGGTCAAATCATCAAATCATGAACATCAAATGTTGATGCTACAGGAAAGTAACCATGAATAATAATCTCTTTCATCAGCCCAAAGGCGCAACGACCATACCCTTTTTGAGCTCGTTTGGATGTGCTTTTAAAATGACTAAAAACGTTTTTGGTTAAAATGTTTTTTGAACCAATCCTTAGTTAAAATGCAAGAAAATTTTGGAAAAACACTTAAAAGTGCATCCTAGAAGAAGCACATAACTGGTGCTTCTTGCAGAAAGCACTTCAAATGCTTTTGGAACCGAAAAACATTTTCTCTAAAAATACTTTCAGTCATTATAAAAGCACATCCAAACAAGCCCTTTGTCACGCCAAAGTTCATAGATGAAATGATCATGGACAAGAAGGCCTACACCTCCCCTTCCCCAACCATCTGATTATATAGCTCCTTGTATTCTCCGTGGCGTCTCCTCACAAAACCGAACTAGTAACATGCTCCAACTCTTATAAACAGCTCAAATGCTTCACCCAATCAATTTTCCTTATACATACAAATATGAGGCACTCCGATAAAAACTAGAACCACCTACCCCTTTGTCCTCCCTCCATTGTTTCCGAAATTTCAAAACTCGTTCCATCCTACCTCTTCAACTCAAACCTCTAATCATGTACATCATTGCAATAGAATTTAAAACGATATGATCTGTTTTCAAATCATCAAACTCACTCAAGAGCCTAAAACACAACATCACAATTCACAAACTGAAATTTCCAGCCATAGATACTCCCGTATCCCTTCCCGGAAACCGCATTCCAACTTGGCAAACTAAAAGTATACACAACCATATTCAAATGATCTAACAAACAGAAAAGGAAAAATCCGAATTCTACCTACGATCAAACTACTCCTACATTTGAAACCGAGCGACATTTTTCAATCAATCAACTTCAGGTGTTTCTTCAGTTACCACAATATCACGACACTCAGATGCATAAACAGAGACATCATAAACAAAACAAGGCTAGTTCAACGAAACGAAAACCCTCCTCATTCCTCGTCGAAAACTACCACGAAATCACAAGCAGAAAAGAGCCACTCAATTACGCTAATCTCATGATCACTAACAAAAGAACAATACTTGGCTACTTAAAGATTAGTAGTAACTCCTACTTAAAACTCTTAGTGTTTTAATCACGGACCTTCGTGCATACTATCATAATCGTTCATCCTATGAATCAGCATATCTCAAACCCAACAAAAAGACACAATCTTTTCCCCAAAAACAACAATTACTATAAAACCTAGGGTTTCAAATTGCGCATTTTCCCCCAAATCATTCCAATTCCTTAACAACCTTCATTCCCATAGAATTAGCGGTACCGATAACCGACTTACAAATGGACTCCAATGGCATGTACTGGCAATACGGGTCGGACTGCTTCATCTTCGCGATCTCGTACACGTGCCTCACCGACAGCGTCGACGCCACCGCGTGTCCGGGACGGCTGCTGCCGGACTCGATCCCGGCGGCCTTCTTCAGGTACCATGTGACGGACGGCGACCTCACCGTGAACTCGAAGGTGTTGTCTTTGAAGGCGGTGATGATCACCGCCATGGGCGTGTCGGGTTTGTACTTTTGGGTCCGGGCGTTGAAGTCCTTGCAGAAGGCCATCAGGTTGAGCCTGTATTGACCCAGAGCGGGACCCACCGGAGCTACGGGTCGGGCTGCTCCCGCCGGGACCGTGAGGCGGATCGTCGCCGTCACGGGTCGTCGGGTTAGGATTTCCTTCAGGGTTGCCATGGGTTTTGCTACTCGACTACAGACACCCGCCTGGGAGGTCTGGGTTCTGTGGGAAATGGAGAGTGAAGCAAGTAGGAGTAGGCCTTGGTGGGCTGGGCTTTTGGTTTGATACTATTGGACCCAACCCATTATCATCACTTTCATTTTTTTTTATTTTTTTGAACAAAAAAGAAGTGGTAACTTCTTCTTTTTTTCATTTTTTATGGAAGAAGAGTGGTAACTTACTAATTTTTTGTCATGTCATGATTTTACCAAGGATTAGGAAAAATGCGTAACCATTTAGAGCAAGGACCAAAGTATTTTGATCTAGTACAAAAAAAGAAAACCAAAATCGCTACAAGTTAGTAGTCTGTTCGAATGAAAGTTTGTAATTTTAACCAAACATGTGTGTCTTGTGCGGCAAATCTATATGTATCCTCTCGGAGTGCATTAGTTTTGTGGCCAGGTGCTTGACCTCGTCATCAGTAGGGCACAACATAAAATTTTATGTATTTTTATTTCATTCAGTGTGAGAGTTGTCCTAGTCAGACAGTCTATCAATATCTTTTCCAAATTACGAATTCAATTTCTCTTAATGAAACAAAAAATTTTAGAATATGAGTAACAAATACAGGGTTTCTTTTCCCTTTTTCTCCTAAAAAAACCTAGGGTTTAGAATTTAGACATCTTCCAAAATCACTTCTACTCCCTAACAATCTTGATCCCCATAGAATTAGCCGTACTAAGACTTACAGATGGACTCCAAGGACATGTACTGGCAGTACGGATCCGACTGCTTCACCTTGGCATTCTCATCACGTGCTTTAACGACAACGCCCAGCATTACGCGTCCCAGTGCCCCGGCATGCCCATGCCGGTATCAAATCAATACCGTAGATTAGAGTAGTTTATAATATTATCTCGTTAAAAAAAAAAACTTGGAAGAGAGAGGAAAAAAAGCTGTAGACATGACCCATATTTCTTCAATTTGTACATATAGGAGGACTACTACTTGTAGAGTTTGCTATTTAATCAAGTTGAAAGTAAGCTGACCGGTGCAAGCCCTGCAGCAACTTATGCAATTCTAACATTCAAAAAAATTCTGATTTTAAAGAATCAAATTCGAGATTGTTAATCGTATCTCAAGTTGTACAGGACTTAAGAGTTAAAGAAACCCGGAAGGGGAAGCCGCAGCAGGGGTTCTGGAGCGACTCAGAAAAATCCCCGACAGGGGTGTAAGCTCCATCTTATCTATGCAAGTTGTGTTCAAATGTTGCTTAAGACACCCTGGAGAAGGTCCAACCCTTCAGCTGAAATGCTTCTCCTCTTGTGAGATTTGGGAATTTCGGTTTTAGGAGGTGGATCTTCGGAGAAACAGACCACGACAACAGTGAGGTTATCGCAGGTGTTTCGTTGGAGTGCCTCCTTGACAAGCACTTTTGAACATCTCTCGGGATCATTGTGCTGCATGAGCTCCTTCCTCACCATTGTAACTGCACACTGGCTGCTCATCACATCCCATAAGCCATCACAGCCAATTATCAAGAACTCGTCTTCTTCTGTTAGGACAATTTCCTCCAGCTCTGGCTCGGAGCTCAAGGGGCAAGTTGAACCTTTCGAGCCCTTGATATGCCAGTCTCCAAGAGCACGCGCCACGGATAGTTGGCCATTGAGGTAGCCATCATAGATGACACCACCCAGCTTTTCAATTCTTAATCTTTCAGAGGTGCAGTTAGGTTTGTGATCTTTAGATAGCTCAATTGCCCTTCCCCGCTTCCCCAACACAGCTCGACAGTCCCCAGCATTAGCGATTAGCATGGTCCTGAAAGAGTACAGCAGCATTCGCAATAAAGTAAACATTGTAGACGCAGATTTAATCATTATTGTTTCAACTTTTTCAATGATTAATCAGTGCCAACAACCGTAATTACAGATCTTAATGTTGATTATCATAGACAGATAGATTCATAGATTCAAATAGTAAAATTGCTCACCTTCCTAAGATCAGGGCAGTTAGGGCAGTGGTACCGGAGGACTTATCGACAGAGCTAGCATCTGCAAAAGCATGATCAGCCTTCACAAAAGCCCTTCTAACTGCCTTTCTAACGACAGATGGAAAGTGAGAATCTTCAACGATGAACTTAAGGATGTTGCTTTTGATGAATGATGCTGCATCAACACCATTATGTCCGTCAAAGACCTGCGGAAAACAACAAAATTTCAGTAAGAGTTCACTTAATAAGATGGCTTTTGTCAAAAAGAACCTATGGAAAATTTCCTTTGTATAAGTATGGTTATCCATAAAAAGGACCACTCAAAAAGAAATTAACAAGACCAAGTTACGCACCCCATAAAATGCCCCAGGGGAAGGCAAGTTTTCGATTTCACCAATACGATCACTAAGATTATCTACGCAAATATACTCATCCTCCATGTACTGTTTAGGTCCTTTCTCAGAGCAGCTTCCTGAACGGAATACAAATACGAACTCGGCTGTCTCACTTGCCGGCGACTTTAATCCCACACTTCCAACATCTGAATCCTAGGAAAAATGAGAGCATAGAAGAATAATTAGTTAATTTTCTTCTTCTTCTTTTAAATAGAGGTCCATTAATGCATACTAGTTGAAGCATTTTGCTTCGGTGAAGCATTATATCAGAAAATTCTTTATATGCACAGAAATATGGATTGCATGCTACAACGGATCAATAATAAGGCGTGCAACGCAGTTTCGTCAAGGAAAAACCAGATATGTTGCAGACATTGTCCCGTTAAATTGCAGGGTTGGTATATTAAGATAACAGTTGAACAAGTTTGCTAGTAGCATTCCCTTACTAATTCAACACGTCGAAAATTTTTCCTTTTGAATCTAGCGTCGCATTCTCTAAATATTAAGCACCAAAAACCAGATTCATTTCTGCAATTCAAATTTACTTCCCATCAAATGCATGTTCTTAATTAACAATGCAAAATCGACCCTTTTCGCGCACGGTATCTCTCCGGTTTTGATGAGGAAAAGTATGTGCATTGTGCATAATTGCATATAAAGTACAATAATTTGCATACCCAATTCAGAAATAAATGCAGATTAAGAAGAAAAATGAGGCTTCTGTCGACTTACTGATTCGGTCAACAATGCATAGCTAGTGCAATTTCGCATAACCGAGAGGTTTCTCGGAGGCTTTCCAGTAGGAATGTGGTTCGAATTGCCCAAAGCGTCGACGTTTTGATCTTCCATGATCGGCATTCCACCTCCTTTTAAGCACCCACCATCCAATCCGGTCACCTGTGGCGATATATCTGCAGTTCCTGAAGCCATTAATCTCTCCTTCCTAACCCATCAATCTCTCTCTCTCTCTCTCTCTCTCTCTCCCTCTCCCTCTCTATCAACCCTTTTCAACTAAACCACCATAACTTCAGCCAAATCCAAAAGCAGCTGTCACACAACCCCCACTTGCTCACAGAAAAAGCACTTTTACGCAATCAATGCCTCCAAAAGCCAAAACCCAGCTGTCCAAAACCATCAAGAACTCGATCCAAGAAGCAGAATTTCACACACCGGATCAAGGAAGCAAGCTCCTTCTGCAACTCCAAGCCTCTGTTTTTCCCAAAAGATTTGATTATTCGAGTCGTTCCGGAGAAACAGGTGGAAATACAGAAAACCCAGATCAAGAATTCAGCGAAAAAGCAGAGATTCAAAATCCCAAATGAAATTATTCGAGAGAGATATACAAATGTGGGAAGAAAAACAGAGAGCCTAAGACCATAGCATAGTAGTAGGGAAGGGGGAACCGTTGGAGGAGGAAAGAGAGGGAGAGAACTGTGGGTATGATGTGTAGCTTGTTGACTGGCAAATCCAGGTTTTCCGATCGACATTGTAGCGCAAGCAAGCAAGGGTTGTTGCGGGTACTGACACGTGTACGCCTTTGTGGAAATGAATTATTTGTGGAAATAAATTATTGGTAGGGATGTGATATTCATACATTCCTTTTTACTTCTTACATACCATTTTAATTTTCGGTCGTTGGATCAGATGAATTGAAAAACATATACGGATAGAAATTAATAAATGATGTGTGAGAAGTAAAAAGAGTTGTGTGAATAGCACACCTCTTATTGGTATATTCCTTGGAGCTTCCATTGGATTCTATACGCTTCATCCTCTACTATGTCACATGCAAAGGTGGTTTATCTGCATTAACAATATAGGTAAATTACATTTTATCATTAGATTTGGGATCGATTTCAATTTCTTACAACATCTTTAAAATATTTCAATTTCATACATCTGTTAGAAAATTTGTTAAGTAAATCGTTAAGTGATAACGTGGCAAATATGAGATACACATTTATGCTAATGTGGCTGCCAAATTTGGATCATGTAGCAAAAAAATAATTTTTTATATATTTAAAATATAATAATATTTACCCTATTAAAATAAATAAATAAATAAATAAAAACCAAACAAACCCAGAAACCCATCTTCCCCTACACTCCCTCAGCTGCCCCCTCCGCCCAGCAATGGCAATTTGCCACCAATCTCCATTCAAGCCCTTCACCCTCATCCTATTACAATCATCGAAGCACAACCCCATCCACCTCCGATGCAATTTCTCCCTCCCCTCTCGACCCATCCTCACCATCAGTGAGCCCGAACCCGTCTTCACCTCCGTCAAGGCCTTCGCCCCAGCAACTGTCACCAATCTAGGCCTTGGATTCGACTTCTTGGGCTGCACCGTCGACGGCCTCGGCGACTTCACCTCCCTCACCATCGACCCCCAGGTCTTGCCGGGCGAGATCTCCATTTCAGAGATCTCTGGCGACCACAACTCCAAAAAGCTTAGCAAAAACCCTCCGATGTCGTTTCTAGCTTTTTGGATGTCATTGTTGGCTGCATCTTGTGGGTTCGATCGACGCCAATTCAATTGAATATCAGAGTGCGGAACAAACAAGATTACAAAATAATAGGAATATTATTGAACTAACTGAGAATGCAGGAACGACTACAAAACTCTAAGAGACTACATTGTGAATGACTTGCTCTCAAACTAAATTACAAGCTCTATTTATAGAGCAATAGACCTAAGAAACCCTAATGCGTAAATGCCAAAAATACCGTACTACAAAATCAAATCAAATCTCTAATTAATTTCCTAAATAAACCTAATAAATTCCAACACCCTTCGTCAAACTCATGGCGGTATACGACATGAGTTTGTCAACATACGATGTGGATGCAAGCTTTGTTATGCTTAACTTCCGATGCCAATTTCAATACGAAATTCCATCGGTGCAAGTGTAAGATTTCAATGCCAATGCCAGTGCAAGATTTCTATGCCAGTGCCAGTGCTAGTGCAAATGTCGATGTCGATGCCAAACAAACAAACAAAAATCCAACCAAATATTTTTTTTCTTCCTTTTGCCCGCATGGGCCTTAAACTAACAGCAAAACAAAAAATCCAAACAATTTTTTTTCCTTCCTTCTTCCTTCCTTTTTTTCCTTCTGTGCGAACCACCAACATCAGTCTTTTTTTTTTCTTATTCTTCTTCGTCCCCTTTTCCTTTCTGTGCAAACAAGTGCAGGAACTATAGTGCAAAACGCAATCAGGTACCTGTCAAATTGATAAGTGTCACGGTATCCTTGATCACAGACCACGAAAATGTAATCAAAAGCCAACGTTTGACAACCCCAGCAACATTCATAGTCAAGCAGAGGTCTTTCCCACCAACAGAAACACCGCCAGATTCAACGAAAACGCACGGGTTGCAGAGGGTGCAGATGCAATGCAGGAAACGATGTGGTGATGCGGGTAGAGGTCAGAGTGCAGTTGCGGTGCCGCAGTGGGTGCAGACGGTTCAGTTTTTCTTTCTATTTTTTTTTCAAGACTACCACGATTTGACGGTCAATACCGAAATTCAAAGACAAAGAACATAAATAGAAATCCAAGGACAAAACGAACAAAAACAGAGTGACCAAGAACAAAGGACACAGACCAAAGCGGAAGCGAAAGCCTAAACGAGACCCAAACTAAACCAAAAAACAAAAAGTGACAAAACAAATTGATACCAATAAGAACGGATTGAACCATAAGGATCGAACCCGCTCTGATACCAAATTGAATATTAGAGTGCGGAACAAACAAGATTACAAAATAATAGGAATATTATTGAACTAATGCCGGAACGGCTACAAAACTCTAAGAAACTACATTGTGAATGACTTGCTCTCAAACTAAATTACAAGCTCTATTTATAGAGCAATAAACCTAAGAAACCTTAATGCGTAAATGCCAAAAATACCCTACTACAAAATCAAATCAAATCTCTAATTAATTTCCTAAATAAACCTAATAAATTCCAACAAATTCAAGGTTAGAATGAGAGAATGAGGAAGAGAAAGAGATGGAGGAGGTCGCGGGAAATAGGTATGGATGGCGTGGGGGTTTGCTAGGTTTCTGGGTTTGTTTGGTTTTTATTTTTATTTTTTTAATAAGGTAAATATTATTATATTTTAAATGCATAAAAAATTATTCTTTTGTCACGTGACACAAATTTGGCATTCACGTTAGCACAAATGTGGATCTCATATTTGTCACGTCATCACTTAACGGTTTACTTAATAGATTTTCTAATGGATATTTGAAATTGAAATAAAATGATAAGTAAATGTATAAAATTAAAATGTTTTAAAGATGTTATAAGGAATTGAAATTGACATCAAACTGGGAAGGTAAAATATAAGTTACCCTAACAATATTTTGCATGATGCAGAAATACAATTTTGTTTTTTAACTTTTTGCATTGCACGGCTTCCGGGCCAAAAAAAAAAGAACTTTTTTATTTAATTGACATGTCAACTGCGGTTCTGAAACTAATCGGAGAAGGGAGGATCTTCAAACATTCATGATAAATGGCTGATGAAAAGTGCTTGCACTGCAGTGGGATCTAAGCAATCCATAGACCGCCTTCCGATGAGGAGTTTCTGCCGAGCGGCATAGCTTGCTTTCTCGCTCTTGTTCTTCATGTTCTTCGCCAGTACTACAGGCGTTATGATTCCGACAGCGAGAGCTCGCAAGCAAGACGCCTTCAGTCATTCGTTTCGTTTGTACATGAAAGTGAACAAGAATTGAAAAGCAGAAACAAGAGGAGGACTGAGACGGCTTCAAATAAAGTAGTGCATGATCAAGATAGTAGTTCCATTGATGGTTTGGATGAAAGTGTTTAAAATGGCTAATCATTAGCAGCTTAATCTAGTAGTTAGTCCTGTAATTAGTATCAAATTAAATGACTTGATTGTAACTTTAATCAAACGAACACTTTTGTTATAGACAGATAGATAGTTGTTATATATGTTATACATCAAGAACAAAAAGTTGCTAGATGTTATCCATTAATGAAACTCAGAGAAATTGAGGGAGCTGAATTATTTGATTATAATTGCAGCCGGTTGACATTAATTATTTGGTTTAGGTGATACTTGGGTGTGCACTTTGTGGGAAGATGTTATGAGTTCAAATCTCATGGACGACGGTTGTTTGTTAAAAAGAGTTTAAGCAACGTAGCGTTGAAAGCCTATACCATTATGGCTCATGTTTAGTAAAATCTAGTTAAAATGTATTATATGTAAGAGTAAATTATAGCTATAGTCCTTTAACTTTAACTCAATTGGAGCAATTGTCCCTCAACTAAAATTCCATTACCATTGATCCCTCAACTCATCAAAACGTGCAGCTATTGGCCATCAACTAAAAATCCATTACTATTGGTCCCTCAACTTTAATTCAACTGGAGAAATAATCCCTTAACTTTAACCCAATTGTAGCAATGATCCTTTCAACATAACTCGTTTTGACAAATTTTTTGATGTAGTTGACAAAAAAGACCATAATTACACACTTTGATGAGTTAAGGGACCCTAATTATATAAATGGTTATTTCAACATAACTTATTTTGACAAAATTTTGACGAAATTGATGAAAATAACTATAGCTACACATTTTGATAAGTTGAGGGACCAATAGTAATGAATTTTTAGTTGAGGGACCATTACTACAATTTACTCTATCTGTAATGCAATGTGAGCTCAAGTCGTCTGGAGTCTTAAAGTAGTAAAAATTAGGCTTCCAAAAAGAGCTGAGGCCTAATGTGCTGGCTCGAGCCCAACTTTGTTTTCTAGGTTGTGGGCTGGGCTGACCCAATCTTAAGGCTAGTTGTTAGACCTGATCTTAAATGGGCAGGGCCTAGGCCTTGCATTTTTAGGCCATGGGACGGATTAAGTCCACTTAGGCCCTTTTCTTAAGCCTAGTCTTACATGGCCCGATGTAATTTGAATGCTTTTGAACTTTTAGCCAAAATAGTCTTTGGGATTTGCAAAACACATAATTTTGGTTTTTAAGATTGAAAATCAATAGAAATGATCTCTGAGATTGTCTACCATTCATCATTTTGGTCATTTCGTTAAAAATTCTTTAAGCAATTTTTAAAACTTCGTAACTCAATTGTTTTTAACCAAATTCGACCCATAATATATAAGAATAAAGATAGGAAAGCGTAGAACAAGATTATACCTATTTGGAAGCCCAATGGTTGCTGGAGATGGTCGGAAAATAGCCTGAAAGGTGACTGGTCCTTGGGAAAGCTGGAAAACTCGCGCGTAAACTGGGTAAATTTTAAACGTTCATAACTTATTCAATACTTAACGAAATCGAGTGATTCAAAAACGAAAATCATACTTCTCGACGAGACGAAGATAATGATACATTTCTCAACTGCTAACTCACCATGGTTTGGCCGAAAAATGACTCAAAATTGCAATTGAAAATTAATACCTTAATTTGTTCAAATTGCAATTGAAAATTAATAAAACTTAAAGGTCATAAGTTTAATTCCAAACAACATCACTACTTTTTATCGTTAAATGAAAAAAGATTAAAGGCCAAAATTTAGGCCCAGCGCGCCCACTCATAGGTTTGAATTTTCTAGGCTATGAGATGGACGCCCGCTCCCTTCTCCGATTTCATTCATGGTTCGTCGTTTCCTTTCCCCAATTTATGGACCACCGACACCCAAAATATCACTGATTCATCTCAACTCTCTGAGTCAACTCGGGAACGCCTACATGACGTTGGGTCATACTCATATTTGCTGGCGCAACGCCTGGCATGTTGCTCAGGCTTTTGGGCGAGCTTCATAGGGTTCACCACTTGCCTTCTCCTCTTGGACTAGTGAATTTATTAGGTAGTACTGTATTACCACGACATTTTCTGAGACGTGGACTTATAGTTTATTTTTTGTAATTAAAAATAAATTAAAGACTTAAGAAAAATAAAAAATTCAGTAATCTCTCATCAATTGGGAATTGCGGAGAGTGGAAGGTAAACCAACAGAGAGTCCACCGCCATGGCAACCGGTAGCAGGCAAGTGGGATTAGAGCCATGGGGCGGAGAACTGGAACAAATTTATCAAACCGGTCGGTTATTGGGGAGGAACGAAACCGGAAACAAGAGCAATCTTGAACGAACTCGAGATCTTCGAGCTCGGTAATTCAAGGAATCTAACTGAACCCAACCCCAATCTGCCTCCTAAAACGCCGCCAAAGATAGATTCGCTAGAGAGCCGCAAAATTTCAGACAAGAAATCGACTCCTTCGCTTGCCATCATCGCCGATGCAGTTTCCGGTGTGGTTGTTTTAGGCTCTCTCTGGATTTTTTGTTTTCTGCGAAGGAAAAAGGTCTAGTACTCAATTGTTCATTTTACTCTTTTACATGTCCAAATATGATTAGTGAGTATCACCACTAAGCATCTATTGCATCACACTATAATGAATGAGGATACTATCCGGATTCTCTTTGGGAGGATTCGGAAATCCTCCAATCACATCTATTCATCATATATTGTGCAGTCAAATTTTGTCAAATACTATTTATATTCAATTTTATATGAAAAAAATTTAGGATTGCAGGGCATGTTTCTTGCCCTTGCCCTGCATTTTGTCCATCCTTAAGGACCGCTAGAAATGCTCTAAGATCGGGTAAGCCTTGGGCCTTGACCTCTCAGGGCCAGGCCAACCCAATTTACAAGTCTTGTGAAAATACTTATTGTTAAGAGAATTTTAACGAAAAGTTCATGGTACTATTTATTTTAACGAAAAATCACATTTTTACACTAAAAAGTCAATCCTGGTATTATTCACTTTACTTTTTATTTTGTCATTATCGTTAAAACTCAAAGTTTTCAAATATTTTTCATTAGTTTTTCTTATTGTTAAATGTTCGTTATTTAGTACTATGATACAATAGTATGCATGTTTACTTTGTTAGTGAGAAGTCTTAGATTTAATTCCCGTCAAAGATGAATTTGTATCAAATTATTGCTAATCTATTATGAGGTTAAACTCACATTCTCTCTTTTAATGTAAATAATATCGTTTTGTTAAAAAAAAAAACTCACGCGCACCATATAGATAATCATGAAATTTTCAAGATTTTCAAAGATGTCACATCTATAGCGAAAGATATTCATGAAATTTTCAAGATTTTTAGAGATGTCACATCTATAGTGAAAGTGGAGTCCTAGATATTAAATTGGTAATATATTTGTGCAAAGTTCTTTTAAAAAAAATTAAAAAAATATTGAGTGCATGCGCTATATGTCACTTCGGGTAGGCAGCCAACTGAACTCAGTGTCCGAAATGGTCCATGCACGATGATTCACTAGTGGCTATGGCCCATGGCTTCCAGGTTAAGCCAATTAATTGAACCAATACAGTTACTGAATGAGACCCAACTGCATCTTAGGAAGCATATACTAGAAAGTGGAAGATGTGCCCTGGGCGTGCTCTCCTTTGCTCATAAAGCTAACACTTTCCAGAGTTCCGCTCGTTTATATTTTTAAATATAACTGGTTGTATATATTTTTATTGGTTTTTGAAGGTTATGTACGGTTTATTTCTCTTGTTGCGTGACTTGTTAATTCGTTTGCGATTGCTTTTATAAAGAACACTTGTACTTATATGCATTAATGTTGGAAGTGCTTTTATTATAAAGACAAATACCAGCAACATTTTCACTTATCTTCTCATTTTAACCTTCTTACTTCTTCTCATGCCACGTATATTATATTAGCACTCAAAACTAAAATTTTAATATATTAAAACCTCACTATTGTTCGTTCGTTTTTTTTTTTTGTTGTCAAACTCAAACACTATTGTTCCTTTGTTAGTATAATTAAGATTTTTAGTTTTTCAACCAATAAGAATTAACTTTTTAATTTTGCATGCTAGTATAATCCACATGGCATGAGAAAAAGTGAGAAGGTTAAAATAAAAAGTAAAAATGTTGCTAGTATTCCCCTGTAAAAAAAACATGTTAAAATTTTGTCAAGATTCACGTGCTTCTTACAAAAATAATTGAAAACCTTTATTGAATAAGCATATGACATGTTTTTCTATAAAGCATTTTTAGTTGTCACCGCATAATTTAACGTATTATATTTTTTATTACCAATGACTATACGGTTTTGTGATATCCAGTTTTTACTTTGTTAAAAGTAATGTTCTTATCTTAGTCATGACGGTAATCAAACCAGAATGATTAGAGTTGTAAATTAGGTCACTTGGTTGAGGTATCGTTCAAAAAATTCTACCTGTTAATTAGGGTAATTACAAAAGATAAAGACAAATCAAATCATATCGTACATACATTTTGTGTACGTTGTTATCAACTTATCACTTGGTGGCAGAAACATCCAAAACGGAGATAAGAATCTTGCAACAAGAATTCTTGATGAGAATTAGACACCTCCCAACTTTAAAATGTGAAAGGAGGAAACTGGACATCCGCAAACACCATTTCTGTTTCCACTGAAGATTCAGAGGTCGTCATCATGATGTCATGGAGCAACACCTCTGCAGGGCCAACAAAGTCTCTCTCTTCATACCTGGTATTAATTTCCAACCCCACGTTAGAAGCATGCGAATCATAACATTATATCTCTCAATAATACATGGGAATCTTCAGAACATTCTATTAATGTTTGACAAAATGCATAAAGTTCCAACCTTTATTATTATTTTTTTCATTTTATATGCCTTTCTTGTTCTTTAGATACAAACCCAGTTGGCCAAGTTTTCGGTTTTAGTTGTTCTTGCCTTGAGGAGTGAACTTTGATGCAACATAGATGTCACTGTGACGGAAATGGGTTTTCTCCAAAAGGGTTTGTGTGTTTTGGGCCAGTTCTTTGGATTAAGTTAATGGCTTCTGTGTTAGTTGTCTTTTCATTTGGAATCAATATTCTCAGGTTTTTTTTTCCCTTGATTAACTGCTTTTTTTTACTTTGTTTAATTGCCTTTTACTGTTGAATTGAATGTACCTAATATATGCATCGTGTTGTAAACCCCACAAATCAAAATTCTCTTTTTTGAGAGCTCTTGCTTTTCCCTCAAAGTAAGCACTTTCCTCACAGGCTGCTTTTTTAGTTCAATTTTTGCCTCTGTTAGCTGCTTTCATTAGCTTTTCCACTTATTAATTAGCTTTTGTGTTCACGATTGGATCTACTTGTTAATGATAATTTCTGCTTCTTAAACCCTGTTTTATCCACTTCTTCTGGAGCTTATGCTGTTGTGCTTAAATCTGCAGATTCTTTTAGCACCTATGTTTCTTCATGTTATTGGATGAATTTTTTAGTGTCTTGCTTATTTTTCGATGTTTTTCGATTTTGTAGTGTTAGAGTATGAACTGCAGTTGATTATTTTATATCACTTTCTGGGAGGTCGGTTTGCTTCCTTGGCAAAGAAAGGTGAAAATTTTAGGGTTCATGGTTGAACAGTTAGCCATGAGTGTAGTTTGGATGTTGGTGTTGATGATTTTCTGTAGTGGGTTTGCCTCAAATGGTGCCAGCACCACCAATGTCTCCACTAGACCAGATGTTGTGAAACTCGGGGCGATTTTCTCTTTCGATACCCTTATTGGCAAAGTTGCCAAAGTGGCAATAGAAGCCGCAGTCGAAGATGTGAATTCTGATCCATCTGTTCTTGGTGGAACCAAGATGAAAGTTACAATGCAGGACTCAAATTACAGTGGACTTCTGGGCCTTATTGAAGGTACTTCTTCCGAATTTGCTCAAAGTTCTAAAATCTTCTCTTACATTGTAATATACAGGTAGTAGGATCACTGATTCATTGATAAGTTAACAAACTAAGGTTCTTTATTCTATGATTGTCTGCAGCCTTACGGTTCATGGAGGAAGACACAATGGCGATAATTGGACCGCTGAATGCTGTCACGGCTCATATATTATCTCATATTGCAAATGAGCTCCTAGTTCCTCTAGTATCATTTTCGGTAACAGACCCCACGCTGTCAGCACTTCAGTATCCTTTCTTTGTTAGAACTGTCCAAAACGGTCTTTATCAAATGGCTGCGATAGCAGATATGGTTGATCACTACGGATGGAGAGAGGTAATTGCACTCTATGTTGACGATGACCATGGGAGAAATGGGATTACTGCATTATCAAATAAGCTTGCTGAGAAACGATGCAGGATATCATACAAGGCGCCATTGGTCCTTGATTCTAACCGGGATAGCATCACTGATGTACTGGTTAAAGTGGGTTTAACAGAGTCTCGGATTATTGTTGTTCATGCTTATGACAGTTGGGGTTCTCTGGTGTTCGAAGTGGCCAAGTATCTTGGCATGATGGGAACCGGATATGTCTGGATAGCCACCAGTTGGCTTTCTACTTTAATAGATACCAACTCTCCCCTCCCTTCAGGCACGATGGATGATATGCAGGGAGTTCTAACGTTGCGCATGTACACGCCAGAGACAGAACTGAAGCGAAAATTTGTTTCAAGGTGGAGCAACTTGACTAGTGGACGTACATCTAAAGGCCCAATGGGGTTGAATGCTTACGGTCTTTATGCCTACGATACTGTGTGGTTGCTTGCTCATGCAATTAATGCCTTTTTTGATCAAGGGGGAAACCTTTCATTCTCAAATGATTCAAGGTTGACTCAGCTTCGCGGAGGGGAGCTAAATCTTGATGCTCTGAGCATCTTTAATGGAGGCAATCTGTTTTTGAAAAACATTTTGCAGGTTAATATGACTGGTGTATCTGGCCAGATAATGTTTACTCCACAAAAAGACCTCGTTCATCCTGCATTGGAGATCATAAATGTGATTGGATCGGGGATTAGGAAGGTTGGTTATTGGTCCAATTTTTCGGGATTATCAGTTGTGCCTCCAGAAACACTTTACACAAAGGCACCAAATCATTCTAATTCAAGTGATAAACTGTACGGTGTGGTTTGGCCTGGACAAACAACACAGAAGCCTCGTGGTTGGGTGTTTCCAAACAACGGAAGGCACTTGAGGTTTGGAGTCTCAAGACGTGTTAGTTTTCGTGAATTCGTTTCATACACAGATGGCAATGACATGTTCACTGGGTACTGCATAGATGTTTTTACTGCTGCATTGAACTCGTTGCCCTATGCTGTCCCATACAAACTAATTCCCTTCGGTGATGGCCATAAGAACCCAAGTGTCACTGAGCTTGTGCACAAAATCCAAACGGGTGTGAGTATCATTGTATGCAGAACATTTCCTAAAACCTCAGAAGGTAAATGTTTTTCTGATTTTCTCGTATCTTGTTACATATAGGAATTCGATGGAGCAATAAGTGACATTGCAATCACCACCAACCGAACAAGGATGGCGGATTTTACGCAGCCATATATCGAATCTGGGCTAGTAGTAGTTGCATCTGTTAAGCCAACATTGAATTCAAATCCTTGGGCTTTCCTGAGGCCATTCAGTCCACTAATGTGGGGCGTCACAGCCGCCTTCTTTCTCATTGTTGGAACAGTTGTTTGGATTTTAGAGCATAGGCAGAATGATGAATTTCGGGGGCCTCCTAAAAGACAACTCGTCACGATTCTGTGGTAAGTAATTAAGAACTATATCCTGTCGTCTAATACTTGGTGTCATTTTCTCATCGTATCTCTTTGTAGAGCTACTCGTGTTACGAATTTTATCTTCTTGATGTAATCCCAAAATCACTAACAATCCGTGCTTCCTTTCTGCAGGTTTAGCTTTTCGACTTGGTTCTTTGCACATAGTAAGTAAATTTGAACTAATTCGGTACATCTCTTAGCAACCATGGATAAATTGCAGCTTCAGCAATGCTAATCTACTCTTTTTTCTTCTTCTTTTTTTCTGATTGGGATCTTGTGCAGGAGAAAATACAGTTAGCACCCTCGGTCGCTTAGTTCTAATTATATGGCTGTTTGTTGTTCTTATAATCAACTCAAGCTACACTGCAAGTTTGACCTCAATCCTTACAGTGCAAAGGCTTTCTTCCTCTATCAAAGGCCTTGAAGATTTGCTTTCAAGCAACGATCCCATTGGCTACCAGCAGGGTTCATTTGCCCGGAATTATCTAATTGATGAACTCAACGTTGACGAGTCCAGACTCGTTCCTCTTATCACGCCAGAAGACTATGCCAAAGCCTTGAAAGATGGTCCCCATAAAGGTGGTGTCACTGCAGTGATTGACGAGCGTGCATTCATTGAGCTATTCCTCGCAAGCAGATGTGAATTCAGTGTTGTGGGTCAAGAGTTCACCAAAACCGGTTGGGGATTTGTGAGTTTCTCTTTTAGATAGTCTGACATGTTGCGTTATCAAATTGTCAATCTATAGACATATTCAAACAAGTATTCGTTGATACAGTTTACGCGATCTGACAAGAATGCATTGTTCATTTCAAATCAGGCTTTTGCGAGGGACTCGCCTTTAGCGGTGGACCTGTCTACTGCACTTCTGAAGCTGTCGGAGAACGGGGATCTACAAAGGATCTATGATAAATGGCTTATGAGAACTCCTTGTGCCTCAAATGGTGGAAAGCTGCAAGTCGACAGGCTTCAACTCAAAAGCTTCAGGGGCCTCTTTATTATTTGTGGTGCAGCTTGCTTACTTGCACTCGCTATATATTTCTGTATTATGCTGCGCCAGTTCAGCAGGCACTACACCGAGGAACTGGTCTCTACTGGTGGCTCCACGTCCGCACGCGTTCAAACATTTCTCACATTTGTTGATGAGAAGGAAGACGAAGTGAAAAGCCGGTCGAAAAGAAGACGAATGGAGAGGTTATCAAATAGAAGCGCGGATGATGAAGCGATGTCTAGCTCGAAAAGAAGACACCTTGATCAATCGTCTTCAAGTCCGACTTTTGATAATGGTAATCCTGCCTGATCAGAACCATTTAACTCCAAGTAGGACTTCATGAGGGCTCGTCTGATACGAATGAGTTCTTGATACAAGCAATATTTGGGAGTGGAAATCGAGCTTAGGAGCTCACGTGCATGAGATGAATGCTCTTAACCATCTAAACTACAGTCCTGCTGCGATACTTAGAAGCATGTGTGTATAACTCATGTCATTATATATCTTTCATGCTACATTACTCCTATGGGAATGCTTGGGCAAAGCTCTTTGACAAAGTTAAAAGTATACAAATATATGCAGAATGACATGAAATCTACCTTGCTCTTATTTTATACAAACATGAAATTATCCGACGCTAATCACAATTTGAAATGCGAGCATAAATTTTTTCCTCCTATTTTTAATGAGTAGTTAGTTATTCATGTACGTATGCCAGACTGTAATCGACATAAATATAAGAATTCCTCCTTGGGAGAGAAGCGAAACAAAGTCAAATCCAATTTCATCCAACGTGGTTTAACAAATGAAACTCCGACCCAAGAAGTTTGGTGGTGGACCAAAAAGTTGAGTTTTACTCATCTAAGTTTTATAATATAAATCAACAACACGAGTAACATGCAATAAAGCATATAAAAATTAGTAACATATAAATCACGTGGCTGTATGACGGTACATCGAAAAATTTCTCGAGAGTTTGGGGGTAGGGGAAACAACAGCTGGGATGAGACGTGTTTCTAAACTTTGTTCATTCAGTAGGAAGCTATCCTTAAATTATTTAAGGAGAATGATATACATAATAATATATTTAATATTATTTACAGCTGCATTTACACGTAGACAAATAGTAAATATGGAACATTAATACATTACCACAAGCGTTAATCTGCATTGCTTTTGAAATACTTTCCGAAGCATTCTTCTTCTCTACAGTTTTGGCACACAACTTTGTATACTTCAATCAGAAGTCTCGGGAACCGACTTGCAAAGTAGAAATCGAATCCTTCTGGAACTGGTCCGACGAGTTCCTGATACAGTGGCCGGAAAAGAAGAGAGTAAACATCGCCAGTTCACGCACATAGAAAGCTTAAGCAGGAGAGGAAACTGAAGATGGAAAAAAAACCTGAATTTGATTTGGAAGCTCTCTGTAGTGATTTGATTTGTTTCGAATGACTCGCAATAAGTCTCGAACGCTGTCAAACTTGTACCGTCTGTAATTACCGATGTTTGTGAGAAATGCAGGCTCCATCTTTTGATCCCACTTCCCACCCAAAGCGATAGGTGCAATACTTTCTAGCGCTCTCAAAACACCAGAGTTAGCCTCTCTATCTTCCAATTCTACCCTATCACTGGAGTCGCGAAGAAACGAGAGTCTTGTCTCGGAGTTCCAAAAAAGAGGATGGAGCAGCACTTCCGATACCTTTGGCCTGGAAACAAATCAAGAATATTTTAGTAAACGAACATTTCAACATGTCTTTGATTAAATATGGCTAAAAAAAATTCCTTCCAGTGGTGCTATATACTTCTTCCTAAAAATACATTAAGAGAAACTAATACTCTTACCTTATCTCCGGGTCGGGGTTTAATAAACGAGATATAAGATCTACAGCTTCAGGAATATGCTCTACCAAGAAGAGATCCATTTGGTTCTTTACAATATTTATATCACGTTCAAGCTGATCACCGAATGGATGTCTACCACCTGTGATGCAATAAAATAGGAGACAACCTAAACTAAACATATCCACTGCACGTGTTTGCCGCCCGTGGAGAAGCTGTTCAGGCGCTTGCCAACCCGAACTGCCACAACCTGCAATCAAGTAACTAACATTTAAGATTTGTAATTCAGATTTTGAAGATGAACTTGTACTAGAATTGATGAGAATATCATAGGTAGGGTGTTTAAAGTTTGTAAGTAGACAGGGAAAGAGTACTTTCCAGTAGCAAGATGACCCAAAGAAGACATGTCCCCGATAAGGCGCTTGCTAATACCCATGTCGGAAAGCTTTGCACATAAGGTTCTTTCCTTAATCAACAAAACATTTTGAGGCTTTAAGTCGCGATGAATGATCCCCATTTCATGCAAATGCACAAGACCAGAAACCACATCCCTGTGTTACGGACAAACGTAAAAGGTCAATAAGATGCTAAACCAATCTAATAACACATCAATTGACGTAACAATAACCACTGTCAATTGTTGAAAACCACCTAGTACCAAGAGATTGGTTATTATCCCTTGGTAAAGATCGTACCCAATAGTGGAATTTTTAACCAACCTCATTAATTTCAATAGTAGAAGCGACGGAAAGCCATCTATTTTCCACAAATTAACATCTGACATAATATTCTTCAATGACTTCAAGCGAACTTCGTTTTCAATCAGAACTCGTTTTGCATCTTCTTCTCCAGCTACTGGATTTTGAGAGGAATTTGGGCAAATTTGTATCAAATCATCCAAGTTGCAAATACAACGCTCCAGAGAGATATAGACAAAATCTTTATCATAGTCCACTCCATACCATCTTACTATGTTTGGGTGTCGGTCAGATGCAATAAGATTCTGAATCTCTTTAAAGGCCATGTCATGATGGGCTAATACAAGGCGTTTTACAGCAACAGGTCGACCTTCATAAACTCCCTCTAGGACAATGGTACCATTACTTCCCTTAGAAATTTCTGTACTTGAAATCACTAGTTTACCAATCCTGCGACCATTAGTACCACCATCAAAGAGTTTGTTAAGAAATGGCAATATCTTGTTATCACCTTCGGTGTGTGTTAAAGCTTCCTCATCTTGAGATAATACACTTTCCTCTTTTCTTTCAACAATTCCATTTTTTCCCAATTTCCTACTCTTCTTCCTCTTGGACGGTGAAGCTTTCGGATCAGGCTTTTGACCATTAACCAGAAAAACAAAGTGGTAAACAACAAAGCCCATGAGGATTACAAACAAAAACGCGAGAGCAAATGCTTTTGACCAATGAAGAAACATATTGTGAACCTCAGGCTTTGAAGGAACAACCAGATCTTTTTTGTTCAAAGGAACAACCAGATCTGAAGCAGACTTTTTTACCACAGTTTCTGCCCGTTGATGCTCTAATGATCCATGATCTCGCTCGCGCTTAACAAGTGCTTTTGACTGACAGTCAAACGGTAATGCAATCTGACTGCCAGTTTTAGAACCACGAATCAGATTCTCAATATCTTTGCAAGGGATAGCAGCCCTGATTTCAGCAATTGTCATATTCCAAGATACTTCCTCTGAATACGGATGGTAAGACACCAAGTAATAATCTATTCTGAAGAATACTATTCGCGGCTCACCAGCATTTCCATTTATCAAACTGGGCTTGACAAACTTCTTTCGATCTCTAACATGATCTTCGGATAGAGTGTATGAGCGGTATACCTTTCCGGTAAAAAGACCAACCTCAAAGAAAGTGACCTTCTTATGTCCAAGTGTAACTGATCCATCCTCCTCCACCTTAGGCGTTTTTTTATCCACATACTCAGCAATAGTCGATGGAATTTTCTGCAAGTACATGCAAGTCAATGATCAGTGTATAAAAAGCAATGACAACCCATCCCCCTTTCCCATAAAAAGGTCACAGTTTCTACAAGCAACAAACACTCGGATATAAATAAACTTCTACACAGTATCCACATCATCATCTTGTAAGCAGCAAAAGGTGCTTTTTTGGGAATGATCATATTTAGTATGTGTCATAATCCAGAAACTTTAACTTGGTAGGGAACATCTTGCAGCTATGAGCCCCGAATGCAAGAAAAATGAGGAATCAAAGGCAGTAGTAATTTTGTCTCTCCAACAACACTTATACATAAAACAACAGAAAACCAAGATGCAATTGTCTATTTAGATATGGAAAGATAGTTAGGCACCCCATTTGTATTATCAATAAAACGAAGCTTACGGTAACATAACATAAACACCAAAAAAAATGGACTAATTACACCCACAAAACTGCAATTAGGTAACATTCATCAAAGATTCCACGGACTCCACTGCAGGCCTCGTGAATCTTAAATTGCATTACCAAAGTCACCAACTTTGCCATTTCATTGTTAAAACAAACTAGATGCAACAATCCTAAGACAAATCTCACAACTATACAATCACATCCAAATGATAATATCAATTAATTCAGAGCAACGCCGATTTAATCATAAACGAAAAAAATGCAATAATAAACAAAACACAGTGGCATTTCGATGACATACCCGTCGACCAAAATGATCGCTGTGCTCGTACAAGTCCCAGTCATCACCACAATATATGAAGTACCCACTACTGCTTTGAGCCTGATAGGAACTGTAAATTGGCGGCCCCGAATCAAACGCCCATCTTACTCCCATCAAATTTCTATCCACTAATTGTATTGTTCCATCCAGTAGAGCAACTAATGCAGTTCTAGGCTCATCCTCCCTATCCACATTAACCCAGAAAAATTCAAACTTCAAATCGAAATTCAAATCAACATTGACCCAAAAAAAATTCAAACTTCGAATCGAATTCATAATTAATATCGACCTAACAAAATATTCAATTAATCGAATCGAAATTAATATGAACTAATTAAAAAAAAAAGGAATTTAAGCAATTGAAAGGAAGGAACTGAGTCAACTGACGTATGGGAGTGAAGTCTTCGGCTTGGAGAGCGAGAGACGACTTCGAGCTCCTTCTGCTGCGACCCCAACGGCTGCAATGCCCTGCTCTCCCCGCTCTCCCAGTTCAAAACGTCGCCGTCTCTAGTCTGGTAAAACACCGGAAGCTCCAACTGGCTGCTGCTGACCGAGTTCAAAACGGCGCCGTCATAGCTCCGAGGCGGACCGATAATCTGGAAGTCGATGAGATCCGAAACGTCGGCGTTTCGGATGAGAAAACAGGCGATCAGTGATACGATTAGGATAAATATCGGAATCGAATTGCGGCGATCCATCGGAGGAGATTGGATGGACAAGAACATGACGCGTATCGATTATTTAGCTGAGGGGTTTTTGGATTTTGGGGACAAGACAGCGTCGGAGATTCGAAGCGTCGGCGGACCATCCACTCTTAGGATCTCCGACTCCGTACGGCTGCGTTGCCTGTCGGGATGTATTTCTCGCGAATGATTTTCTACACATTTTCGTATTTAATTTTGGTTTTGGAAAAATTAAATAAGAAAATAAATTGAATTTCTTTGACTTTGATTAGGACAAACAAGGGGTTTAATTAACAGTAGCATACGCGCGCGCACAGTGTCTGAGAAAATTTTTTATTTTTGTTTTTTCAAATAGAATGAAAGAGGAAGAGAACAATAGAGAATATGAGAGTGTAAAATTTATTTTTTATTTTTTAATTTTTAATTAGAGATATATTATGATTACATGTAGATGAGGTTTTGAAAAAAAAAACAACAAAATTTGTTGCGTAAAATTACATTTCTACTTTATATTTTTTATCCATATTTTATTTTAATTAGATGGTTAAACTGATAATTATATAGGATTTTGGTTAACAATGAATATTATATTAATTAGTAAAAAGATTTTTATCAACTCGTTAGTCAAAATAAGTCACTTTGTTAAAAAAAAATTAACAAAATGATACTAAAAAGGTTAAAAATTGTTTGGGAGTTGGTAATTTTCTTTTTTACTCTCTATTAAATTATTTAGGCGATTTAAGACAGTGTGTACGTTTTTTTTGCATTAACATTCATATTTCTTAATCGTAAAATAGTGTTTATATATGCATGCAAATTAAATATTAAAATGTGAAATTGTTGATATTACGAACTTGTCATTGATTATCATATGAGTATTTCAATTTCATGCAAGTTTTATTTATTTATAATAATATAATATAATATATCAATTTGTTAAGAGAAACATAATATTGCTATAAGAAACGAAGATATGAAATTTGACTACAATACTTACATGTATTTAATACAATTACTAGCCTATTCCATTTGAAGATTTACCATTTTAGTAAATAATAAGAAAAAAAAATTGACACACTCCGACCGGAGTCGAGGTGTGCTGGTTGTCACTCGAATGTGACGTAATCAAAAGTGTAAGTGATGTAAAAATGTGAATAAATTAAAACCCAAAACTAGAACTTAATTAAACTAAGAAAAGTGAGTGTGCAGTAGCGGGTAGAACCCATAGAGTACAATTACTTAGAGAATAGGTAACAAAAGAGTGCAATCAGAATTAATTATAATGCTTAGTACATAACCAGGAAAAGACCCTACATTTATTTAGATATGTTAGAATCCGCCAGAGTTTCCTCATATGCCACGGATAATTCAGCTATCTAAGACATGGAGGGGCGAAAAATAAAAAGGTTAGTGGGCACAAAAACAAAGGTTTATAAAACACATTTATTTTCCGAACATACTAATCCCTCGCTGTAAAACATGTATAGTTTCTAGAAAAATCATACTATGTATAAGTATGAAAACAACAGTAAATAAAAATAATGCCATAACTATCTCACTAATAATAATAATGTTAGAAATAGGCCAAACTACGATATCATAACAATAGCATAATGAAAACAGGTTGCTCATCAATCTACGCTAGCACACGAGTTCATGCATATAGTTTCTGACATGAAGAGGACTGTGGTGCAATATATAAGTACGCTATAGTGTTACAATCACGTAAAGACAAACGATAATCGCGGTCACCTACGAGTCGGAGTTGCCTAATACAACTTGTAAGACAGGACTGACACTTACTTGGATCCAAGGCGAGCGTGCAATGTAGAGGTGAACATATATGTGAAAGACTAGCCTTGGCCCCGGGTGAGCACTAACATCGGAGTGCAGCAATGATGAGCAGACTACATAAATATTAACATGTTATAACCATTCAATAATTCTAGTCAACAATACAACCTTGCATGTGTATCCCATAAGGTTGTTTTAGTGTTCCATAGCATTATAACGTTTCTTATAACATTCTTTAATCATGGCATAATCATGGCGTAATAGGCGTAATATCAATCTAAAAACAACAGTGGCATGATATGCATAAATCCATTCAAAAGCATTTGTGGAAACTATAAAGTTTATATATAATATATATGAAAACAAATGTCCACTCACTGATACGTGGTCGGATTGTAGCATCCTAACCTCGCTTGACCTCGTACGTCATTTGGATAATTTTCACCTATATGTGAAATAACTAAACTAATAAATTAAATATGACATATTAAAAAAGGCTAGGCAAATCTCTCATACTTTGCTCAAACAGAAGGTTTAAATATACGAAAATGATCTACACGATGACACGAACCCGCACGTGTCAACCACTCGCAGGCTAGCCCACAAACACACGTGCCCCCATGCACAAGTCAGTGGCTAACATACATCAGGAATATTTAGACTTGACGGAATATTCCGTTAAACAATTAACAGAGTTTAACGGCGTTACCTGATGCCGTTAGAATATTCCGTCAACTTTGATGGAATATTCGTCGTCTTCTCCGGTGGACCTTCGTCAGTCGCCGCCGTCCGCCACCGTATACCAGATCATTGAGCAAGTTGGTGAAGTTGCTTATCGACTTTATCTACCCCCTAGAGTTGTTGAGAGTGCATAATATGTTCCACATGTTGATAATACAGAGATACGTCTCTGATATGTCACATGTGATTCCTCTTCAGTCGTTAAAGATTAATCCAAATTTGACTAAAGATTAATCCAGATTTGACTTATGATGAGGTTCCAGTGACGATTATTGACTAGAAAGACAAAGTTCTTAGGAACAAGATCGTTTGTATAGTGAAAGTCTTATGCAGAAACCACTATGTTGAGGAAACTACTTGGGAGATAGAGGAATGTATATGAAATCTTTATCCATGCTTGTGCTTTGATTATGATCTGTAGTAGTGTTGAAATTTCGAGGATGAAATTTTCTTAAGAGGGATAGATTGTGATGACCCGTCCCTATTTTCTATGTAATTTCTCCCCGGCAGTGTAAATTGACATTTATACCCTTGTTGGTAAAGTGACGTGGATGTATTATTCAACGTTTATTTTATTTTTCCTAGTCTTAATTAAATAGTACTCGTCGTTACGATCGCGTGAGCACGAGGTAGACTCGAATTGGAGCTGTAACGAAAAAGTTATGCTCAGTCAAAGTACATTAACTGCGGGGTAAAATTGTACATGGGTGCATGTTAATTATTCAGTGTTGGAAACACTGTTTTTGGTAAGGGGATAGATTTTTTGAGTACTTTTACGGTGCAAATATGAAAAACCTTATCTTCTCTTCTTTTTAAATTGAACCTGTGTCCCCCATTTCACTCACAACCAATCATTTTCCTTCATTTCACCATTCACCAATCAACATCTCTCCACAATTCCCTCACCAACCAGAGAACCCACTCCTCACACCTCTCCCATAATCAAAGATTGCTCCCTCATTCTCTCTTTCTTCTCATTTTCTCTCACCGAAACTCTCATTTTCCCTGCAACCTTCTAAAACGATGTCAAAACTTCATAAATCGAACTCCAAATCACCTTCATCATGTTCCTCTCATCATCACGAATCCAGTCGTACCAACTGATCACGAAATGGATGAGTTTTAACCTGTCAATGCGGAAGGTTGGTCTGACTAGGTGAGTTTTCCCTCCGACGAGTTTCAGGCTGAGTTACAAGGTTTTAGGATGTGGGGAAGCTTTTACACAACTCCCTAGGGTCCCTAGACTAAGTTTGGAGTCGAGTCGACGTCGAAACAAGCGAGTTTGAGAAGTTGAGTTTTAGGCCGAAACTTTCGAGGCATTTTCATGCCTCTTCCCATCCATCTTTGGACCTCCAAAAGGTATAGACTTGTTCTACTCCTCAAGAGCTTCATTTCCATATAAATTTCATAAAAAAATGGTTGAGAAATGAGCAAGTTATGAAGATTTGAATTTTTCCCCAGAAACAGGCGAAGTTATTTAGTTCCTGGCGAAACCAGACCTTCATTGGTCGCCACCGTTTGGTTTCGCTGGGAACTGGAAAACTTCGCCGATTTCTGGGGAAAAATTCAAATCTTCATAACTTGTTCATTTCTCAACCATTTTTTTATGAAATTTATATGGAAATGAAGCTTTTGAGGAGTAGAACAAGTCTATACCTTTTGGAAGTCCAAAGATGGACGAGAAGAGGCTTGAAAATGCTTCGAAAGTCTCGCCCTAAAACTCAACTCCTCGAACTCGCTTGTTTCGACGTCGACTTGATTCCAAACTTAGTCTAGAGATCTTAGGGAGTTGTGTAGAAGCTTCCCCATGTCCTAAAATCTTGTAACTCAGCCTGAAACTTGTCGGAGGGAAAACTCACGAAGTCGGACCTTCCGAGTTGATGGGTTAAAACTCGTCATTTTGTGATCGGTTGGTATGACTGGATTTGTGATGATGAGAGGAACACGATGAATGTGATATGGAGTTCGATTTGTAAAGTTTTGACGTCATTCTAGAGGGTTGTAGGGAAATGGAGAGTTTCGGTGACAGAGAATGAGAAGAGAGAGACTGAGAGAGCGAGGGAGTAGTCTGTGATTGGGGGAGAGGTGTGAGGCGTGGGTTCTCTGATTGGTGAGGGAATTGTGGACAAATGTTGATTGGTGAAGAGTGAAATGATGGAAAATGATTGGTTGTGAGTGAAATGGGGGACACATGTCCAATTTAAAAAGAAGAGAAGATAGGGCTTTTCAGATTTGCATTGTAAAAGTACTCAAAAAATCTATCCCCTTGTTAAAAACAGTGTTTCCCACATTGAATAATTAACACGCACGCATCTACAATTCTACTTGCTATTAATGTACTTTGACTGAGCGTAATTTTTTCGTTACAACTCCGATTCGGGTCTAACTCGCGCTCACGCGATCGTAACGACGAGTACTATTTAATTACGCTACTAGGAAAAATAAAATAAACGCTGAATAATACATCCACGTCACTTTGCCAACAAGGACATAAATATCAATTTACACATTCAGGGAGAAATTACATAGATCATATCAGCTCTAAATTTCTTTCAAAAAATACTTAAACGCTAAATTGAGAGAATGATTTTATAGATCAAGTTCAGTGTCACAACAACATAATCTAATGACTTAATTAATGGTCTTAGAGAGTCAAAGATTGTATTGAGGTTATGAACATTTTCCAGGTCATGCATTCAAGTAGTCCTCCCAATATCGCTTCGATGGAAAACATTTGTGGTGTGAGTGAGATATACATAAAAAAAAAAGGACATTAACAAAAGATGAGTATATAAAAAATCAAAAGACTTGGGAAATAGCCGAAATATTCAAATTTCAAGACTTTATTTTAAACCCACTACCTCTCAAATTAAATTTTAAACCGTCTCCTTCTTAGAATATTGCTTGTACTGGAAAAAAAAAAAAAATCTCAAACTTCAAATGATAAATCTGTCATCATCTAATCAATACAGGATCGCTATGTCCTCAATTGCATCCGTTCAACAATTAAGAAAGTAAATAAGTTCTCAATCACTTTAGCTACTTTATTAAAGTTTTAAAACATACATCAGTTTGCTTGAAAAAAAAGTAAAGAGTGAACTTGTTCGTAGCCCTACACAGTAACGGTCGAACCGGAGACTGTAAAATAAACCGCTTGAAGCCGCCGCTCGTATATCTCCCCACGCGGCAGTCCCCGCGCTCCCAAACCAAACTTTACAGTCTGTGTCCGCCTTCCAGTTCACTCCACCGCCTCCTTCCTCCTAATAAAAACAACACCGTCGCACGTCTCAGGGAGGCCGAGACATGTTGCAGAACAAGTCATTCGTCAAGAGAACCAGAGGCGGCAAAATCACCAAGGTCCCAAAACCAAAAGACCCCAACTTTTCCTCTTTGCGCTGCTGTTTTTCCAATTCAGGGTTTAAGCTAAATGGGGTTTTCGATTTCGTTGTGCTTCGATTTTCAGGTCGTCAGAGAGCACTATCTCCGGCACGACATATACTGCGGAGCTCCGGTATGCAAAGTTTGCGATACGTCCGGAGCTCGATTGAGCCCTACCGCTTCCACCATTCTCATCTTTGATACCAATGTCGTCCTTCATCAGGTTACAGTTCGTGTCAAGTTCCTTTTTATTTTTTTTATTTTTTATAATTTTATAAAATTTGTTTTCGAATTGCGAATGAATGAACGAATGATTCGAGCTGTGTTGGTGGTGTTTACAGATTGATTTGATTGAGAATCCGGCGATCGAGGACGTGGTTGTTCTTTCGATTGTGCTGGAAGAGGTTAAAAACAGGAACTTGTCTGTTTACAATAGAGTTAGAGCTCTGTGCAGCAATTCTCTGAGGAATTTTTTCGTCTTTTCGAATGAACATCACAAGTAGGTTATGAAAATTCTACTTATTTATGTTAAAATGTGGGAATGTGCTCATTATAGATAGGTTGCTTTTGATATTGTCGATTTTAGGCGCTTATTTTGATTTTTGTTGATTGCTGCCATGTTCAGGGATACATATGTTACGGACATGAGCGGAGAAAGTAAAAATGATCGAAATGATAGAGGTTTGCGGTTGTTGTGATTATGCAATTTAATTCTTCGTGATATGCTTGGTGTTTAGTACTTGTTCTTTTTTTGTGTCTATGTTACTTGCCAACGCTGTCCAATACTAGTGTCCGCTTGATGGTTATGGATTTTGGTTTGTTGTGTGGTATGTATCTGTTAATTTCCTACTCTTTTCTCACTTAAGAAATTGTTGTTCAGCAATTCGGGTGGCTGCTCAGTGGTATCAAAGTCATCTTGCTGGCTCAGCTAAGGTTTTACTTATAACCAATGATAAGGAGAATAAGAGGAAGGCTATTGAAGAGGGAATTTCTGCAGAGACAGGTCTGTATATGTTTGCTATCCAAGTCTTTTTTTTTAACAGCATTTCTTATGTTTCAGACCTGCCCTACAAGTTTAACATCCACATAATTGATTGTTTTCAGTTTTACATCATTTTGACAGAAATTTAACGGAATTACCCACTTGGAAACTATTTTCTTGTCCTCAGTTGAATCGTATGTGAGGTCATTGAGTCGGCCAGATTTGCTTGACCTGCTCGTGCAGCCTGCATCAGAAGATGTAAAGATGGAGGACGTTGAAGATTTGAGACCATCGAAAAGGAAAGTCGTCTACTCAGAGGTATTGCGACTGACTCTGCATTCATGCGTTTTGATGTTGTTATCGGTTTTATGAACCAAATTGGTTCTTACCAGTTTCTTTTTCTCTTTAATTTTTCAGCATAAGCCCATGTCTGAAATTACTTCCGGTTTGCATTGTGGCATATACCATCAAGGAAAACTTCGAGTTAATCGTTACAACCCATTTGAAGCATATGTTGGAAGTGAGAGCATTGGTGATGAAATTATAATCTATGGACGTACAAACATGAATAGGGCTTTTGATGGTGATATAGTGGCAGTTGAGCTTCTGCCTCAAGATCAATGGCATGAGGAAAAATCTATAGCACTAGCAGATGAAGGTACGGTAATGAATATGAACGATACATAAGCATATAAATGTAATTTGATGAAGGTCGGTCTTGGTTGGAAACTATAAGTTTGAGTTCATGTTTTAAGGTAGATTTTAGGTCTTAGTTATAAATTAGTTTGTAGTTACATTTTTTCGGGTAGAAGGCTGAAAACATATCTCTCTCTCTCTCTCTCTCTATCTCTCCCTCTCTCTCTCTCTCTCTCTCTCTATATATATATATACACACACACACTCAGGCATTCTTTTCTTCTCATTTAATTCTCTTAATTGGTATATTTTGTACTAACTTGCAGAGGATGAGCAAGAAGAAGATGTCCATCTGGTTCCAGGCAGTGCTGATGATGCTCCTAGGACTAAAGCTCCACATGGTTCTGCCGGAGTAACAGAATCTGTCCCAAATCGACCATCTGGCCGTGTCATTGGTATTATAAAGCGGAATTGGCATTCGTAAGTCGACTTCATTGGTTTCATGAATCATTTTTGTCTCGCTGACAGAAGTGGTCTCTGATTTTGTTATTATTTGGCTGAAATATGTTTCTTCATTTAAGTAGGTAACAAAAATGTGTGATCTTTTAGCATATCTGTGAATATGCTAGTGATTGTTGTGCTCTATTAACATCCCACTCTTACCAGGATGTTTGTAGATTCTCATACACTTCAATTTCCACTGGCAGATGATGGTTTTTGTGAAGATATTTTCTGGTTATTGGTTCTGTTATCTGATAGAAATTGATATTCATGCAGTTATTGTGGATCTTTGGAGCCCATGGCTAAGCCTGCAGGTGGTGGTGGTATTGCCCATGCTTTATTTGTCTCAAAAGATCGTAGGATTCCGAAGATTCGAATTCAAACTCGACAGCTTGAGAATCTGCTGGACAAGAGAATTACCGTGGCAGTTGATTCATGGGACCCTTTGTCTCGATATCCTTCTGGCCATTATGTACGAACCATAGGAGTAATAGGTGATAAAGATACTGAAACTGAGGTAGGTTGGAAGGGGTTCAATTGTTTGCATTTATTTGGTTGAACATCCATCTTTTAGTTTCCTACAGTGCATAGTTTTTCTATTTTTCTTCCCCCCCAAAAAAAAAACCTAAAGTTATTGTATGCTATTTGAACATCCAATCAATTGAACTTTAGATGGCTCATGGCAGTGACACTAATTTGTTTTTTTGGATGTTGCAGGTGGTCTTGATTGAGAATGATATAAATACAAGACCATTTTCTTCTCAAGTTCTAGCATGCCTGCCGCCGCTACCATGGTTTGTGTCTTCTGAAGATTTGGCAAATCCTATTAGACAGGATTTGCGACAATTGCGTGTCTTTAGTGTTGATCCTCCTGGTATATGACACGTATATTAATTCTTTCTATATTTGTTGTTCTCCCTCTTTCTGCTTTCTTATTAGTTTTGCTGTTTTCTGTGGTATAATTTTTTTATTTAGTTAAATATTAAGATATCCTACTTTAATTCTTGTTTCTGCAGGATGCAAGGATATAGATGATGCATTGCACTGTACAGCTCTTCCAAATGGAAATTACGAAGTTGGAGTCCGTATCCTTAACCTCATGACATTTATCAATAATTGATGTTGCATGTGTAACTGAAATGTATGGTTGATCTGTACATTGTGAATAAAGCGTGTTCATTTATCTGTGTGTTGTCGGGATAACACAATCTGAAAGAAGAGATGTTTTCTGACAGTTCAGATGATAAAAAGTTGAGTTTTTTATTTTTTCAGAATATATTGCTAATTAGCATTAGTTCAGACTTGTCTGCTGCTTTCTATCCTTCCTACTTCTGTTTGGTGCATTAATTATTTTATCATTTCCAAATGTTTGTCTTTAGGAGGATACTTCATTGTATTTGTGTTATACATGCCTTATTCTGTCACCTCTACAAGGGTTCCAAGCGATTTTTTTTTTTAAAAGTATAACATGAGTACACTACAAGTACAAGCTGTATCTTTAATGACTTTAACTAGATATTGCTGATGTAACAAATTTTGTACACTCGGGAACTCCTCTTGATGATGAGGCTTCACAAAGAGGCACATCGGTCTACCTTGTTGAACGGCGCATTGACATGCTTCCAAAACCTCTGACAGAAGGTCACTTTTTAATTTTTAATATTTCTGTAATGAGTGTTGTATCCTATATAGAGAAATGCTAGCAACCTTCTCACTTCTCCTCAGGCCACGTGTACTCCACTAGCACTCGAAAACTAAAATTTTAACTATATTAAACTCCCACTAATTTTCTTCCTTTGTTAATATAATTAAAATTTTAGTTTGTCAACCAAAAAGTAATTAAATTTTTAGTTTTGCGTGCTAGTTGAATACAAATGGCATGAGTAGAAGTGAGAAGGTTGAAATGAGAAGGTGAGTGAGAAGGTTGCTAGCACTCCCCTCCTATATAATGTGATTGAATTTTCTGTGATTTAAAGATATAATTCTTCTTATGCAGATATATGTTCTCTTCGAGCTGATGTGGAAAGGCTAGCCTTTTCTGTCATTTGGGTATATGATCTCTCACTAACTAGTCATATGAGACATTTTTTCTTCTATCTGCATCCTTGCACACACACCACACATGCATCTATTATAGTTTTTAGATAATACCATTTTATATTCGACTGATACATAGGATAGGACTAACCTATGTCAGAGTATGTTCTTTCCTTTTTGAATTGGTATATAAGTGTTTACCTGAATTTCAGGAAATGACAGCTGAAGCTGAGATTATTTCTGCAAGATACACCAAAAGTGTTATTAAATCGTGTGCAGCATTATCTTACATTGAAGCTCAAGCGAGGATGGATGATAGGTACATTTTGTACTTCAGCTTAGTTACCTTCCTTAAAAATAAATTCATTCACTTAACTGTTTGTGTTCACAGGATACTCTCGTCGTTTTAATTGTAACAACTTTTTAAACCTTAGTAAGCTTTACTAGTTACAGTAATAAGAGATTTGTACCCGGTATGTTCTTGCTACATGAACATTGTGTCCTTCACTTAGATATGCGTCCACCTGTTACGTTTCGATCTAAATATTGCATATACATGCGGTTATGATGTATAAAAATGCCGATATTTTTCTATACTTCTCTAGGCATCATATTTTGCGATGATATGACACGTCCATGATATGTAAAAGTAAGATTTGTAATTGTAAGATGGATATGATAGAAGTGAGTCGATTTAAACAATTAAAACAAAGTGAGTTGTATGGGATGGAGTCTCTGCAGAATGTGCCCATCGGGCTGGGAATGGTCTGACAAATAAATAGCCTGAATGGCTCACTCGTAATGTGTTGGGTTGAGCTTGAGCCTCGTCTTCTGAATCCTGGATGGTGAGAAGTGTGCAAGTGCTATACCGCTTAGTGAATGAAGAGAGAAAAAACTCTAGGATGGATTTTAAACTTGCACCAATGGTTTAATCTTTTCACCAGCATGGATTTTTGTAACTTGGTCCCTTCAGGGTTGATCGCTTTCCTGTGTCCACTATAGAAGTTTCTTTTATCTTTGAATTTCTATAATAAAGTTTTCTTATTACTTTTATATTACTGCAGTCGGTTGATGGATCCATTAACTACAGATTTAAGAAACATGAACTCTTTAGCAAAGGTATGCACATGTGGGCTCTTCTTCGTTGGTTGTAAATTCATTAGTTAAATAGTTTTAATGTGCCATCATACTTTCTTGACTTCTCTGACCTCTGAACATTATGCGTTTTCTACAGATAATGAGGGCAAGGCGTATTGAGAGAGGAGCCTTAACTCTTGCATCTGCTGAAGTCAAATTTGAAATTGACACTGAGACTCATGATCCTCTTGATATCGGTATGTAGTTTGAATGGCAAGTTTTCTTGTCCAACATATTAAATTTTGATTGATGGTAATCTGACTCTAAATTTTGAACTTTAATTCTACTTGCACTGACAATATCAGTTATACCGTTGCTTAATCCACTATAATAATTACCTTATTTCATGGAATTGATTGCTTTGTGCTGCTTCATGTAGGCATAATATTGATTTTATAGTTGGTGAAGCATGTATCATATTCTTCTTATGTTTGGTATTTTGGGTTGGAAGTTCTCAGCACCTGGGTGGGTTTCATTAAAACATGATCTGCTTATTTCTTGTAGAGTTATTTAATTCTTATGGCTCTTTGGTTATCTGTTCAGATTTTCATTTTTCTTAAAATATTTACTCAGGAGGAGAGAAATGACTGATTCCCTATCTTGCATTCATGTATCCATCTTAGAGAAAACTTGTCTAAAATCACTGCATGAATTGTTTCTGCAGGTATGTACCAGATACGTGAAGCAAACCAAATGGTGGAGGAGTTTATGCTTGCCGCTAATGTTTCAGTTGCTGAGAAGATTCTTAAACATTTCCCTCTATGTTCACTATTGAGGTAAGTTGATGGACTTTTCTTCAACAATTTTCTTGGTCTCATGTGATTTCCTGGAATGACGTTCTGGTTGTCTTTTGCTTAAAATTAAGGCTATAAAGTGGCACAGCGATCTATTAGGGTTGGTTAAGTTGAAATGTATCAATTTGTGGTAAAACGTAGTTCTCTTATGTATTGTTGTATCTTTTTTTTTTCTTAAAGTATCTGGCTGTGGAAGGATGGTGCATAGCTGCCTTGACACTCTGTCGCCTCTCTTTTTTGGTCATTTATTTTGTGTGTGCAGGCGCCACCCTACTCCGACCAGAGAGATGCTTGAACCGCTGTTGCGTACAGCTGCTGCTATTGGTCTCAACTTGGATGTCTCATCATCAAAAGCACTAGCTGATTCACTTGACTCTGCTGTGGTATGTGTTTGTTAACTTTGTTCGTATATGTTATTAGAATGAGACTGATGGTCCCAAGTTATGTAAATTTTTGCTTAATTATTTTATTCTCTCTTAATAAAAGCAAATTTAAATCTTTTTAAGGGTGATGATCCGTACTTCAACAAGCTTATTCGTATACTGGCTACGAGATGCATGACCCAGGTAATTTAACTTGAATGGTTGAATGAAGTTGAAATTACTTTGAAGGACAACTTTCTAAACTTTTGGATTTACCCTGTATTTGCAATCTTAGGCTGTTTACTTCTGTAGTGGGGATCTCAGCCCTCCGGAATATCTTCATTATGGGCTTGCAGCGCTTCTATACACTCATTTCACCTCTCCTATTAGGAGATATGCAGGTTAGTGTCAGTTTTAGCCATGTAGTTCTTGGTGATCTTGTCGAATTATTGTTGTTTGACTCGACCACTTTCCTTCCCTGCAGATGTCATAGTACACAGGTTGCTTGCTGCATCTCTGGGGATATACAAGCTTCCAACTGTATTCCAAGACGGACCCCGACTCACAAGCATTGCTGACAGTATGAAACCCCTTTCGCTATTTGATGTAGTTCGATAAATGATCAAATCTTAGTATTATCCATGTGGCTAGCCGACATTCACCTCTCCCAGACCCTGCGTAAAGCGGGAGCCTTGTGCACTGGGTACGACCTTTTTTATAACTAATATTAGAGTAAGAATGTTGGCTCCTTACCCCAGAAGCTGATAACAAGTTGGTGTGTTTCCAAATATTTCTGTTTCTTTTTTACTAATTTCAGTGCTAACTTGCACATCAACATATATCAAATTTTCAAGCTTTTAAGGAGCTAAATTGTTCAGCTACTCGGTTTATAATTCAAGATTGCATATGTGCTCATTCTGTATAGTTCGCTGTAAAGAAATTTTTTCTTTCCTATTGCTCTTCTAAGCCAAGACTAAATAATTTATATTCATATCTTCTATGCACTAAGCAATTTATTATTAACTTTTTTTTCGATTTGTACATATTGAGCTCTAAGAGTGTTGCTTCACTTATTTCTGCTACAGATTTAAATTATCGGCATAGGAATGCCCAGATGGCAAGTCGGGCCTCAGTGGAGCTCCATACTCTCATTTTTTTCAAAAAACGGTATGATCTGTTGTCTGTCTGCCTCTGTCTTGCTTCTCCTTCCCCTCTCCGTGTCTCTCTTTGATACTGATGCATTTCATTCATGTAGGCCAACGGACACAGAGGCAAGAATAGTCAGAATAAGATCCAATGGATTTTTCGTATTTGTGCCCAAGTACGTTTTCTAACCTCATAAGTAATTCAATTAATTTTTATGAGTGTTGGGCATATGCGTGCAAGTATTTTGAGGGTGTTTTCAATAGAACTTGCTGTCTCCTGTTCTTGTGCTTGATGGCAAATTGGTTGACCTTTTATCTTCCGGATGCTTGACTCAAATATTCTGAAATGGACCTAGGAGTTAAGTTATGGAGATGGTTTATATTATTAAACTCTTTCTTTTTCAACCCTTTTCAGGTACGGCATAGAAGGGCCGGTGTACTTGACACCAAGGGGTGAGAAGGGAGGCGGAGAATGGTATGTGGATGAGCAACAACAGAAGATTAGAAAAATGGACGGTAGCATTTCATACAGCGTTCTGCAGACAGTGTTTATTCATATGGAGATTGTGGAACCCCAGCCCAACAGGCCAAAACTCCAACTATCGCTAGTGTAGACCAGCAACTTTGCCTCTCCCCAGTACCCTCCTCTAAGACGAGAGAAAAGTGTCTGGAACGGTGGCGTGAGCCAGGAGATTGGTTCTAACCATCTTGGGCGGTGAAGATATGTCATAGGACACACACAGAAATATTGTATAGCTTCATTTAGTATAGTTTGTGTACTGCTTGAACTTACGGTGTGATAGTTTTGGTATTCGAGTGTCGAGCAGAGAGATTACAAGCAGTCTGCAGACGGGGATGCCCCGTGAAACAGTGGTGTGTTTTATGCAGAAAATTGTCATTCAAGAGGTTTAATCACAATGTTTTCTTGAAGTTTAATGTAATTACAATTTAGGTGGCATGTCGGGTTGGGCTGGAGCCTGGAGGGAATGATTGGAAAAAGCAAGGAGGAATATAAATTCATGGGAGGAATATGGGATGTTTGAAAAGCGGAGTGATTTTTGCACGCTCATTTTCTCCTCTTGCTTGGAAGAGTGCAGTTGGAGAAATTAGAAGTGTGAAAATCACACTATGCTTTTAGACTTTTCAACTGGTTGTACAGTAGTTTACATCAGTTTTCTGCCAGTTTGTCCAAGAGCAAGTATCAAATTTCTCATTAGAGTAGTCCCACGTGGGTGCGACTGTCGCACTAAAAATTTCTCGTTGGATCGGTGTATTTCAATGGATCATAACAGTATACTAATTTCGATTCCACGAATGCATACGGATGCATTATGTTATAAAGCTGTCCTTGAGACACATTGAGCTATGAAGAACCTAATGAAACCCTAATCCCTACTCCTACACACCATGTAAATAAATCAAACCATGAGATGTACAGATGCACACAAAAATCATACCCCAAAAATAAAAATAATTAATTCAAATTGGACAATCGAATCGAAAAATGTGGGAAGAATAACCCAAGGGATTGCTTGCTGCTCAAGGAAGTTCAAGACAAGATCCACATGAAGATTGTTGACCAAATGGTAAGTGCCAAGGCTGCAACCAAGTACGTCCACAGGAAGAGCACTGAGCACTCTGCCTCAGCCACATCAAACAGCTGTGTCATCGTACCTGCGTAGCATCACGTATTCGTGTAAGTACTTTTATACGAAATTGTTACAAACTTTGAAAGTTCCCTCGTCGAATGACTGAGGATGGTGGGAATTACGAGCACTTGATGCAATTTGCTTACCGATATTCATGGCAGGCGGCAGGGTAAACTGAATCATCAGCACAAAGTGGAACAAGGGGTCTGATGGGAGAAACCCTAGTTTGTCTGCTGCTCTTACAATGAGAATACCGATTGCAGGCATTACTACGTATTTGGCAACAATCACTCCGAGGAGGGCAGGCACTTTGATCGTTGATTTACGTAAGCCTGTTTAATTAAACACACAGTAATATAGTACTTTGTTAGATTATGTCTCCCCTCCCATAAACTAAGAAAGTAGTTCCGAGGTCGAATATAGCTCCATTACCTTGGATCAGATTGCCTCCGAGAATGAGTGTGATGCAAGGGATTGTACCGTTCCTGCGTAAGGCATTTACCGTTAATTTACACATTGTGCAGAGGATGTTTTTGGTTTGAAGTAGTTTGATTGAACATCAAGGGATGCTAAGTCTTTATTTAAACATAGTAATTTTTATGCTCTAAGCTGAATGGTACTTACCCGAGTTGTGTAATAGAGTCTTCGATCGCACGTAGAGGGGCGTCGTCACCAATTATTATTTTCTTAAGAAATGGAATTGCCCCAACGACGAATCCCACAACCTAGTAATACAAGATAACGAACCATTCAGTTCTGTATCAGTCTTGAGGTCTTACGAAGACCTTGAAATATAGCAAAAAAATGTTAGAAAAACTCACCGCAGCAAGTGTTGGTGGTGCCAGTAACTCATGCAAAATCTGGCGAACGAATGCTAATACTTTATGGCTGAATGGTACATTTGATTCATCAGGGGCTACTATCTGTCATTGAGTAATCCAGATCGTCCAAACAATCAGGCTGAGTAAATATATGCATATATACGACATATGTAGCTAGACTGCTGTAATTTTAGATATATGAGGGTACTTACAGCTTGGTTTACAGAAGTTTCAGACACTACAATAGCACCCTGCTCTTCATCTTCTCCTTTGAGAAGGTGAGTATCCCCGTTAGCATCCAAATCTGTGTTGGGCCTCTTTGCGGCCTCCTGAGCTTCCTCGGCTGCTTGAAGCTTTTTCCATCTAATAGATGAAGTTCGAATCAGCTGGTAAGTGTAGGTCCAAATGAAGAAACCACCAAGCTGCAATAACCAAGTAATTTGTGATTTAGCATTCAAATTACTTCCTTTTCTCTTTAGATCATGTACAGTAGAGGTTTAATAATTGCATTACCGCCATGGAAAAAGATACGTATGAGAGTCCAATCGTACTACAAACACTATGATTGCCAAAGGGGTTTCCGTCCTCATTGCAGATTGCAGGGACAAGTATGAGGGGAAGGTTTCCCAAGTTTGCTATTCAACAAGATTGGCGATTACTTGATAAGCAAACTACTATATTGCTGCTAAGAAATAGATGAAAGAAATAAATCATAAAAATTGACTATTTACCTGATGAGACTGCAGCAATTATCACACCTTCCTGGTAAGGTTTTGGTTTGAAAATCTTTACCACAATCCATCCAAGAATCCCTCCAACTACAAAGGTAAGCGCGACGTTGACAATCATAAACCACCTGAATCATATTGACAACGTATCAAATATTGTAAGGTCGATATCAATAATTTCATCGACATATTGATGACATGATTTCAAAATACTGCAATTGACTACATTGGAGAGAAAATAAATGCTGCAAAGACTAAAGACCAAATACAAAATGCAGCATAACGTACCATGAAACAATGTCTCCAAATGTAATAGTCTTGGCCACATTTGCAAACACCAGTGAGGGAGTGAACACCACAAACACAACCTGCATTTTCGCAAATCACGTACTTATTTGCTTTTGTTTTGTGTGCAAAAGAATTCACTTGCAAAAAAACGAACATGTATGTGCCTACCTTGTTCATGGACCTTCGGGCGCCCGATGGGAGAAGATTCCAGTACTCAGTTGCCATCAAAGCTCCCAACACACTGATTATGAGAACTTGGAAAATTGGCATGCAAGCCACCTCCAACAGCGTCCAGAAACCCATCTTCTTCTTTCTTTACTCTTTTCGAGTCTAAACTTTCGCACTTCGCTTTTTTTTGTTCAAAACTGACCTAATGTGTTTGCGTTGCAGTGTTTTTATAGGAGGTGCTTGAACTTCTCAGTAGTCCTACTAAAACAAAAGAAAAATCCTGAGAGAGAGGGAGAGGGCACAAAAGGTTAGCCAAGGAAGCAAAATACGAAGCAAAAATCACAGGTGGAATTCTGAGCATTACAAGGAAAGACACCAAAAGTTGATGACATGGGGAGGAGGAAATAGCCATGAAGGTACTAACATTTGGCACTACTCGATTCAATCCCATCACACTGCGCATCTCTAAGGATTGTACAATTTTGTACATATGTTTTGAAATTTCTGGGTAGTAGTACTGTTTAAAACCTTCTTAATTTCCATGAAATTTTACTATTTACTCAAATTGGGTTGTTTTCTGCTAAATTGGCAATCCAACCATATAGATATACCCTGAATCTAACCCAGGTGAGATAAATGTTAATATTTTTTAATTAATTGTAAATTCGCGGTTGAAGCTATAAATGTCCTTTTTCCTTTTAAATTTGGTTTTATCATAATCTTAATAAGGTTGGGATCTGACCCAAAATTATTTTGGATGCAAGCATGGAACGATTTAGAATGAGTAGGAAACCAAATCTAAGATATATATAAGTAATCTATATAATATGATTTAGAATTTGGTTCGCTTTCAACTTCTTATTTCAGAGCAGTTTCTATACTAATTAAATTGGACTAATTGACAGCTAACAACACATGGTGTTTTACCGCGGTGGAGGAAAACAATGATATCTATGCACCCCGGATGAGGGTTCAGTCTTTACCAATCTCCTTTCCCATGACAATTTAACATACCAACGCTCTTGTTTATAAAAAAAAAAAAAAAAATTGTCAAGTAACAAGACATTATACAGTGAAACCTAAACATGTGTAAGAGTCCAAATTCAATTAGAATTTGTCATACATTTACTAACGCAATCGTTAATAATAAAAAATGACAGCTAATTAGGCGGCATACAGTGAAACCTAAACATGTGTATAGAGTCCAAATTCAATCAGAATTTGTCTTAAGCATATATAAAGAAGATAGACATAAAGGACAACCCCGAAAGGCCAATGAACCAAATGGCAACACAAAGTAAAACGACAGTGGTTAATAAGGGAAAAAAAAAGTAGACATTTTTTTAAGAGTATGGACACTCTTAATTTGGTGGATATGAGTGATATGCGAATTCATATGCATGAAAACAATATCACCATCAAATTAAGAGTGTGTACATTTTCCTAATCCTGAACAAAGAATTGAGAAACAAAGAAAAAGAGATGCTACAAATTTGGAACACGGCCAATAAACTTTTTTCTGTTTAGGTCATCCATGCCGTCCACCATAAATAATGATGGGTCGCACAAGAGAAAGAATAAAGAAAAAGTTTAATTGACAAAAACAAATAAAAATAAATCCAAAGTTTTTTTTTTTGTTTTTCTAGTACATCGATATTTTTATATTGAGAGAATGAAGAGTTAAGTTAAATTACACAATAGACAACCTAATTTAGTATCAAATTCATCATCCACGAGATTCGAACTTAGATCTTTCACTGTATACTGAGAGGCAATAAATCCAAAGTATTAAATTACCGTGATAAATAAGATATTTTTATTCATATTTATTGTATTTTGTATTCAAACTCTCTAGTTTAAATGAATTTATATAATCTTATAGTTGTTTAAAAAACCGAATAAAAGCGTCATATTAAAAAGTTTCTCCTGCTTCAAAGGCAAAAGATAGCTTTAGTTTATTCCCAGACAAAAATGAAGTTACGGAAAAATCCAAAAACAGAACAAACATTTCTTTATTTGTGTGGTTGAGAGATAACTCCGCATGCACTATTGGTGTCACCCTCTTTGAGCTACAAAACTATGAATGATTGACTCGATCTCAAACAATAAAAGTGCTAATAAAAATATGAAAAATACTTGATAACAATTTTTCCGTGTTTTGGACACATTAAAAAAATATCTCGTTAGAAAGAAGAACCGATGAATTAAAAATAAATTGTGCTATCTACACATTTCTTTTTACTTCCCACACACCTTTTGTTAATTTCTGTACTTCGATTTTTTTTAATTTAATCGATCTAACAGTTGCAAATTAAAAGGATGTGTGTGACGTGAACGTATGAAAAGTGACCAGAAACAACTCAAGAACCAGAAGATGAAGGACTGAATCATCCATAAAATTCAAGAAGTTTCAGAACAAAAACAAGATTAAGGCAATAGCTTGATGCGTTTAAAAAACAAATTAAGCAGAAAAAAAGGAAGGAAATAAAAAAGGAAGAGAGAAAGATGAACCTGGAAGAACCAGCTACAAAAGCGAACATGGCTGAGAAAAAATGGGAGAGACAGAGTGGTGGGAATCTGAGGCCGATCGTCGATGAGAATATATAGGAGAAGAGAATAAGAAGAAGAAGAAGCATGACCCATCAGGCTCGCATGCTTTGCCTTTTAATTTGGAGCATAAATCTCCTACAAAATTGATGGTGCTTGTACAAGTTGATAATTTGTGCTAGCTCTGTATCCACTATTTATACACGGCACTTCGGTTCCCACCACTTTTATTTGTGTTTACAACCGCAAAAAAAAAAAAAAAAAAAACACTATTTACTTGACTCAAGTTTTGGTAATTATAATGGGGAATTTTTTTTAGCTTAACTGACTGCAAGAGGACGCGAGGCTCAAGTAGAAGGAGATGTCGTATTTGTATCCAGCTTGCACATGAATTAAAATCCAACTTAATTAGCTGGAGAAAAGTAATTAGTTTGTCAGATTATTAACTGCAAGATGTAATTAAGATGTTTATATTATCAAACTGTCATTTTTTACAGTTAATTAGATTGATTTTTGCATGTTGGAAAAAGAATTTGATTTTGTATGAATGAGTGGTCTAGGTTAGGGACGGAGCCAACATGGGCGGAGCTTCATGGAGGGTCGGACGAGCTCAACATCTGGCCTAACAGTCTAGTCCAAGTTTCCAACTTGGCCTAATTTGCTTGATGTAAACCAAGAGTTGTGTTTCCACGGTCTAAAATTTTAGTCCAGATGACAACATAACCCTAAAGAATGAGCATTGGCTGTACTAATCAGAATATATACATGTGAAACTTCGGCGGTTTTTTTTTTTTTTTTTTTTTTTTTTTGACAAATGATATTATTTACACTAAAAAAAAAGAGGAGGAGATCTTAGCCTCACAATGAAAATTCGTATAATTATGAGTTGCAGCATTTTTCAGAATACATGTAAGAGAAAGAATGAATTTAAGATGAATTTTTGGAAGTGCATTTTTGCTCATCATCTTATTTATAATCATTAAATGTGTTTGAATTTTGAGATATGTAATATCCACTACATAAATCTTAAAATTCAAACTTATTTAATGATGATAAATAGAATGATGAGAATATATCATAGTTTATGATGACGAGAAAAAATGCTTCCAATTTTTGGAGTCGGATCAATGAGACGGTTACACATGTGAGCACATTGTTGGAGCTTGCCACGTGGGGATCAATTTGCACGGCAGCGTAAGGCCACTACTCAAGCTTTTCGGCTTGCCATTTGTTTCTTGTGCTAAGTTGTAACTAGAGAGTAATTATAGAAAGAACTCGAAAAGACTTACTAGTATTACGGTCTATGTGATATTTATTTTTATTTATAAGTGTAATGTAACTACATTATTGTTAGTTCATTGTGAGACTAAACTCACCATTACCTCGTTTGTAAAAAAATAAAAAATAAAAGAAAGAAATTTAATTGAAAGAAGAGACAAGTTAGGATGTAACCCACAAGTCTGGGTAGCCTTAATTCCTCTCCGAGTGGTCTGCTACTACATAGAAGAGAAGAACTTTATTATACACCAATCTTCCTGCCATATGTTAGATTAGAAAGAAGATCAAAGAGAAAATAAGAGAGAGTGTTGAAAGACGTGGAGGTTTTGAAACTGAAGTTCTCCAAGATTTTAACCACGAAACCTCGGGTGCTTAAGTATTTGTATTATGCGTTTAATTAGGCTTCAATATAATTTTATTATAAGGTAACTATTATGTTTTTTTGCTAGTGATTGGTGTACGTGTACAAAGTAATAATTTGTATTAATGTAAATTTAGGTTACAATTTCTTATACAAAAAATTTGATCCTTTGATTCAATCTTCGAGGATACAAAGTGTGTATATAAAGTGGTTGACCCGAGGGTCGTAGTAACTTTATCTCAAATTCACGAGCACCGTAAGGGTTTGGCTTGTGGGGATGGAGGAACCAGTACGTGTAGTGGTGCTTAATGGTTTTTGGCGGAGAATGCAGAGCTTTATGTTTCTTCTGATTGTGTAGAGTTTTATTGAGAGTTGAACGTTTGAGAGATGTGTGTCACTCTTAGTGATTTATCTGGTTTTGATAAGTCATGTGCTATGTGTGCGATTTGCGAGACATACAGTGCATGGCACATAAGCCCTGGTATGTCGAAATTTTAATGAGTTGGTTAATATTTATTTCACCCAAGTATACATGTCTAAAACGACAATACAAATATACAGTGAGAAGTTTTTCTACACGATCACTTCTAAATCGTTCAATCAACATAATTTACTAACGGTTTAAAAATTGGCCAGATTAGTTGACAAACGAGCACAACATATATTATTTATATATATACACATACGCACGATACTATATTATACACATACGTACAATACTTATATTGGTACCTAGCTAGGTCCACCTCCACATACCAGTTCATGAATGTTACGCAAAACTTTGCAAACTTATCGAGTCTATATATCCAACTAATTACAAATCGCTACCTTGATTTTTTCTTGCATTCACACCAGGACAAATATCACAAATCACATGGGATATTAGATTAATTAGAATTCTCCTCAGGCAGGCTCACTCATTAGACAAATTCGAATTTGTCTGTCCAACCAAGAATTTGGTTCGACCAAAAGTCTACAGCATATGCATACGCATGCATGCATGTTTCCAGATTTGTCAGAAAAAGTAGACATCAAGAACCACAGTGAGCATTTGTATTATATTGGAGGTCGATCGATTAAATAAGCAAGTTGAAATAATTATAAATAAGTTGAACGTGCCATTTGAATATTAGCCACACATTAATACGCCAGTGGACAGAGAAATTTTCCTAAATCTCATGCTGGTTAAAATAATAAAACCCTAGTACTATCTAGGGATGAAGATGTGATCGATTGGCTTGGAGTTTTCTACATGAATACCATCAACCCATCATTGATATGTCAATTTGACAACTGTGCTTACGTGTCAGTGACAGTGTACATACATAGATTGACACATGATGCAAATTACCAAAAAAGCAGTGATGGGACAAATGTCTCTACTAGGAACGTTCGCGACTAGTGACGTATATATAGAACTTCATTCTCTTGGACTTTATGGTACAAAGGAAATTAACAACAGCAGAGTGAAATGATATTGAACAGTAGTTAATCGTAATTTTTTTGGACCAAAAGCGAATGATATTGGTAGAATCAAATTGATCAATTTTCAGTACGTCGTCAAATTTGATTGCTATTTCATCAATCTTTAATCGTTATAAGGCCAACTTTTGATCTATATTTGTTGATATTTAATCAATCCAATAATTGATATTTAGAAATAGATATTCCCATAACTCGACTGGAAGTATATTTTTTCGTTATATAAGAGCTTATATATATTTACATTAAAGAATGAGGGGAATAAATTTGTATCAAACTTGACGTTTATGATATTCAAACCTAATATAGATACTGCAATGTACATATTGAAAAGTAATTTAAGGTGCTGTAAATGACATAACATAAGTGGCCTACTAGTAATCAACTTCATGATTAGCTAGAAATCAATTGCACATATAAAAGGTGAATCGTTGAATTGTATAGTTCATATGTTTGCTCTTTGCATAGCCATATGTATTGCTGCAGTTTCAAGTGTCGACCACCGATCGACAAGACAACCCTAATTGGCGGTCCATCGTTGGCACTATGAATAGTTGGCAACTTGTCAAGTCATGTGCTGGGCACATGCTACTATTTGGACGTCTCCCCAGCAAATCACTATAGACGATTTTTCGTTTCAAAATGTATAAAATTCGTCTCTTAATTGCAAAGATACCATACGCTAGTTAGTAAACATAGTTAGATACAAATAACTTCCGAGCTAACTACACTTAAAACTCCAACTGCATTTAGCTTTCGAGCTAGATACAAGTAACTCTTGAGCTAGCTACACTTCTTAACCCTCGACGGACTCAATAACCAATCCAGCTTCAACCCTTCCCTTTTGTTTCCTTTTATTATTATTTTTTTCTTCTTTTGTGATGTTTTTTAGACGAAATACCTAACCAAAAGAGAGAGATACAAGCTTTGAGCCTCTGGCTCTCCCTATTTGACCCAGAAAAGTGAAATTTCTAGCCACACTAATATTTTATTCTCATTTGAGCCAGAAGTGATACTAGTTACTTTAGAAGATTCCAATTTCAATCATTGTGCCTTCACATGGACGATGGATGTGATTTCAAACTATATGTTACTAAATTCATTTCAAATGAATACATTTATACACCCTAAAGCTGGTTGATCTGATACATACAATTGATCGAATATTAATCAGATCAAATATCAACAATATTTCGATCAAATATTAACAATATAATTGATCGAATATCAACATCATACTTAAAACTAATTTTATTTTAATAATAGGAAGACTTTTTAACTAAAGTGGTCCTTGAGATTTGCATAACTCCTCACTTTGGTCCCTGAATTTGTCCATCATCAATCATTTTGATCATTCTCTAAAAAATCTCCATTAAATAGAGATAAAATGATAAAAATACTCTCAATTTTTGTTAAATCATTTTAGCGCATTGTTTATTAAATTGAGGGTATTTTTGTCATTTTGGTCTTTATTTAAGAAATTTTTTCACGAAACGACCAAAATGATTGATGGTGGGCAAACTCAGAAACCACTTCTCTATTGATTTCAAATCACAGGGGACCAAAGTGAGAAGTTATGCAAATCTCAATGACTATTTTGGCTAAAAAGCCTAATAGGAAATGTGAAAGTATATCTCTTTGATAATGTATAACACATGCAATATTGCAGATCAATGTCTAATTAGTGGAGGAGGATTCTCTCCTCTCCTAAACTCTCCCCTTCCCTCATCTTCTATTTGAACGGTTATGGTAAAATCACATCAACATCTTATGTTGATTTTTTTATATAGAGAATAAGACAAAAAACAAAATGTGAGAGAAGAGGAAGGAAGTGGATGAGAATAAAAGGAAAGATAATCCTACTCCAGAAAGGAGCTACCAATACAAGGTCAATTAATTATTCCATCAATGAAGTTCACTATTTTGGTAGTATATGATCGCAGTTGTTTCACGTGTTCAGTGGGGATTTTGCTGTTGAGAGTTGGGAAGGACCGACAGAGCCATATATATAAAATATATGTAGAACAAGAAGGTATCGATCGAACGTCAAGCTGTGGACCTCCAAATGCCAATAATTTCAGCAAATAATGTGCAGCAATAGGACCCCAAAATGCACATGAGCCACGCACATATCTTTCGTTTCCCTTAGTCACCTTTCACTCATCAATGGCATCTGCGCTTAGGAATCTTAATTTGCAAGAAACAAGAGTCCCATCCCCCTAAAAAGTCAAAAATAAAAATAAAAATGTTAGAATAAGAAAATATTTTGAAAATTTTTATTCAGATCTAATATTTCTTTTTCTAAACCCAACTAATAAGTTTTTATTTCAAAACTCATGTTTTACCTTTATATACTAAATAGGTTTAGAAAGAAAAACAAAAACAAAAAATAGTGAAAATACGTCAGATTATCCCATCCCCACCCCTCCACGAAAACACCCTCTCTTTCCAACCGCTGACTAATACAACAACAACAACAAAACATTTTCCCACTAAGTGGGGTCGGCTATATGAATCCTAGAACGTCATTGCGCTCGGTTCTGTGTCATGTTCTCTGTTAGATCCAAGTACTCTAAGTCTTTTCTTAAGGTCTCTTCCAAAGTTTTCCTAGGTCTTTCTCTATCCTTTCGGCCTTGAACCTCTGTCCCGTAGTCACATCTTTGAACCGGAGCATCAGTAGGCCTTCTTTGCACATGTCCAAACCACCGTAACCGATTTTTTCTCATCTTTCCTTCAATTTCGGCTACTCCTACTTTACCTCGGATATCCTCATTCCTAATCTTATCATTTCTCGTGTGCCCACACATCTTCATTCCTATTGGATGATTTAAACTTATTGGATTTCAACCTCAAATTGATTTATCACAATATAGTTGATTTGTGTGAAAAGGAAGAATGTAGAACTAGGATTGTGCACTCATACTCATTAAATTAGTTTTTAATGGTTGAGATTAAACCAATTGACTTAATTAGATGATATCTGTTAATTGTTTATCGTTATAGTGTTGAAATATTGCATATACATATGGAATCCAGATCCTCGCCAAATCCTCTTTGTGAGAATCCTGAGAATCCGTGAATCGTGCGGTCAGAAATCATTTTAAATATTTTTATTTAAAATTAAACACAAATAATACTTGACAAAAACTGATTGCACGATATACGATGAACGTACACAATTTACGGATCCTTAGTATCCTCATCAAAAGAATCCGGAGAGGATCCTGTTGGATATATATGGGGGGGGGGGGATGAGATTTAGGTCTTTGATTGTGGATGGTAGGGGAGGTCCAAGTGGCATGCCTAGGTGGTTGGTGAGGGGGTGAAGGAAATTGGGTGTCTTTGGGTTGGAGAGGTGGGGGTGGATGTTGCAGGTGACTTTGGCTGGTTCTTTTTCGTTTTCTTCTTTATCATTCTAAACTCATTTTGTATGTGGGATAAAACATAAATTTCAAAGTAAAAAAGTTATAACTTGGGTTTAGAAAGAAAATTTTTGGGTCCGATTAAAATTTACCAAATATTTTCCATGGGGCAAAGCATGCATATACGGTTAATTCCAAGAATGGTTATTGTAAAAGAATAAGGGAAAATTAGAATTTCTTACAGTTTTTTTATATCATTTAGATTAAACATATGTGCCTTTTAAAATTTGATTAAAGTGCGTTGATCCATAGTCACATCTATTTTTTAAAATTCAAATAATTTTTGAATTTATCATTTTATCTGTATGATGCACTTTTTACTTATTTAGTGGAGATATTAGTAATTAAACTATATTTTCTCTTCTTCCAAATATGTTTTTTCGATCACAGTTTTTTTTTGTTATGCAAACATTTAATATTATTTCTTTTTCCAAATGGTTTTTTCTTTTTCAAATAGTTGGTGATCAACATAAAAGCTCCGTGTAATTTTTTCAATTTTTTTGTGAAATTATAATTCTTTTGCCCTTTTTTTAAGTATAGTTGTTGACGAATTATTATTAGGTACAATACAATACGTATATATTATGTCACAGCCCGTCCCGAATTACTTTTATCAATGGCGTGAAATGTTGATTTTACCCTTGAGCGTTGGATCGTGAGCGTGTGAAACGGGCCAATTATTTTAAGTCCTAATTGTTTGGACCGAATTCGAACTTAGATTTTCTTTGTTCTTGGTTGGTGACCCAAATCTAAACCACACACACACCCACATCACTCCCGTTGACCTCTCTCTCTCTCCTCCCTCTCGGATTTTCCTCCATTGTCAGTACAAATGTACGGACAATCCCTCAAACCACATCAAAACCTCACGGATCAAACCATCTAAGATCATCACCTTGTTCCTTGTGTTCTCATGAGTCGAGTGACACCTTTGTTTTTAAGAGAGGACGTCGGGAACCCTGAGTTTTCATAAACTCCGACGAGGTAAATAGTGACTCGATCGTGATCGTGGGTGATCTAGGAAGTTTGTGGACTCAAAAAGGGGATTTTGAGCTCATATGAAGCTTCAGGACGTTCTTACGAAGCTCGGAGAAGAAAAAGCAAGCAAATTGGACGTTGGGGAAATCGAGTTTGACGAGTTTTAAGTTTTCGCCGGATTATCGAGCTTTCTCCGGTGAGTTTTCATGGATTTCAAGCCTTGAAATTGGTGAGACCTATCCCGAGGACGAGCGCAGTCAAGGGCGACTCGAGGGCTACGACCCTTTGACATACCAGTGAGTGGGCTTTTGGTTTTAAGTATATATGTATATGCTATCTTTCCCAGAAGATGCATTTAAATGAGTTATAATTTAAATTGCCATGCCAAATGTTTTACATTTAGAATATGCATATGATGTTTGCATATATATATATATATATAATTATGGTGCTGTGGACACTCAGGTAAGTCAGGTGAGTTATTGAATTGTGAATGTGAATAATGATTGTGATTAATTGAGAAATATAGAGCTCATGAACCTGCACATCGGGTGATTGTGACATGCCTGTTTATGATGTCACGTCCCGTACCATATGCTCACATTGGATCTAATTTAGGTGCACAGTCTTGTCGTACAGACCATCATAGGTGGTTCTGACTCGTACATGACTAGCAATTTATCGTATAGCTATCATGAGAACGTAGCATTGAGCATAACTATATTACACCCAATCTTGTCGTACAAACCTTTACAGTGGTTCCGACTCATGTGCAGTGTAGTGCCGTATAGGTCACTTGCGGTGACTCCGACTGGATTGACTAATGAGCTATGAATTCAGTCGTACAGACCTTTGCAGGGGTTCCGGCTAATATGTTATTTCCATGAAATAATTTTCACCTGAGTTACTCATTCTGTTATATATTTGGCATGGCATATTTATGTTTATGGTTATGGAAAGCATGATTTGAATATATATATATATATATATATATAATTTTTTAATTTTTTTTTATTTATATATATATATATATTTATTTATATTCTATCTCAGGGAAATTATACATGTTTTACAGCGAGGGGTTAGAGCATTTGATAAATGGATGGTTTTGAAAAGCTTTGTTTTTGCCCACTCATGTTTTCTGTTTTGCACCCTTCCAGGTTTTAGGTAAGCTTGTTCGTTGGTGGCTCACGAGGATTGAACAGAGGTTCTGACAAACTATCACAATGTAGGACATCCTTGGGTGTCGTTTAATTAGTATATTTTTTTTCTGGACTGAACTTAGGCTACTTACGCTCTGATTGTGTATTCACACATTTTTCTAGCACTTACCTTAGCTAGTACTCTTATGAATTGGTTCTTAATTATTCGTATTCTCTATTATCATTATTGCTTCCGCACTGTGCACATGGCTACGTCACCTTCACGTGACTGCCAGCATGCCCAAATTCAGGTTGGGGTGTGTCATATTATCTGCACGTACTTTTGAATTTACAAAAATCATTAATTGGTACGTTTATTTGCAATTTTGGCACGTTTGATTTGATACAAATTGTTAATATTAGTACATTATTTTTATTTTGGTACGTATTATTTTGTACACATTGTGTATTGGTACATTTATATTATTCTCAATCCTATTTTCTCTTAACGTACTAAAAGAAAAACTTATTTCGGTACGTTTGATTTTGGGGATTTAAAAATATTTTAAACTATTTTGGAAAGAAAATATCTTAAATCGTAGATAATTATTGCTAAATTGTAGCATTATTGTGAAAATAAATTGAATCTAACCAACTTTTTTTGTTTACAATTATCTCTAATGGAGAAGTGTGTAATCAAAAGGCTAGATTATAGGAAATTTGTTACAATATAATGTGCATATAGCACCAAAATTATGACAAAAAAGTTTAATCAAATCACTAAAAGACATGAATGTTTGATCTAGAAAATTCAAAACTGAAGCGCCTATATCAAAAGATCTCAAAGAATAATCATCGGCCAAATGTTTGTACATCGACCCCATTCTAAATCCTAAACTTTTCAAATTGCGTGTCAAATTTTTTTTTTTGAGATTCATAACATAGATGTGTCATCCATTAGCTGCAACTTGTTATTAAACTCTCTCTAAAATTAAACCCTAAACTTTCGTATATCCATCGCCATTGCATCTAATTAAGTCGAATAAGAGATATTCTCAACAAAATAGAGACAACCATAACTAAACGAAGGACTGAAGTAAGTAATTATGCAATTTAAACTCCATGTCAGCAATTGACTCTGGAAATTAGTTAGTTCTAGCTGGCGTACTTAAACTCTTCCACAATAATGTAGTTCTTAATTACCTCCACAATTTCATTTTAATTTGTTTAAACAAGCGTGGGCGATTAATAATTGTGATCATATTTGTTTCCTCTTTCTTCTTGCTTGACAGTGACATGTTGAGATGCATAATGCATACGAGTCCAAAACGAGTATTGTTATTAAATTTGGAGTCAAATTCTGATGTCCATGCATCGCAGCCTTTATTGGAAATCACGCATGATCACACATAGTAGAATATATTTCGATGCATGGCCATGAACCATGGTCCATGGAATATTCTATTGCATGCCAAGAATGGTGACATACTCGCTAATTGAATATAATCACGTGTACGTCTTTCTCATCATTTAAATATATGTTTGTTTTTTGTTTTTTTATATGTGACTAGATATACGCATGGCTGAAAGCCTGAAACCAATCGGCGTCAACCAACATTCTCTCCATCCCTTGATATGTTTCCCAGGCAATTCCATGGACTCTTTCTCCATTAGGGGAGAAAGAGTCGATCACATGATTTGCCATGAAACGGTTGACGGTTGAGCCATTTGAGCTACAAACTCCAACGTCATACTAAAGGGTTACTTTCATGCATCCAATTGATTATAACCTGCAAGCGAAAAATTAAGCAAAGTTATTAATGTTATGCACATTTTTTTTATTAGCATACACATCCTTAATTATTTTTTACCTTTAGATTAGATAAATCAAAGAAAAATTAAGAGACAACTAATCTAAAATGTTCAAAAGAAAAAGAGTACACAAAAATCATTTGCCTTACCCACTCTATAGGAGAATTTTTTAGTATCCCAAGAACACAACCCAATCACCAAGTGTAATAATATAATTGTTAAAATTTATTTTTTCAAATTTCTAACCAATTATATTATTAAACTTGATGTACCGGACCACTCTCGGCACACCGGACCATACTCTCGGCACATTGAAAAATCTCTCATTCTATACAATAACAATAAAAATAAAATAAAGTGCTTTATACGGGCTCCAAAATCTTTCTGACCCATGGAGGAGCATCGTCCTCCTTTTAAGTCTGGTGGATACAATTGGATTGGTTTGAGGCCCAACTCAAACTCAAAACGACAGGTCGTTAAAAGATCACATTCACTTCTATAGAAATCTAAAACGCCCTGGTTTCTCAGACGACAACTTCAAGACTCCAATCAAAGGGAGAAATAGTTGATGGTGTTGAAGCAAATAAGTATTCCAGCAAACTACGATGGCTTTCAATTACTGACGTTGTTTTCGATGTAATTATAAACACGAAAAACACACGAGAACAAGAAGATTAACAACATTATTTTCCCAGTGGTTGACACATGTAACAAGTTCAACAAAACTTCTGCAAACTATTACTATATGGAAGCTTCAACTTCATCGGAAGCCACTGCGGCTCCATTCGGGGCATCATCTCCATGCAGCTGAGCAGAAACGTCATCTATGGCGGAATTTAGCTGCGCTATCTTCTCAGCCAGTATTTTGCGGGTTTTCTGTACATAACAGAAAACACATAAGTTCAAATATGATCCAAAAGTTATACGGGGTTGACCAATCGAAGTTTCCACTTAAAAAGAAACAAATAGCACAATAAAGATAAAGTACAACCCACACACAATGGCCTCAGAAGCGCTTATAAAATCTTCGTTTAATGATTAATTCCACATTCTACATATCTAGAAACTATCATCAACCTGACCTTTCTATATTGCTAAAAACTACGATTAATGAGGGAACAAAAAAATTCTCACCTCAAGAGCTTTCTCTTCATCATAAATAAATTTTGGTAGCTTCCTCATCAAGTCTTTTCTGTCGGCTCCAGCTAGTGCCTTGCTTATCTGGGAATATGATATGATATGTCAGTCAAATACATGCTTTCGCGTCACTATAAAGAAGTTGGCCCCTTTTGATCAGCTATATATCACACACAAACCATGTCTCATCTCCCACAACAAATTCATACACTGTATATCATTTAACAAGATAATTACATAGCTTTACGTATCCTCTAGAAGGTAAATCTTTGGACGGGGGAGAGGGGGCAGAACCTATGGCTTAAAGGCGTTAATAATCAGACAGCAGTACTGCAGTAACATTCTAAAGGCCGTGTGGTACACGATGAATATATATTCTATCAGGAATCGTCAATTCACAAGTACAGGCTCGTATAGGTAAGGGCATGCGAGTACACAGACATGCAGATACTGAGTAGCAATAGCAATAGCAATCACAACATCAAATCGAGGCACCAAAGATATCCACCATTAAATAACCACACAGAATACAGACCAATGCAATGGTAACAGGTCAAACTGTGATAGATGCATAGCTTGTATTCTTCAAACATACCTGAGGTGCATATACACAACCTAATGCTCCAACAACTATCCCCCCCAATATAAAACCACCAACGAAGATACTTGCTGAATTTGGTCTATCGGCTCTGTAGTAGCAAAAACAAAAGGAAAAGAAGAGAAGTATTATAAGAACTGGCCAGCTAAAAGACATTTAAGACTTGAGAGATAAAAATAATACTGAAACACTGAAAATTTAGACGGCATAAATGCATGCATACCCAGCTCGGACAACAAGTGACCTTCTGTGTGAAGTAAGCTTTGCTTTGTCCTGAAATGCGGCATTTGAATTACTGGGACTAACGTTCAAAAGACAATAGTAGGTTGGCTTGGAAGAACCTAGCATCAAACATTTGGCAATGATAAACAACAAACTTGCATGTGAAATTCAAATTTAAAAGTTTTGCAACAAGAAATTGGGACATAGTAGACAAAATCTCAAGCAATGTGTTGGGTCAATTCAAGATGAAAGAGACATACATTTGATACTCATTATCCACATATATAAAGTCATGGTGTACAAAATAAGTTGAAGTGGCCAAGAACAAGGCAAATCACATAAAACAGGAAGATGAATCAACGAGCTAAGGGCTCGTTCCATAACCACGTTGTTTCTACTTGCCATTTTTTAGTTTTCACTTTTTGTGGTAGAGATACAAGGAAAGTGTATGGTAGAAATGAGGAAGGAGAAGGATGAAGGGAGGCGGTTGAAATGGAGGAGATAATATGAAAACGAAAACTTGAATCCTTTTCCCATTTCTTCCACTATCACCTTCTCCATTCTTCCATTCGCCCATATAGTTTTCCTCTATCTATAGCACACAACAATGAAAACTACAAACGAAATAGTTACAAAACCGGCCCTAAGAAACACCGGCTGGATAATTAAATTTCCCAGTGCACTTTGAATTCAAAGATGAAAACTTTCAAGCGTTAAATGCCTAAGAAATTAATCTGATAATACCCCTCAATGAATTTTTAACTGCTTAACTCAAGTAAAATATCATGTTCATGTGTAGACAATTGATCATGGATTGCACCAATAGCAGAATACTAGATAATCATACGAAAAAAAATCACAAAAAAATTTAAAAAAAAAACAATAAAAATCAGAGAATTATAAAATTGGCATCGGTTACATTCAAATCTTCTAGTCCTTGAGAAATGGAGCCTCAGCTTGCATTAAAGAAACAAACCCATCAAATTAGAGAGCTCAATGACTAATTGGTCAGTTCAAAACAGCTGAGAAATCTACAATTTGAGGCACACTTAAGAGAGTGATCCATTTTTCGTACAAAAATATTCATAGGAAAAATTAGAAACTAATAAATTGGAAAAACTGAAACATAAAAGGAAGAATTATTACCAGTTAAGAAGTGGGTTTTGTGATTCGGAACTGAAACGAAGGAACTCGGAAGAGCACTCATGGTTTTCAACTTCACAATTCACAGAGAGAGAGAGAGAGAGAGAGAGAGAGAGAGAGAGAGAGAAATTGTATTTCACCGGAAAAGCAAACAAATTTTGGGTTTCGATATTATCGAGCTATGCCTTGTACCAACCTTCAAAGGCCAGAAAATATTAACATTTTTTAGGCTTTTTTTTAATTAAAAACTAAAAAAAAAAACAAGATAACGAGGTTCTGATAATTTGGGCTCTAACTTTGGGCTGGTGTGGTTAAATGGCCCAAATCCACTCTTGCTTGTTTTTAGCTTCATAGGGCCTTGGGTTCCTTGTGACCCAAAAGAAAATCTCAATGACTCTATTAAATCGTACATGTCATTTTTGGTAAGGAGTAATTAGAATCTCCCATATTTTTGTCAAAATTGTTCAGACTTAAACATTTGTTTCTTTATAAAATTTGATTAAGATGCTTTGATCAATTGCCATTTCAACAATTTTCTATTTATTTAATACATATCGGCTTGTTATATTAACACCCCATATATTGTTGAATACACCTCACATATTTAATACACCTCACATTTGCTTTTTTAGTTAAAAATTATCTTAATACACCCACATATATCTTCATAGTACCCTCTCACCCCACACTCTTAACATACACTTTACATTTGCTATAAACACTCCGTATTTCCTACATACACTCCATACTCTTTACATCTTATGTGCAAATACATAATATCATCCAAAGCACCTTTAGTGTGAAGCTGAAGGCATGTGGGATACCAGAGTTTTTCTAATTTCTCCCAACCACACGTGAAGGACAACTCCACTTTGAACAACAAATCCTAAACGAGGTGTTGTGGGTTACCACCTCAACAATCTCATATTCTCATTAGCCTCAACGGAGTGTACAAGGCATAACTCATACTCTATTACGAGTAGGGATGGGCAAAATACCCATGGGTATGGGTAACTGCGGTTACCCGCCCATTTAAAGTTGATGGTTATGGTTATGGATAACCGTTTAAACAAATAAACGGTTATGGGTATAACCGTTTATCCATGAAATTTATATGGACGGTTATGGGTATTATCCGCGGTTATAACGGGTATCCATCGGTTATGGTTAATATTCATGATTATAACGGGTATCCATTTACCCATTTAATTTAATAAAGATTAGAATCACATCTAAAGCCTTTACTACCACAAAACCTCATGCTTCCAACTTCCAAGGCAATGCCAAGACTTTCATTCGATCAGACCCACATGTGTGGTGATGATTCTGATGAATGAATGATATGCCCCGAAAGACTGAAGCCCAGATGCATATTTATAACAACAAAAAAGAGAGAATCTTCACTGTTATATCTCAAGCAAAACCAATCATTCGATCAAAACCCAGTTTTGATCATGCAAGTACATTGCAAAAAAGCAATCCAACAACCAATTTAATCAAATTTAACATCGACCCGACTCGTGCAAAATTGCAAACAATCAAGCTTTACTTTTGAACAAACAATTCAACACCCCCTCTATTTATCTAATTGTCTGCCCAGATAAGAAATGGAAGCATAAAATACAAAATTATGACAAATTTTTCTTTTGTAATTTTCAAATTGTTAAAAAAATAATGTAGACGGGAGAAAAAAAGGGTAAATGGGTAAAAAACGGATAAACGGGTGAAAAAATGGGTAAACGGGTAAATGGTTATGGTTATGGTTAAATGGGTAAATGGTTATGGGTAAATTGGTACACGGTTATGGGTATGGATAATCGTTTATAAACGGTTATGGTTATGGGTATAACCATTTATGTAATTACCCAACGGGTAAACGGTTATGCGGGTATGAACATAAACGGTTATGGGTAAAATAACCGCGGTTACCCGCCCGCATAACCATTGCCCATCCCTAATTACGAGCATGTAGAAGTGACTAGCGTTGCTTATGGAAATCTTGGAGGATTGTGACCCCAAGTTACTCCATTTCCAACATTGCTCTTCTACTCTCCTTGATTATGTCCGTTGACTAATTTAATATGTCGGTCGTCAACAACAATGATCGTTCGATGTCTGTCACATAAGCAAAACTTCATGTAAACAAAACTTCACATGAACAATAAATCTTGAATCTTTCTGAAACATCAATCTTATGTCCCATTCGTAAAAAATAATTGTCTCAATATTAATGTGTTTGTTGTTTCATTGTTTAAGGTTTTGTTATACAATAGAGGGCGATACGATTTATGAAAGTTTAAGAAGATAAATAATACGTTGAAAGTGATTTGGGAAGTATTTATAATTTTTTGTTTTTTAAAACCTAATAAGGTTGAAATTGTCATTATATAGTAGGGTACATAAGTCATTTAATATTAAATTTTAATATAGGGTGTATTCAACATTATATGGAATGCTAATAAAAAAAACCATCTATATCCATTTAAACTAGCTAAAAACTAATTTCCTGCCATCTAGGAATATTAAATTATGGCTTTTCAATTAAAAATATTAATTTAACTAATTCTTCATTATCACTAGAAAAGAAAGGGTGCATTTTTGCACACCCACATTAACCTTGGTGTATGCTCGCCATACACCTCCTTATTTGCCATGTGTCTCATCGCCAAACTACGGTTAACATCTCAATTTAATGTTCTTTTTATTTTTTTAACAGTGATTTAAAATGTTGACTAAATAAATACAAACAAAACAGCTCTCTACCCAGCCATGCCAACCCAGACAAAGATGCAGCCGCGTTGCCACTGCCGGCGGCGACCAATTTCAACCCAATTCCTTATCAACCTATCACTCCACTCTTACCCCGAAACAACATCTACCACGCTCTTCACAACATCATCCGTCGCATTATCTTTGATCATCCTATCATAAAAATGCCTGAAATGGAAAAGCCATTTTTCAACTGTTCTATAATTACCGTAGAAGTTTGCACATCAATGGAAAAGCCCTTCTCTGTCATTTGCCTTAGATCAATCCAAAGCCTTTCATGGGTGTTTATCCAATTTCTTCAAAACATGAGCACTGCACATCAATGGATAAAGACCCACCGAAGAACTCAACTAAATCCATTTCTTCTCACATGCCCAATTGAAAAAATCCAAAGCCCTTCATGGGTCTTTATCCAATTTCTTCAAAACATAGATTACTACATCAGTTGTCAGTGATGGGTACGACTCGGATAACTCGTTCTCAAACTCACCGGACCACACAGGTTAGAGAAAACGAGTTCCTGACTTGTAGGACCGGTGAAGAATAGAGATGAGAGATACGGGAGGGGTGAAGAAGAGAGAGGGAGAGAGTAAACGTATGGTTTTTCCGGCAGCAGGACGGAGATCTGGTCACCGGCGGTGACGTGGGTAGGTGTTTATCGGGTTCGTTGGGTGGGGAATTTGAAGTGCTGGAGTTATTTTATTTTTGTTTAATTTGTGTTTTAAATAACTGTTAAAAAATAAAAAGAACATTAAATAAAGATGTTAACCATAGTTAGAAGATGAGACACATGGCAAATAAGGAGGTGTATGATAAGCATACGTCAAGGTTAATGTGAGTGAGCAAAAATGCACCCGAAAAGAAATAGAAAGTCATTAATACTTTCATAAGTAAACATTATTAATTTGTTAAATTTACGTATATTTACAAAAAAAAAATGTATTTGGAACTTATGATACATTTGAAAATAAAAGTATAGACATTTCGTAATCAAATGTACCAATATAATCAAACGATCATACATTCAAACGTAACTTTACTATGTTTATGTATGTGACAATGACTTTTGAATATTCTATTTAATTCACTAAAATAAATATTATAATAAACCATAAAAATATCTAAAAAAAGGAACGTGTAAGATTGAACCTCCAATAAAATGAAATTAATCACCAAAATTGTAGGAAATGCTTAATCAAATTCTTCAAAGGAACAAACGTTAAATCAATAAAATTAAAAAACAAGGTGCCTAAATTAAAGCGTCCCAGTAAAATAATTGTAACTAGGATCTCGAATTCCTTGTCGTTGAGACTCTGCAACCTCGAGCCCAAGTTCGAGCACCAAGGTTTTAACTTTTAAGTTCAAGTTCCAGATCCGTGTCACGGATGCTGGTGTTCCTTGGTCACAATTATTGGCTTTCAAGAGGTCGAATTGATCTTGAACACTGAAGAGTTCCTAGCTGGGGGTCCTATGCTTCTATCAACACTTCTTCTGTTTCTTGGTCTCATATATATATATATATATATATATATATATATATTATCTTCTACTGTTTACTGTCTCTTGGGTATATATTTTGACCAGTCTCCTCTAGGTTAATGTTTCTGGACCCAGCACCATGTGATATTTTGACTGCAGATGGTGTGTGATTTGACGCATGCATGCATTACTTTCAGGATTTGGATTCTCTGCCCTCCTATTTCGGTGCCCTCCTCGTGCCCTTCCCGTGCCCTCCTGTTTTGTGTGGTCACGGTTAATTTATGCTAATATTTTATATTATTTTTTATAAAAATAATAAGACAAAAAAAAAAAGTAATATAAAATATTGACGTGGCTTAACCGTGACCACACAAACAGGAGGACACGAGAAGGGCACCGAATTGGCAAACAGGAGGGCACGAGAAGGGCACCGAATTGGGAGGGCAGAGAATCCAAGTCCTTACTTTCAACGTCAACCAAGTCAATTCCAAATCAAGAGCCAGAAGAAGAAACGGTCCAATCCAAATCCCCCCATTGACTTGGTTTTAGATTAGAGCTGAGTTAGTAAATTTCTTTTTCACGCGTCGGAAGTTTGATAAAATAATTTTGCAACTTATAAATGCATGGTTCCGTTCATAATTCTATCGAGATCTTTTAGGTTAGGGCACTACTCCTATTCGGTTAGCAAGTAATTAAGTTAAAGATAATATTGGTTATGGATCATTTGAGCTATTTCTCTCAAACCATGGCAGAACAAACAATGCATCGTCAAATTAATTTTTTCTTCTTTCTATTTTTATACAAACGATATTATATGGAACGGAAATTTAATTGAAAACTTTGAGTATAGTGAATGTTCTATTACTTAATACTACAGTCTACAATTATTTTTATTTACTTGTTCATAGGAAGTTTTATGTTTGAATATTGATAATGAACCACCCGTAGTTTAAATATATCATGTATATAATGAATAAATAAATTCTTTAATCACTTTTATGTGAGAAACCTTTATTTTGAATATGATACTATGATAGGTGTTGAGTTTTATTCACTTTATTCTCCACAATTTAATCTACATATGTTGTATAAAAAAATTAAAAGAAATTTAAAAAATCCTTAAAAATCAACTTGAATTAACAATTATCAAACACTTTTTCTTCTCCGTGGATTTTCCAGTCCACTTCATAGTGTAGCCCACAAAAATGGTTTTTTTTTTTTTCATACCACCAATCAATGTGAATGTGACACAACAAAACATATTAAACTCTTCAATTAATGCAATATATGCTCGAATAGTTTGATGTGTAAATAAAACATGTAGGGCACTCACCTTACATTACATGGCCTCCTCCCTCCAATCCATCCACAATTGGCCCACGTCTTATTTTAAAGAAAGAACCCTCTGCACCTGGGTCCATCTATGGATCAATGTGAATGGATGGATATCATCAAGTTGTGCTGCTTTTTTTATTGTTTATTTTTTGGATAAATAATCAAGTTGTGCTATTTATTTATTTATTTATTTTTGATGAATCATTACGTCGAGCTTGGTTGGCAGATTGACGTGATATCACAGTAAATTTAAAAAAAAAAAAAACTTTAAACTTTTCATAGAATATTGGCTCTGGATTGGCTAGTGAGCTGACCAATCTTTGATTAAGTCCATAATTACCTTAAGTATTCATGTAATTCTTGAATTAGCACTGATGCCACACAAAATTATTTTGTTACTAAAGAAAGCTGATGTTACATTATAAAATTAATTGGTAATAAATAAGTAGCTTAATATTTTATAAGTCTTTACAAGGTTTCTTCTTTCATCGATGTAAAATATTTTTTACTTTCACATCCTCACAAGCCTCCTTTTATGTACGGTGAATATCTTATATTAATTTTTTATAAAAATAATAAGATAAAAAGTAATATGTAAAAGAAAAGAAGGAAAGAGAATGAAAATAAAAGAAGAGAGAATCATCCTTCTTAATCGACATGGAAAGGGACGACATCGACAAGAATGGAAAAGCTATGTGCTGGAAGCTGAGTTTACTGCTGAAAGCTGAGTTTGGTCAGTTTCGTACAACCTTTCTCCTGATGATGCATATGGCAGATTAGGGAATTTAAGATTAAATTGGAATACGTTGTTGTAATTTTCTAACGTGAGATTCTCGGTACTTTTTTCACCAAATAATCGCGCAACGAGAAAATGTGATATAAATGATAATAACATGAGATTCACATGTATCGAGTTAATTTTTTTCACCAATAAATAAACGCCATCTTTTACATATTATTTGTGACACGATCAATCGGACTGTAAGAAAAAAAAACCTTTACATCATGTGTTCATGCATGCAACACTTTTTTGCTAATATATGGATGGAATGGAAAGGTATGTATTATAATTAGAGTAAACTGCCGATTTGCCCCCTGAACTATCACCCAACTTTCGATTTGCCCCCTGAACTTTTTGATTGGAAAATTAAGGACTTAAACTAATTTTTTTGGCCGATTTCCCCCCTACCATTAGTTTTTCATAGATTTCATCCAAATTAACGTTAACTCTTATCGTGTGCAAACCACGTAACTCTCATTTGTGGACAAAAGCGTCATTTCACTAGACATTCAGACAAAAAAGCTATAGAATCACACATATTTGCATAGGTTTATATTTTAAAAATCTAAGGTTTTCAATTATTTTAAAGAATGAAGCGACCGAACTACCTACACATGTTGTGCATATGCTTCCATTTAACAGAAATTTGGATGGAATAAATGAAAAATTAACAGCAGGGGGCAAATCGGCCAAAAAAATTAGTTTAAGTCCTTAATTTTCCAATTAAAAAGTTCAGGGGGCAAATCGAAAGTTGGGTGATAGTTCAGGGGGCAAATCGGCAGTTTACTCTTATAATTAAAAACCCCCACTTGCCTGCAGGATCCGATCCTCTTCCTCTAAAAAAGGAAGAGAGAAAAGATCTGATCATTGATGCCATTAGTTTAATCACCAAGTTGTGTTATTCTGGTCCGAATTGGTGGGTAATAAACTATATAATTATTTAATAAGTTGAAAATATAATATAAATTACAATTATCCACGCTTTTCCATGTCATTTTTCTGTTTTATTTTTTGTTTTTTTCACGGCTGCCAAAGGGGAAGACCTGATTGGTCAGCCAGCCAGAGAGCAGTGCACCAAACCGAAGAGGTAATCCCCGAGCCCAAAGCGTTTGTCCTCAGCAACTCACGTTTAATTACATCGATTCAAACAATAAATTTGTCCTTAAATAGTGCTTACAATGCAAGAAAAATCTGTCTTAATTCAGAAAAACACTGCCAACTTTTTTAATTAATTTGCTTAATGTTTTGTTTAACCGGGTATTTAAGACAAAACAAAACCCTTTGGTTACTATTATTTGCTCTCATCCTTTCACCAAATCAAAACTGCTGCTGATTTAAATAAAAGGAATTATTTAGGGAAATGGGGTTTTCTTGGTCAAGAACATAATCCAAAAAACCGTGTCCAAATCACCAACTCAGCATTCTCCATTGTTCTTAAAGCCCCAGTCTTCAAATTTCCATCTCTGCAGATTACGCATGTTAGTGTGTGGTTTAGAATATCGTTTTGTCAAAAAAAATAAAAAAAAAATAAAAAAAATAAAAGCCTTAAATCTTGAAAATCCAGAAAGGAAATACATTTAAGTCACCATCTTTCCAAATATTAGGTTGCCCAGATTGTTCAATCACAGACCAGCCGCCTCTGTTCTCTCTCTGAAGCTCAAGATTCGAAAAGATGGTGCCTTTCTCTCTGCTGGGTGTGAGCTTATGCCTTGTTGCTGGGTTGCTGGATACAGCCATGGGAGCAGGAAAGACCACCTCGTACTCGAGGGAGCTCGACCGTACACCCACCTGGGCTGTTGCTGGTGTCTGTGCTGTTATCATCATCATCTCATTGGTTTTGGAGAAGGTCCTGCACAAAGTTGGAATAGTAAGTTTAATTTCTCTGTAACTGCAGTTAAACAATTTACCCTTATTAATTTTAGTCCGTTTTACTGAGTAACTGGTTTTGTTCACCTAGCTGCCATGGTTAATTTTCTTCAAAATTTTGGATCGCAGCTCAAGTTTTCTGTGTGCTAGCATAGTTTGACTTTCTGCTATATCAAAGTATATCAGTGATTTTTGCATAGTTTGTTTCTTCCTCTGGAGTAGGAAATTTTGCCACAATTGACTATGCTTTCTGTTTTTTTCTGGGAATATAAAATGAAATATTTATTACACTTTGTTTGAAAGAGAAAATTTAAATTGCTAAGGAACTTTAAAATAATCGAAATTGAAATGATAGAATTTTATTTTTTAAAATTTGTGAATTTTCTTGTTTGGTTCATAGAAAAAAACTGTGGAATTTGAATACAGAATTTCTTTTTTTAAACTCTTACTCATAGAAATTTGGAAACAATACCTATTTACATGGAATTTAAACTTGGGAATTTGAAGTCCCAAATTTCAAGTTTTTTATCCATACAGAAATTCTAAATTATGTTGTTTAGTGGAAAAGAAAGTTTGAAATGCTTGAATTTGAGTGAAAGGGAAAAGGGTTCATATCAATATTTCTTAAATATGTTTAATCTTACATATTTATCTGCTTGATGGTGGTATCTTGTTCAATGTCATGGCTGCTTATGCATTTACAATTTTACATTTACTTTTCGCGTTCTTTCATTTTCAGTTTTGTTTCAGTACAAATGCTTACTTGAAACCAGGAACTTTATGTGTTAAGAACAATTTGCTAATTTGACAGTGTGGCTTTACGCTTCTTTTGATTTACTTCTTAATTAAAAAAACTTTCGATTCAGTGGCTTACTGATAGGCACAAGAGAGCACTGTTTGAATCTCTTGAGAAGGTTAAAGCAGGTAACAATCATGTTTGTCCATGAAACTGATTCAATGGTTTCTGATTTGAAACTTTGCAAGAAATATCAAGTTATGGATAGACATTTGACTTTGTGAAATTGTTGCAGAGTTGATGATTCTAGGTTTTATTTCGCTGATCCTGACTTTCGGGCAGAGTTACATTGCCAAAATATGTATTCCACTCAATGTTGCAGACACTATGCTGCCATGTAGAGTAGATGATAAGGAGAAGGAGGAGTCAACTAGTGACCGGAGACTCTTATGGTACGAACGTAGATCTTTAGCTGCTGCCTCTGAATATAAATGCAAGACTGTAAGTTCATCTTCTTCATCACCACTGAACTTCAGCAGTTTTATTTACAATTGAGAACTGGTCATAATTTGATTTTTGTTAACAGGGATACGAGCCACTTATAACAGTTAATGGATTGCACCAACTGCACATCCTCATATTCTTCTTAGCCGCCTTTCACGTGCTATACAGTCTTCTCACGATGCTGCTCGGGAGGCTAAAGGTATAGAAATTAGCTGGATATCAACATATGGATTCTCTTGTGCTCTTTTGAAACTAATGAACTTGAATCAGACTATGTTTCTTGTTAATCGATCTACCTTACTACGCTAAAAGTTTTATTAACTTTGCCTTGAATGGTATATTCCATATTTGCTGAATGCTTCTTTGTACAGATTCGAGGCTGGAAGCATTGGGAGGCAGAGACTTCAAGTGATGACTATGAGTTTTCCAACGGTATATCAATCCCTTGATGCATACATACCCTCGTCAAATACATATTCTAATATCATGCCTTGATAGCGAAGATCCATGTTGGAAGCTAAACTTGATTACGTTTACTTGGCAGATCCTTCGAGATTCAGACTTACTCACCAGATATCATTTGTTAGAGCACACACCAGTTTCTGGACTAAGATTCCTTTCTTCTTTTATTTCGTAAGGCATCTTCAACTCAATTTTTTATTTTTGCTTTTCTTTCCTTTTGACTTACCAAAATACCTCAGGTTGGTAATCTCAGGGTTTTTGGATTCGCTCTCATAGTATATGTTAAAACTGAGCTTCTTATAACATGTTTTGCAGGGATGCTTCTTTCGACAATTTTTTAGGTCTGTTAGTAAGGCTGACTACTTAACACTGCGCAATGGATTCATCACTGTGAGTTTCATCAGTTTTACAAAATTTCAGAACCATATTGAATGTGACATTTCAATTTATCGAAATGCCAAATGTACAGGTCCATTTAGGTGCAGGAAGTAAATTTAACTTCCAAAAATATATCAAGAGATCATTAGAGGATGACTTCAAGGTCGTCGTTGGGGTTAGGTAATATCAAATTTGTTATCTGCTTCTTATTCTATCACCAGCTATATTTTACTAGAAAATCTTACCTCGTTTAGTTTGTCCTGAATTATTTCTTCATGTCTTTGGCAGTCCTCTATTGTGGGCATCATTTGTGATCTTTTTGCTCCTTAATGTTAAAGGTTAGCTACTTCTTTCTGAGAAAATCCTTTTGCAGAATAGTATTATAACTTTATAGTTCAATTTAATCGATTGACTTAGCTGTATAATAATGTTCTTTCAGGATGGCAGGCACTCTTTTGGGCATCCTTGATCCCTCTCGTTGTAAGAAAGCATCCTTCATTAGAAAATTAATCTGGTTTAGTTTGAAAACTGTAGTTTCTGACAGTTTGTGTAATTGCAGATAATTTTACTCGTTGGAACAAAACTTCAGGCCATCCTGACTAAGATGGCCATTGAAATTGCAGAAAGGCATGCTGTGGTTCAAGGGATTCCTCTAGTACAAGGATCTGACAAATATTTTTGGTTTGGTCGGCCTCAATTGATTCTTAATCTTATCCATTTCGCGCTGTTTCAGGTATTGGATTGCCTTGTCTTTGCAGATTCTAGATTCGGGATTTAATCTTTTGTTCGAATAGGGTCATCTTAAATACTTTCTTGAATGAAGGTAGATAATGGCGTTATTGTTTGCCGGAAACTTTAGTAAAGAACATCCCGATCTTAAGAGTTGTTGATCTGGTGTTTAAAATGATCTATTACACTCTATGTTCAATTTTCAAACAAGTCTTTGTCTTTTTTTTAGTTGAGAGATTGAAAAGTTTCTGTTAAAACAGATCCTGCATGTTTGTGGCTGCATAATTTCAGTTCGGGTAGATGTTATGCACTTTAAACAGAAGAACACAAAAGTATTCATCTTAAATTGTTGCTACCAGATATCTGTGAACCGGTGTTAATAAGTAGTCAATATCTAAATCTTGTATCTGATCTGCATTCCGGCCAACCTCTGAATTTGTATGAATTTCTCGAGAGTTATGTGTTGATTTCTCTCATATTTTCTTCTACTGGTCGTCTAATCGGTATTCTGGTATGTACAGAACGCATTCCAAATTATATACTTTTTCTGGATATGGGTAATGCTCTGTTCCCACTTACTTCATATTTCTTTCACTCTTTGAATTTTGAAGTGCACTTCATGTCGAATACTCAAATCTTGGATGAAACTTTGCTGCAGTATTCATTTGGGTTGAAATCTTGCTTCCATGCCAATTTCGAGCTCGCAATCGCAAAAGTAATTCTCGGGTAAGCCTTTTCTCCCTTGATTTTTTATGTTCTTGGCTGGCTCTAACTGGAGTCGTTTGCTATACTATTGATTGGTGAGGTCAAATTGGTAAGTATATATATATTTCGTTGGATTGATATGTAATTATATGCAAACAATTTTGCAGGGTTGGTGTTCTATGTTTGTGCAGCTACATTACACTTCCTCTGTATGCCCTTGTAACTCAGGTATTATTTTCGTATATTTTCTCAGTACTCGGTTTATCCAGGTGGTAAAGTCACTAGAAATTTTACAGGGAGGCATGGCATCGAGCCCTCCACCACCCCCGGGTGTCAAGATGCATAGTGTCAAGCACTAAAAATCTTAGTTCTCTTATTGAGTTTTTTTTTTCCCGGTCCAGTCTCTTGCTTTATACGATTGAACTTGATGTAAAATTGTTGTGGCGAACGTTTGCAGATGGGTTCACACATGAAAAGGTCCATCTTTGATGAACAAACATCCAAGGCCCTTAAGAAGTGGCACATGGCGGTGAAAAAGAAGACGCACGGAGGCAAGTCCCCTACCCGAACCCTAGGTGGTGAAAGCTCCACCATTTCAACGATGCGCTCCTCTACCTCAGGACACACGCTGCATCGCTTCAAAACAACTGGTCACTCAACTCGCTCAGCCACCTTTGAGGACCATGAGACATCTGATCCCGAAACTGATCCTCAGTCACCTTCATCAACAACACACTTGATTGTAAGAGTGGATCAAATTGAGCAACAAACCGAGCTAAATGAACCCCACGACGGGGAACAGACCAATATTCCAGATGATTTCTCGTTCATCCCACCTGCCCCGGGTAAAGAAACATGATACCAGGGAGAAATATTAGAATGATTTGAAATGCAGCTACCTGTAGTTGCATATTTTGTACATTAAATTTCTTGTTTCTACGTTACTAGATATGTTAGTCAACAATTCATTTTCTTTGTACTGGCCTGATTTTGCTCAATGATTTTGATATACTGATTTTCAAAACCCTTCCCAGTATGTTCCCAATAACGTCTCCAATTCATGATCCAATATTTCTTGTCGAGATTCTAAATTTGCTCGCGATTCTGGCTTTGATCCTTGTTGAAATGAGTACAAGGTACTCTTTTAAGCACGTTGGGTTTGCGAAACAAGGAAAATTCGAAAAATTTGAGACCTGAATGCGAATGGACACTTTTTTCAAGTGTTGAGTTGCAGATTTTTACATTAGGCACCAGTGAATCGAGGGAAGTGTTAAACCCAAGTCTCCTTGGGACTCAGCTTGCGGCCCGGTCTTATCTCCAGAGTACATGTCTGCTGCTCAACTAAACACAATATATTGGTTGAGTTTGAAGAGTAATGCTAATTGTATTTTGGTGTTTAATGTTGGAGATGAGAGGTTCAGTGCAATCCTACTTCCCGAATCATTTTCGGACTTTCAGCCTCTCGGCAGGCCTGCCCTTGGTCGGAGGTTTAGATCAGCTGTGTATGTTAATAGGATTAGAGTGCGGATTCAATTGGGGAGTTTTACTCAAAAGTTACTGACAACACTTTTTTTACCTAAAGAGGGTTAATTAATTATTTGTAAATACGCTTATATTTTCATGCAAATATCAGGATGTTAAAAAATTTAATTAATAAAACCCTTAATTATACTCATTGTTTGAAATGGGGGGTAAAGTTTAAACGTCATCTTATATCGGAGAAACTCTTAAAATTAAGTTAAAAATGACAAATTTCGTCGATATTTCTGACATATTGGTTAAATATCGACAAACTGTCATATGATATTCCTTAAAGTTTCATATGAAATTTTCACATTTTTTAGTGTGTTTCCATCGTTTCCATACAAGGCAACCGATATCGATATTGATATATCCATCGATATTTTCACAAATTTGCATATTGATATTCCAACCAATACTCATATTTTAAACACTGATTATACCCAGTTATACTTCTTGAAATTAACAAGTTTCTGAATATGAGAGTTGAATACATGTATTATGTGTTTAACATACATACAGTGTATCCACTTTGGAAATTTGCTATCTATGATCTTGTATAACTCAGTTCAGTGTTTTAGGCATGCATGTGGTGTTCTGTACTGTAATGGACTATAATTAAGAGCCTTCTCAGTTGAACCAAAAAGGATTAAGAATGGGAATTTATTAACAGTTAATTAGAATTAGATGCCTCATTTTAGATTTTTCTAAATTAAACATCTTTAGATGCCTCATTTTAGATTTTTCTAAATTAAACATCTGTTACATTTCAACTTTTGATTAAAGTGCTTTTACTTTTAATTAAACTTTATATTCTAGGTATATTCTTAATTTAAGTATTTTATAAATTCTTTTAAATCCATTTCTATGTAAAAAAAAAATGCACTCAATAATATTCATTAATTTATTGCTATTTTTATGGAATCTCATCCCTTCCTCAATTTAAGGATTCAATTATATCTATAGGGGTTCAAGATTAATTGGATGAAATATAGTTTTTCCAATTTCCAACACAACATTTTATATAGATTATAAAAAAAAAACAAGAGTTCGTTTATAATTAAAATTGAGATGTAGACTAGACTGACTAATTTCATGCAACTGAAAATAAATTTGAATTTTTTAACAACTACTTATAGTAGAAACGTGAACTAAGAGTTTTCACATTTTTATTTTTATTTAAAATGAGTCCTTATTCCAATAATTAATTATTAAGAGTTGACAAAATATTTTTTACTGCAATGTTTTAATGTGAAAAGTTATCTTTTTTTTGGGTTACACAACTTACACATAACGTACCATAAGTTTTGTACGTACCAAAATAAGGATAATACAACGTACTAATAACTTGGTACGTACTAAATAAAGAGTTGCATAACGTACCAAAAGCAATATTTATAACGTACCAAAATACTAATACGTACCCAGATTAAATTTATATAACGTACCAATAACGTACCAAATGATTGGTACGTTGTTTTTAATATATCTGTTTGGTACGTTATATTTAATAAATGTGCATGTTATATTTCATAATTGTATGTTAATAGGATGTTTATGTGTTTTTAGAATTTAAAACAACAAATTATTTGAATAAGAAAAATTCATTTTGAACGAATTATGATAAGATAAGATAGGAAGTTTGTGGTGATTTTAGAATATTTGTTATATTATTTTCTGAACTAGTTGGTTAATTAAATACAATAAAAATCATAATTTTTAATTAAAAATTAGTAGAAGAATGTTTGATCAAAAGTTTAAAAGTTATAGATGTTTGATTAAAAAAATTCAAATTTGAGGCATCTATATCAAAATGCCTCATTTATTAAAGCAAACGTAATTAGGTTAATTAACTTAATCACGTTTGCTTTATTTTATTAGTAGTATTAAGGGTGGATAACCGAACTTGAGACCTTATTTAATATTCAAGAAATTATTGAAAACTGTTTACAATCGATTACATAGATGATTTTCTCTATACAAACACAATACATTAGACTCTCTCTCTCTCTCCCTCTCTCTCTCTCTCTTCACCGCAATTTACAGATAACATTGATACAGTTTAATACCTACCCTGACAAGATGTTTGTTAGCTCCATCATCTTTTATGTTCAAAATCAACACAGGCCATAGTATAATCCATACAGCATACCAGGGGCGGACATCCACCCCTTAGAGTAGTCTAAATAACCTTTACATACGAAGAGTAGCCGTCCTCATATCTGTTGTGCTCCTAAAAGCTCTCAATCATTTCAGTAAAGTGTTGAGATTCTCGCAAGTCTCTTTTGGCCTGAGTCTTTGTATATGTAGTGGAAAACCTTGGAGTTTGAGATAACGACTCTAGGTGGAGTGGACCACATGAAGAAAAAGATTACTTGATCAAGTTCAAAACTATCTTTTGCTTACACGAAAATTCTAGTAAGTTCCCGTGTATGCTTTGTATACGGAAGGCAAGATTCGAAGTTTGGCTCTGCTGCCTTACCCACCTATTCCCTTGTGCACCCAACAGGTCAATTCGTTTTGATTGCATTGTTATGTCACACTATTCCCTAAAACCCAACTCCTAAATTGCCCTTGCATTACCCAACTTCTCCTTTTCACCCAACATATATCAAATTGTTTATTAGTTGGTTCTGTATGGCATTTTGGTTTTCAATTACATCTTGAGCTCGAGCAACCATGTCGTTTCATACATGGTCCAAACCTACACATAACACAAGCATATTGTCGTGTAACTTGTCATATCTTTAGTTGTATATAAGTTTATAACCATAAAGAAACCGCATGATTTAAAGGCTCCTTATGAGTTTCAAATTTATCTTTTCTTAATTAATTAGGCATGTTCAACCCAAATAAAAGGCACGTACGCATGGAACCTTCTAGCTGAAGAAACGTTGAGATCACGACTCAGTTTCTAAGACAAAAAAAGAAAAGAAAACATATATGCATAGATTTGTACAACAAGAAAAGTAGTAGTGAAATAGATAGATATGAACAACCCACAAAGATAGATTAATTTGGTAGTAATTAAAACAGAGCTGAAATTAAGGACTTAAGTAATTCACCTTCAAGTTTTCCAGAAACAAAATCAATGACCGATAAAGTTGATCGAAAGAGAATACAAAATCAACAAGCAGCATGGAAGTCATGAGTAGGTCAATAAGGCCATGCAGTTTATAATTTGCCTATTATGGTAACATGTCTCTTGTTGTATGGCATGCATGCCCTTGATGAAATCGTAAGTAGTATAATTTGGATCCGATTTTCCAACCTTCCTCTAGTCTTATGGTTGATTGCAAACCATTTGATTGCCTCAAAGTTCCAACTCCAACCATAAAGGTGAGGAGGGAGGTCGGAAAGTCGGATGATATTTTACATAAATAGTTACACACGTTGCATGAACCTGCACTACCTTTGTAGGCAAGACAAGATTTGAGTTGGGCGTAGCCTTACACACCTTCCCTTTACACCCAACACATTAAAATGTTCAATACGGTAATGCTTGCATTGCAATGTCTAAACCCTAAACCCAACTCAAAAACTGCCCTTGCGTTACCCATGCATCTTCCCCCTTTTCACCCAACACATCAAATTGATTTAGTTCGTTTTGACTGCATTTTGGTTTTAAGTTACATCGATGACATGAGCGTGTACGATCCAAACCAACATTTTGTCCTCAATATATACTTCATTCCTACCTTGAAACCTGCCCTATCACGAATCTATCTTTCTCACATAACCAGCCAAGTGAAAAGCTTGAAGAATTTGTCATAAGCTTCTTTTTCTTCAAAAACACTTTGCAATTGAGATACATAACTATATCAACTGCCAAATTTAAAGACAAAATTGGTTACTCATCTGGTGAAATAAATTTTATATATTTATGGGAATTGATCTCCGCACACATTTTTTTTCCTCTACATTATATATCTCATTTATTTTTTATTTACGAATTGAAGAAGGAAAATCAAGAAATAAAAATAAATAGAGATGAAGGGAAATGATCTTCATGTCTTCCATTATCTTTTTTCTGATGCTATTGGCATTTAGACTATTAGTGGTGGGTGCAACACATGTGGAATGCGGTTGGAAGTGGGATTATCCTATTGTATTTAGCCTAATCAAGTGTCTAAATTCATACTAAATAGCTTATCAAAAGATTTCTTGACTAAAATAAATGCATGCATCAAGCTATAATGTCACGTTTTTCCTCGCTCTTTTTGCGGTTTACCAAAAGTCAACATTTTTAATGATTTCACAAATAATTAGTGGAGCAAGTGGTTGAACTTGGCGACTTGGTGCCCTACTCTTTCAACATGTGTGATTTACGATTATGTGTCACACGTACAATTAGTCGTCTCAGTGTTATTTTTCCTTTTAATGTAGAAAAAGATTTCAAACTCGAAATTCTTTGATAGTGAAAAAAAAGTGAAATAATGAATAATCCTCTAACGGTAACGATGTTTGAAATACGTTCTAAAAGTTAATTATGAGACAATACTTTATAATTTTTTTTAATAGTGTATTTTTTTCTTTTCCCACCCCACCCCACCCCACCCACACCAGGCCTTGAACCTGGGACCTAATCTACCCCACCCCTTACCCACATTTCACATATTAAACTAAGTTAATTAGTTTAATCTAAAGATAAATATTATTGTTTAAGGATGTCTCATTAAATGTTATATACTTAAATAATGTCTAAGGAGTCATTTAATACTACGGTTTAGTGTTATTTTTTTTCACTTGTAAGTGAGAGGTCTTGGGTTTAATTCTCATCAAAAGCAAATTTGAACCACATTATTGTTAGCCCATTGTAAGGCTAAGTCCACCTCCATCCTCTTTAGTGTAGATAAAAAATAAATAAGTCTAAGAAATATGTAATGGTGAGAATGTAATCTAAGAAAGTTAGATTCATGATACCTTTCTTTCTCGTATAGACATTATAAATGTTCCTAATCATAGTATTGCTAATTAGGCATTGACAATCCTATAAGATAAGTACATGCTATGTATTCTCTCTTCAAAGAGAGACTAGTCTTGAGTCAATGGTGTGAAAAAGACATCAATATGTAGGTGCTGGATAGAGAGTGAGTTCACTAAACGCAATCAACATGAGTTCTCGTACTCATGTTATATGAGAACTGACTAGTTAGGATAATGCATAGTAATTATTTGACCTAAGACATCACAATTGTCATGTGAATACGTCTTTGATTATTTGATGATGCGTCACAACCTCATGGTTTGTTGCGCTCATTGTTGGGATCAGTGATTTATTCATAAAGGCATGTGAGTGTACAACAAGGGATCTATAACGTTCAACTACTGAATAAGAATACTCTATGATATGATTCAAGAGTCTCTGGTCATAGCACATGAATAGGATTTAGGAAGTATGTTTGATATCACATTCACATGAATCATATAGATAAGAGAATCACATATGATAGTAAACATGAATAAACTACCAACCAAACAATGTGATCAAGAGTATTGACTGTATTGCATTATAATTCCAATTGAATCCAAGGAGCCAAGGAGTAAAGAACCAAAGGAATGAAGGCCTTGAGTAAATAATCTTTGCTTATGCAAAAGAGGTATTTACAAAGGTACAATGAAGACTCTTCCCTTTCCTTTTCAATTTAGATTAGGTCTTAGTTCATCACCTACTAGTCTTTAAATTTCATGGTTAAAAATTAGTTTATTGAGTTCATAGTAACTAATTTTCGCATTTAGTCTTGTAATGCATGAGATACTCAATGGACAAAACTTTCCTTCAAACGGTAGTTTTTTCACAATGTGTCATCCCATCATTTTCCTTTTTGGGGTTAATACCTCCCATTATTTTAAACATAGTGCTTCCTGAAAATAAGGGAAAATTGTGGCCATATGGTAACACATGAGGAAATAAACATGCAAAATTTGCGGTCGGTGCATTCTTAATCTGTATGAAAGTACTGCTTAAAATTATGATTAGTATTAATCACAAGTTTTTTCTTTGATCCTATAACTGGTGTCTAGTATTTTTAAGAAGAGAGACAAATCTTGTAAGTGTAGTTTTGTTTGCAATTTCCAAGTTGGCTTAGTTTAGTTCAGTAGGTTTGAAGGTTCGTTATGGAAAGGTGACTTGACTTTGCCCTAAGATGAGTTTAGTAGTTTTAATTATCCTTCCATAGGCCATAGCCTTTCCCATGGGCAACCTAATCAAGTGTCAATTTTCCAAAGCTAATTTTTTGGACAACTCCCATTTTTCAAAGTTATACCAACTAATACTATAGAAACTTATGTATTTCGGTTGCAGTGTCATTATCTTTCTAACTACCTTTTCATGAAAAAAAATTTCATTGTGTGGAGTATTCGGCTCGAAACACCAAGTGCCCTTTTTTTTAAAGTATCTAATCACTTGTATTATGACACTTGTTATAGTATGATGTTTTAACAGCACACTGAAAAACCTCTCCTCTTCATGCATTTGGTTACATACGTGAAATAATAACAGAGAAAACTGTTAACTGCAACGGATATGGTAAAGTTATTTCGTTTTTTTTTTTTATCAATAAAGTTACTTCCCCAGTCAAGAACATTTTTTACTCATTAATTCTCTAATTTTTTGGGCAAACTCACTCATTCTCTTAATGTCCTTGAAAAACTAGTGATTTGGGCATACTGACTGAGTGTAGATAATATCATAATTATGACTTTAAATCATCTTTGTATTTGTCCTTATCTATGATTAGAATATTCCATCGGTACAAACTACATATCCGCACCCATTCTTTTATTTTATTTTCTAGAGAGATATTTATCTTTTGAGGTGTGATATCCACACATCCTATTTTATTTCTTACACATTTTTTTAATTTTTAGCTGTCAAATTGGTTGAATTGAAAAAGATCAACGGATAAAAATTATCAAAAAATATGTAAAAAATAAAATAAGATATGTGGATAGCACATCCTTCTCTTTTATTACTTATAAAATTACCACTGAAGGAGAGGGTATTGGATGCGGCATCTGAATTGCGTGTGATGTGAGAGAGTAGTGAGACCAAAAGTGGGTCAGGGTCATTATGACAAATTAGAGAGGGCGGGATACAAAGTTTTTTGTGTTTGAGTCCGCACAGATAGATACGTGATCCGATTGTCCGATTTCAGAATTTATCTTTCTTAAGGTCCACCCGTATAGTTTACCCTTCTATCTTTTACCTAGAGATACTGTTTGGGTTGCAAGTTAAACGTTTTTAAAGTAGATTGGTTCAAACTTTAAAGGCTGATTGGTGCAAGTTATACTTTGACACTTCAATTTTCCTTTAATACAAAAGAGGGGTATCTTAAGACACATCCTTGTTCAGACTTTAATACAAAAAGCAGATTACTTGGATTTAGCATAAATAACATTTTTATTTACGGTCTTGTCTCGATGGTTTTTTTTATGTATAATCTTATTGTGATGGTTAATTTATCTTTCTCGTGACGTAACTGCAAATTCGTAATTAAATAAGAATTTGAAACAAAAACAGTGTAAGACCCAAATGATTAAAGATGTTAATAATTGTTGAAAATGTAAAAGAACAGGGAAGTGAAGCAGTAATATGAGATTAAAATTGGATTAATTAGAAGAAAATCATGGTTTGTCAATTGGTTAATGCAGAAAATGATAGTGACTAAATCTAGAAAATCCACTGCCACCTGGGCCGATCCTTTCCGCCTACCTCTCTCTCTCCTCTTTCTCTCTCTTAAACCCTTATCTTCTCCAAAGTCCAAACATTTTCACTTCAGAAGTTTCGGACCAAACTGCCACTCCTCTACTCTCCCAGCTCTCAAGCTCAAAGTATAAAAACCCTTCGGACCCCCCCCCAAAAGTCCAACCTTTCTTTCTTTCCATTCAATCTTTCCACCTCTGGTTTCTGAAAACGATATTAGATAATCGATATACCGCCGTATGATCAGCCATGCCTCGCTCTCAGAGATTTCTAGGCAGCAGCACCCCCGCCACCAACTTCTCAACCGTATCGGCAGCTCCACCTCCTGAGGCCGTGGCTCTGGAGTCGGATTTAGTTGTCATACTAGCAGCGCTGCTCTGCGCCGTCATATGCGTGGTGGGTCTTCTCGCCGTCGCCCGCTGCGCCTGGCTCCGCCGCGGCCCCGGCGGCAGAGCCGCTATCGGCTCGGCTTCTTCATCCGCCAACAAGGGCCTCAAGAAGAAGGTCCTCCAGTCCCTCCCGAAGTTCACGTACGGATCCGGCGGCGCCGAGCCGCCGCCAAAGCTGGGTTCGGAGTGCGCCATCTGCTTAGGGGAGTTCGCGGAGGGGCACGAGATCAGGATTCTGCCGCAGTGCGGGCACGTGTTCCACGTTGGATGCATCGACACGTGGCTTGGGTCTCACTCCTCGTGCCCTTCGTGTCGGCAGATCTTGGTGGTTGCTCGGTGTCACAAGTGCGGCGGGTTTCCGGCTCCAATATCTGAATCTGAGGCGGAGCTCAAGGCTCGCCAGGACCACACCAACCATTCAGCTCCTCCTCCGGCGGCGGCTGCACCCACTACTGCCATTAGTATTAGTTCTTCTAATACGGCTCCAACTACAAATTTTCTCCCTTAAAATTTGTTAATTAGGCAAACCAACGTTTTTAATTTTTCTTTAATTAACTCACCCTTTGTTTTCCTTTTTCTGAATTTGTATTTCCTACCAGTCTTTTATGTACAGAGAGAATCAATGGATCATCATGTTTATTCATCTCAAATTTTATTTTCCCCAATTGGCACCAATGCAATGCAGTAGTTGAATGTTTAAGTTCTTCCCTATGTTTATCAAAAAGGGTGAATATAAGGGGAAAAAAAGAGAGTGAGTGCAACCAAGAAACTACTTGGGATTTGACACAATGTGCATATATTTTTGTTTAGCTATTTTTATGTAAGTGTCAAATTGTAATTTGCAAGTCAATGAAACTAACTTTTTATATAGTTGATGCAGATGAATATTTGCAACAATTAGAACTTGTATAAAATCTGTATCATTCAGTGACATATATTATTGTAGCCAGATTCCTAAAATGTTTTTTTTTTTGGGAACTTTAACGAAAAACACCCGGTACTGTTCACTTTAACGAAAAACCACATTTTTACACTAAAAAGTCAATCCTGGTACTATTCACTTTACCCTTTATTTTGTCCTTATCATTAAAACTCAAAGTTTTCAAGCCCTTTTCATTAGTTTTCCTTTTTTTTTGTGGGTAAAATTAGTGGAACACGACACGTGTGACTTGGTTAGTGAATTTCAAAATCTTTTTTTTTCAATTGTAATAAGACAAACAATGTTGTTATACTTGATTAGTTAGTTAATTAACATTTCAAATGCATAAATCTCCCACTTCTCTTTCCCTAAGTTAATATATTACAAAAAGAGAGGTTCCTTCCTTCCATGGTTCCAAAGCAATACCCAATTATGCTATGCGGCTATTTTATAAAGAAGAATGCTAAGGATACTCTCAAAAGTCAAAATTTTCATAGAGTCTATTACCTCATAGTTTAACGTCAATTCTCTTAACAACATTCATAGATAATCCTATTTTAAAAGAATCATCTAGCGTTGCTCTTTATATATGATTTTTCCATGTTGCTTGAAGCGGGCAAAAGGGTCAATGGGGTCAAAGATGCTTGGAAATTTTGGAGTGGAAATTGAAATAAATTTGAGGCCTAACTTAGAGAGGTCAGATGGTTGGACTTTGAAGCACAACCATCACAAGTTGGGATTTTTAATTGATTTTGTTTCCACTTTTGTTGAACTTTGTGGAGCACTCTTTGCAAGTTTGAGTGCCATTGAAGCAAAACCATCTCAAAGCTTAAAAAAAATGCTGAATTTTGTAAAAGTAGAGCCAACAGAATCACGACAGGTTTTAGTGATTGCTAGAATTTCTTCAAGCACAAGCATGGTCACTCAATGGAGAAAATATACTCTTCAAAGTTCAAACCCCTTTTGATTTTCTGGTGAAAACTTTTAGTTGCATTTCCTCTTTAACATGACAATACTTGTATTCAGCCTACGATGTAATCGTTCTTTCGACAAAAAATTAATCAAATTGGTGATCTCTCTTTTTTTTTTTTTTCATTTGGTAATCTAAACCCTAAACCCTAATATAAAATCATGATTTTGGTAACAAGTAACATTCTCATAATGAACGTCCGTTTGTTGATGCATATAAATGACTAAACAATCTCTAATTGATTAAGTTTTTGCTAGAGATGAGGAAATAAACGGATTTTGTTACAATAGTCTACAACAACAACAACACAACCTTATCCCACTAAGTAAAGTCGGCTCTATGAATCTTAGAACGCCACTGCGCTTAGTTTTGCGCCATGTCCTCCATGTCATTTTTTTAGAGTCTCTTTCCAGGTCTTCCTCTATCCCTTTTGTCCTAATTTTTGTCTTAAAAAATCATATTTTCTAACCATAACATCTATAGGTCTTACTACAACAATTTATAATAAAAATACTTCCCACTAAGTGAAGTCAGCTCTATGAATCTTAGAACACCATAGCACTCGGTTTTGCGCCATGTCCTCTGTTGATACACAAAACTAGAGGGGTCTTGGAACAACGTAAATCCGACCGTGAATCTGCAAGAATGTAAAGAACACAAGATGTATTGTGGTTCACCCCAATGTTTGGGCTACGTCTACACTGATGTTGATATTGTTTCACTCTGAATGGTGAATCTACAAGAAGGCTAGAGACAGTGTACTTTCTAGCCTATTTTCTCTCTTCCTATGGTCTGAATCTTGACCTCCTTAATGAGGAGAGTGATGAGTCATTTTATAGAATAAAGGCTCCTCACTTATTACATATTTGCCCCTTCATTTATTACATAATTACCTTTGAGTCCCCCGAGTATTTATACAAGGTCTAAATATGGACGCCCTTAGTATGGTACAAACAGTAGTCTCCCAAGTCTTCAGTCAAGAGAGTCTTTTGGCTGGAGACTTGAAATTCAGTCCATGTGTGGGCCGAAGTAACTAGATGTCGTCTAGAACTGATACTTGATATGAGGCAGTGCTCAATGTGAAATGATACTCAATTAGAAATAGCACATGTTGCGAGGATGCTCAGCTTGTGGCTTATGTTGCCTTAGTTGGCTCGGCTTATGGCGTTGAAGGTGAGGGAGTCCCTTTTATAGAATAAGGGCTCGCTCCTCAATACATAAATGATGGGCTAGAGTTGATGCTCGATGTGAGACGGTTGCTCAGCAGGCGGCGATGCTCTCTAATGATGGTGAGGGAGTCCCTTTTATAGAATAAGGGCTCGCTCCTTAATACATAAGTGATGGGCTAGAGTTGATACTTGCGGCGAGGTGGTTGCTTAGCAGGTGGTGATGCTCTCTAATGATGGTGAGGGAGTCCCTTTTATAGAATAAGGGTTCGCTCCTCAATACATAAGTGATGGGCTAAGAGTCTATCTCTAATGAAGGTGATAGAGTCTCTTATATAAAATAAGGGTTCGCTCCTCAATACATGAATAATGGGTGCTCTCTAATGAAAGTGAGGGAGTCCTTTTTACAGAATAAGGGTTCGCTCCTCAGTACATAAATAATAGGCTAAGTCCCCTAAGTATTTTTCATGAGGTCTAGTTGCGGAAGCCCAATATATGGTACATAGTGTAGTCCCCCAAGTCTTCAGTCAATAGAGGCTGTTGGCTGGAGACTTCAAATTCAATCCATGTATAGGCCGAAGTGGCGGTTGTTCGGATGCGGTTTTTGTATACCATGCACTGAAGCTTTGTAGGTAAAACTTTGAAGTCGGAGCTTTGTAAATGAAGCTTTCGAAGCTGGAACTTTTGTAAATGAAGCTTTTGAAGCTAGAGCTCTGTAAATGAAGTTTTCGAAGCTGGAGCTCTATAAATGAAGCTTTTGAAGCTAGAGCTCTGTAAATGAAGCTTTCGAAGCTGATTGACATAAGTGATGCTCATGAATGTTGTGAAGATGGATGCTCATGAATGTTTATGTATGATTGACATGAGTGATGCTCATGAATGTTTATGTATGATTGATATGAGTGATGCTCATGTATGATTTTTTGGAGTATTGGACGTACATTTGATCACCTAGTTGGTGATAATAGCGGCAGGCTGCCGAATAATTTTGGAGTACTAGACGTACTTTTGATCACCTGGTTGGTGATAATAGCGGCAGGCTACCGAATAATTTTTTAGTATTGGACGTACTTTTGATCACCTGGTTGGTGATAATAGAGGGTGAACTTTAAGTGGAGGGATGAAGGTTGGAGTTTGAAGCTATAGGGCCTGGCTCTTTTGGGCATATGGGCCTTTGCCCTCCACATAACATTCCAGCCCATTATATTGGGCTTGCCATTTTTTTTGGGCATGCTGCCTTCTTTCTTTATTTATGATTATCCTCTGGTGGGGTTATACAGATGTCTTTAAAAGATAAGAAAAGTAAATCACATCATTTGGAACAACGAGATTTCTCCCTTCACATTAACTTCAGCGGTCCAGCTGTTGGAAGAAACCTTCACGTGGAGGCAAGTCTTGGTCAGCATGCATGGTCTCTCATACTTTGATAGTACAATCCCGTGGCTTTTTTTTTTTTTTTTTTTTCAGAAAATAGGGGGAACATACACTCCCATTCATGATGAAAGTTTCATATTTTTCAGCATGTTGATAGGCATCTTCTGGTCTAATAGAAAGTGGAGACGGGGAACCTTGGTGTGCATCTTCTTATCTTAATCATGTTATCCCATGGGATAGTGGAATAATGGAACATATTAAATAAAAAAAATAAAGCAGTCGTTGGGGACCACTATCATAGGGAGCCGGACTTTTGAGAGCCAGACTGTTGCACGTAGGCGTTGATGGAGACGGGTCCACAATAATTCATATTCACGAGGGAGAAACTGATGCTCTGGGTGATGGCGTTGGGATCAGATCTGGAGGGAGAGCTGTGGAAGCAGAGAGAGTATTGAGCTTGTTCGACGACTGCCTCGACCGCGATGACCTTATGATCCAATGACAATAAAGACGAAGCAACCAAGGATAATAGGGCCCACTGGAATATCCTTGTTCTTCTTGGCGGTTGTCTCAGGCACCGCCTTTCTGTTCGTTATGTTCTTCTCGAACCTCTCCACCTTCCCTTGCATAAACCCCCACCGACGGTTTTGCTTTCCCCTTCTAATGGAAAATCCAAATCTGTTGGAAAACCCCGTATATAGGATTCGAAACTCGAGATTTTTTTATGGAAGATTTACTGCACAAGGACAAGAAATTATCTTCGTTGTGCTCGCTGGAGTGGAGAGAGATCTTGAACATGTGCTCGCTGAAGTAGTTTCCGAGCTTTGGGTTGAAGGGGTTGAGGTAGGGGAGGAAGACGGCGGCGAAGGAAGCGAATGAGGCGGATGAGGAAGGAGGATCAGACTTGTTGGAATTGGTGGGATAGACGTAAATCTTGAGGGTTTGGAGCATTTCTCAGAAATCGGCGGCGAAGACAGTCGTGGTAAGGGCCTGAATCTGGAGAAAGATGAGCTAACAGACCCAAATTATGGCTCTTTTGTTCGGACAACTGGAGGAAGAAGATGGATAACCATGAGGTGGAGGAGACGACCAGCGCAAGCAGCGCCACCATGAGCAGTCGGTGTTTGAACTTGGGCATTTTCTTCAGTGATAAGTACAGAGTACGCATCTTCTTGGTCTCTTGTTCCAAACTTGTGAAGGAAAACTATTTTTTCGTTCGGAGGATATGGGGCTTGAACAAATCCGCAGGTCGAGGAAGCAAAGAGGCATCAGGCAGCGCTGTGGAGAGAGAGGGTTGGTGATTACAGAGGGCGACACTTTTATCGATGAGAGGGTTACCGTCGTTCATCGACAAGATTGGATCTTTGAGGTTGCAGCTGCCGTAAGATTGTGCTGTCACTTGAATCACCGAGTTTTGGCTTGGTGGGTATAAGAACAAAAGAGAATCTCCAAGCTTGAATTGGTGGTATTTTGACCATTTGATGTAAACTTGTGGATTTGCAGAAGTTGGTATTCCCCAAGCACCTAGATCTCCTACTTTGTACTGGTAGCAGAGCAGCTGGGACTGTATTAACATGAGGAACTGCAGAGCCAATAGGAACTGGATTCTTGGAGTTCTGAGATTCACGGTGGATATTGTGGTAAGGTTTCACGATGGTGAGATGAAAAATTAAGAGAGAATCGACATAGCTTTTCGTGTTATTTCCCACAGACAGCGCCAAATGTTGATGCACAAAACCGGAAGGGTCTTGCAACAACGTAAATCCGATCGTAAATATGCAAGAATGTAAAGAGCACAAGATGTATCGTAATTCACCCCAATGTTTGGGCTACGTTCATATTGATGTTGATATTGTTTCACTCCGAATAATGAATCTACAAGAAGGCTAGAGGCAGTGTGCTCTCTATCCTATTTTCTCTCTTCCCATGGTCTGAATCTTGACCTCCTTAATGAGGAGAGTGGGGAGTCCTTTTATAGAATAAGGGCTCTTCACTTATTACATATTTGTCCTTTTATTTATTACATATTTACCTTTGAGTCCCCCGAGTATTTATACGAGGTCTAAATACGGAAGCCCTAAGTATGGTACAAACATCCTCCATGTCTTTTTTAGAGTCTCTTTCCAGATCTTTCGCTATCCCTTTTGTCCTAATTTATGTCTAAAAAATCGTATCTTCTAAGCATAGCATCTATAGGTCTTACTACAACAGTTTACACAATATAAATATAGTAACCACAACTGGGTGGATAAACATGCCCACTCATAGAGTGAACGCAAATCTTGTCATTCTAACACTGATTGGATCCTTACAGTTGCCGTTTTCTATAAATCACAAATTAACACGTACATAATAACTTATAAAACATAAAAAATTGAGATGAATACCCATTTGTCAAATTGTAATTTGTCAATAAAAAAAGAAAGCTTTCTTGCATGTAAAGGAGCCAAAAAAGTTAATTTCTTTTTGTGCTAAAAACTTCTGAGCTGTATTTCCACTATCCTACCTGGTAATCTTCTCTAGTTGAATGTACAGTAAATAACATCATAAAAAAGAAAAGGCAGCCGTTGCAATTCCCTCGCTCATTTATTTTAAATTAAAATAAAAAAGCAAATGACAAGACCTGGATTTATCTCATCCTCTCAACATGATGAACTTTAGAAAGTGCCGATATTCATCCTACTCAAAAGCACATCAATTTCTCTACTTTCTGCTGCCCTTTCAAGTAACTTACTGAAAATAAAAAGAGGAAAATGAAAATTTAATTCAAAGTATAAAGAAAAAAAATGCTCCCAGGGACTGCAGGCCGTATAATCCAAGGTTATCTTTTTAAAGTAAAGATAAGCGTTGCAACTTGAAAATCAAACAACGAACAAACTAAATATAAAACTATAAATAATACTTTATCAATTGAAAATATAGAAAGCTATAAAATTGTTAAGGAGGCTAAATAATCTGTAGAGGCCACTTGCCATACTTATTCACAAATAGTTGGCCGTATAATTTGAGGTTTATCTTTTTAGAATAAAGATAGGCATTGCAAGTTGAAAACTAGACTACAAACAAACCGAATATAAAACTATAAATAACACTTTATTAACTGAAAATATAGAAAGCTACAAAATTATCAAGGAGCCTATGGGATGGTTTGGTATTGCTGTACTTTGAAAAAAAGCTGCTGTGAGAATAAGTGGCTGTGAAATAAATCAGCAGAGTGTTTGGTAAACTTTTTTTGTAAAAGTGCTTTTGGAAAAAAAAAACAGTCTAATAGTAGGTCTTTTCATTAAAGAAGCACTGTAGCTCCGTGTGCTTTGAAAAAAAGCCAGTTTTCCAAAGCTGCAAATAGCAGCTTCAGCTTTTTCCTTTGATTTCAGCTTATTCTCACAGCAGCTTCCAAAATAAGTTTTTTTTTTTCAGTTTACCAAACACCTAAAACCCTCACAGTTTTTTTTCATGGGTACTTTTTTTTTAAACACCTCACTCCCAAACTAGGTCTATATCTTGCCAGACTTATTCATAAGTGAATAACAAGCCTTTTTATTTTATAATAAACTAAACCCTAATCTCTAAAAGAAAACCTAATTATAATGGGTTGGGCCCAAATCCTAAACTTTTTACTCTTTAGCACTGCGAAATTGCACCTTGAGAAAAGTGTTTTCACATAACTAAGAATGTTTCTTTCTTAATAACTTGCCACGGTCTGGTGATATTCCTTTTCACTTGAAAGTGAGGTATTAGATTCGAATCTCGTAGATGACGAATTCGATACCAAATTAGGCTGTCTATTATGTAGCTTTGTTGAACTCCCTCTTCCCTTAATGTAAAAATATCAATGTACTCAAAAAAAAAAAATCATTATTAAGTGCTTTAGATTGAAAATAATACTGAAGATTGTACATAATCACTTACCTACCTAAGTATCTCACTGGTCATGGTCAATTAGATAATAAAAAAACGTTTATTTCTTGATAGTTCATAAGTGCTTTAGATTTTTAAAATGTTACTGATGTTTGTACATAATCACTTACCTACCTAAGTATCCACACACTTCATTTTACTTCTCACACACCCTTTGATGATTTCTGTCTGTTGATCTTCTTTAATTCATTCGATTTGACGGCCAAAAATAAAAAAAGTGTGTGAGAAGTAAAATGGGATGTGTGGATATCACACCCCTTCTAAAAATATCAGAAAAATGTTTTCAAGCTTTCGATTACTTACCTAACCAAAATATCTTACTGGTCATAAAAAAAAACCTTAAAAAGCAACTTATATTCCTGATTCCCGTACTCTCTGTCACATCATATTTTTGAAATAATATTTTATAATGTTAGCACGAGAATTAACTTTAAATTGTGAGATGACAAAGTGTTTATAAAAATGAGAGATTTTTTTATTGTACCCGGAACACGAGGTGATACATCACTTGTCATTAAACAAGTAGTAAGATACTTGACACACCCCGACCTAAATCAAGGCGTGTTGGCCGTCACGTGATGGTGACGTAGCCATGTGCGCAGTGCGGAAGTGATAGTGATATGAAAATGTGAGAAATCAAAAACCAATTTGCTAATGCACACTAGACAGTAAATAAGTGCGAGAAGAAGTGTTAGAGTGTAGATACACATAATTAGAGTGTAAGTACCAAAGTGCAGTCCAACATGCTAAATACTAATTATACAGGATACGAAAGAAACCCTACATTGATGAATGTTTGTTAGAATCGTCGTAGAATCCTCGTGAGCCAACAACACGAACTTCTAACTAGAACCTGGAGGGGCGCAAAACAAAAAACGTGAATGGGCAAAACAAAGCTTTTCAAAACAATTTCTCTTTTCAAAAGTAATAACCCCTCACCGTAAAACCCGTGTAGTTTCCCATAAAATAATAATAAATATGTATATAGAAATCATGCTCGAGAGTAGTGAAAATCAAATATATGCCATGTCAAGTGTCTCAGCATGGAAATAAGTAAGCCAAATGAAATAAATCAATGTAAAATGATATGCCAGTAGGAGTTACCTAACGTGACCTGTATGGTTGAACCTATAGCTCATTAGGTATGCCTGCACATGAGTCGGAACCACCTATTGTGGTCAGTACGACAGAGCTGGGTGCAAATAAGTACGCTCAAGTGCTATGATCACGTGAAGGCTGTGCGAACAATTGCGGGTCACCTATGAGTCGGAACCACCTAATGTGGTCTGTACGACAGGGTTGTACACCAAACTTGGATCCAAGGTGAGCGTGCGGTACGGGAGGTGAACATCACGTGAAAGACTGTGCCTTGGCCACGGGCAGGAGCACTAGCACCGGGATGCAGGATAATGAGCTATAAATGCATCTACGTATAACCACAAACAATGCATCCACTATCATCAATATATACTCACCTGAAGCTTACCTGGGCGTTCGCAGCATCAAGCAACAATATGCATATCTATACTAATGCATACTCTAAAGCATAACGCAATTGACATGACATTTAAAATCGTAAATCCATTTAAAATAAATTTCTAGGAAAATGAAAATCATATATTATGTATATATATAGAAAACCAAAAGCCTACTCACTGGTATGTAGCTGGATCGTAACCCCTAAGTCTCGCCTGGCTACGCTTATCCTCCGGGAACGTCTCGCCTATATGTGAAACCATTGATATAATGTTAATTTAAGCACAGAATCAAAACCGTATAGTAACTTCTCATACGTTGCTCAATTGAGGTGTTTGAATATACTATCCTGTCCTACTCAACACCACGAGCATCCCCATATTTTTAGAATAATTTTCCGTTGACCCACACGCCCTCACGTGCCTGGCACACTGACGGAATCTTTAATGCCGCTAGGGAATATTTCGTTAAATAGTAGCATATACCGTTAACTTAACTTGACGCCGTTAGTATGTTCCATCAAAGTTGACGGAATATTCCCCTTCCTTCTCCAGTGGTTCGTCGAATTCCGGCGCTGATCGCCGCTGCATTGCCGGTTTCTGGAGAAATCTTTAAACCTTAATATTTTCTTCATTTTCAACCAAATTTCACAAACTAAATATCAATTTGAAGCCCTGAACGAGTAGAACATGATCTTACCTCTCAGAGGTCCTAAAACTGACGAAATATAGTCAGAATATATCTTGAATATTCAGGTCAACCTGCAACTCAAGGAACTGGCCTACCCGATGTCCAAAACCTTCCAAAAATTGTTCCCAGGTCTATATGGAGTAGTTTTAAGACTCCCTTAAGCTTTAAAACTCCGTGAAATAACCACAATCACGACGGAGCAACATAGCACCACGCCGGAGCTCTTAGGTTCTCGGGTTCCTGTGATCCATTCTTTGATCCAATGGTATGGATGGGTTCGTGAAGTCACCAGGAACACATTGGTGCAAAGCTCAAGCTCGATCGATGAAATTTGGATGGTGTTTGAGAGTTGAAGGCTTGGATCGTACGGACAAGGGAGAAGAGTCGATATGAGAGAAGAGAGAAAGAGAATGTTTACACGTGTGAATGTATGTGTTGTTACGGGATTGGGTAGAAATAAAAGAAACAAAGCATTGATTGGGCCATGGAATTAGGGCCTAACAATTTGTCCAAGGTTGTAGGAAAAGAAAAGAAAATAATTGGTAGGTTAAGTGTAAAACCAAAACTTATTCATCTACACCTATTTGTTCATAACATTTCTGTTACGAACTCGATTTGATCCTAACTTGCGTCGATGCTCTCGTGACATTGAGTATGATTTAATTATGTCAACGGGAAAATAATTTAAAACCATATACGTACATCCACATCACTACGACTTGAGGGTATAATCATCATTTCCACACATTCGAGGATAAAATATATATTAATTCAGGACGGGTCGTCACAATACTTGTGTTAAAAAAGTAACAAAACTTGAAAAATAAAACTACCCTCAGCTTATATAATGACATGTAGTGTACCATTATTGTTCTAGACACTATAAAAAATTTCTCTATAGAAACTCCCACTTTTAAGAGGTTCTCTTAGGACTGGTTTGGTATTGCTATGCTTTGAAAAAAACCTGATTATGCTGTGCTATGAGAATAAGCTCATTTTGCTGCTTCACGTTTTCATCTTTTTTTTTCATCTAAAACTGTGAAAATAAGTTATTTTTAAGTGTTTACCAAATACGTTTTTTAGCTCAACTTTTTTTTATACCCACTTTTTATAAATGTACCTCAATACTAAACTAGTACTTAGCATTCCTTTTAAAAATAGTATTGAAGATTGTACACAATCACCTACCTACCAAAATATCTCACTGGTCAATTAGATAATCAAGAACATTTATTTCTTAATTATTTCTTAATAGTTTATAATGCTTTAGATTTTAAAAGTGTTACTGAAGTTTGTACATAATCACTTCCCTCCTTACCTAAATATCTCACCGGTCACTTGGACCGATTCAAAAGTGCTTCTAAAAATATCAGAAGAAGCGTTTTCAGATGACTAATAACGTTCTCTTTTCGATTACTTACCTATCCAAAACATCTCAGTAGTTGACCAGCAAAAAATCTCACTGGTCAAATAAAAAAACCTTAAAAAGCAACTTATATTCCTGGTATACATGAACAAAAGAGCACTGAGCACCAACTTGTTCAAATGAGTTTATCCTCTGTGCAGCTTATGTGGTTATGTAAGTTGATCCGCTCCTCAAGTCACTCTCGGTACATATATCAGTCAAAAGGCTAATTGGCCGAACCCTATTATTCTCCCACTTTCCCCTAACCACTTCTAAACTACTGCCTAGTAACAACTTGACATCTCATCCGGCTTCAAACTTTATTCTCGAATGTGATCAATTACATACAACTATCTCTTATCTCTTCATAATTATGTATAAACGGTTTCTTCCGACATAAAGATCACATTGACGAAAGAATTAGATGTAGTCTGTTACATGCAACTATGTGTTATTTGTCTCTTGAACATATATGACCGGTGATAAGATAAATTTTTTAGGTCATAAAACTCATAAACTAGAGAAGATTCTCGAATGTGCTAGTTATATACGACTATGTTTATCTCTCTAATTGTCGTATACAACCAGTGATAGAGTAAATTTTCTCTAGCATAAATCGCATTAAAAGATCGTACCCAGTGCACAAGGCTCCCGCTTTACGCAGGGTCTCGGAGAGGTGAATATCGGCTAGCCTTACCCCTATTTATGGAGAGGTTGCTCCCAAGTCTTGAACCCAAAACCTACTGCTCATGGGTGAAGGCACTTGCCATCGCACCAAGTGAGACCTCTTCTAGCATAAATCGCATTCACTAGAGAAAATTCTCGAACGTCGTTTGTTGCATACAGCTATTTGTTATCTCTCCCATGATTACATAGATATGATTAGGGCAGATTTTCTCAGTGCACACTACCTTTCCGGTTGTCATGAACTACCAAACGCGGCAGTCAAATTTGGCTACTCTCTTATGTTCACAGTATCCTATCATCTTTTTTATCCCAATTAATAATACCACCAGCACTCCTACCACTGATGTGAGTTGTGATTGGTTATTTTCCGCAGGGTAAAAGTCCCATGGGAGTAAATTTTTTCAAGTAAAAATTCTCTTTTTTTGGGGTAGTTTCTAATTACTAAGATTGATTTGCATCCATCATTGGAGGAAATTTGTAATTGTATGTTGGTTTACATATCAAAGTTTTGCAACATCATAACTAATTGCGCTCATACAAAATCGATTCTTCCCTTCGATTTTCGAATGCAATCCCAACATTCCCATTGTTTCATTAAAACACAAGTTTCTTGCAAACTCGGTTCGCGCAGGTTAATTGGTATCGACTATTTTGAACCTACTTATACAGTAAAAGAGAAGAACAGAGTAATGAAGCACAATATATCTTTTTCTTTCCGTAAACAAGACTGCCGATTCTCATTTCCTTGCCGGCTCGTGGAAAAAAGTCCAAGAAGGGGATTCAGGGATGTGTACATCTCTCTTAGTACCCATAGCCTTTACTCGCCGATACTTTCCACTTTATCAGAACTGGTTTGTCCTCGCATATCTGAAAGTCCAGCAAGACCATTTGCAGAAACCCATTCTTCCGTGTCGTCAAATGGGACTTCATACTCAAATTCATAATCAGATTCTTCATCTGACAAGTCTCACAGAAAGGATTCAAATTTCAAACATTTAGAATCCTACTTAATGGTAAAATATAGATTATAAACCAAATCTAAGCGGGTGTAGTATAAAACCTTCTCCACTTTCAGGTAATGATGGTTCGGCAATCTTATCGCCTGATTTCAAAATCATTCCAGGCCACATGTGTGCGGAAGGAGCTCCAAAAAGTCGTCATCAACTGACAAACCTGTAAAACAGTACCTTTAATTAGCTCAATTTGGAAAGAGGTATTCATCAATTTTCCCTTTGAACTTGTGACCATTGGCCAATTTCCCTCATCAACTTTAATTTTGGCCAATTTCCCCCCTCAACTCTCATAATTAGTCAATTTCCCCCCTCAACTTTAATTTGGCCAATTTCCCCCCTCAATTCTCATAATTAGTCAATTTGCACCCTATTGTTAATTTTTTTTAATTTTCCATCTATTCTTTTTTTTTTCTTTCAATCTTTCTAATGACACACTCCGATCCAGAGGATCAAGGCGTGATCGCCGTCACGCCTTGATCCTCTAGATCGGGGTGTGTCATCTAATAACTTCCAACAAAGTACTAAAATTAACATAAACTCACCTGCATAATATAGGGTAAAATGTACAAAAACATAATACAATTAGTATGTGATATGGGTTGATTATAAGAAAAAGTTATGAATCGGGTTTAAAGCATGTAGAAGAAGAAATAATAATCCTAAACTCATGGATTATACCTATTTCAATAAAATGGGTTATTCTTAATAAGGAGTCGAAAATTATGAATTGACTAGCCATTTTTGCACTAAAGCTCGATTATCCGCAATTTACTTGAACTTAGCTTTCACTTTTATAAAGAAAATTGTATTCACATACAAAAATGTACACATCAATCCTTTTCGTTATCAATTTTGTATAGTGAAAAATCAAATAAAATTACTCCATACTGATTTATTATGACTAATAATATCATCTATGATAAATTGTAAAATTCTAAATTTTAATCTATTTGTAATAGGATAAAGACATAGGAAAATGATTAACATACATCTTATTTAGTTTCTTACACACACTTGTTTAATCATGATCAAATTAAAAAATTAACAGTAGGGTGCAAATTGACTAATTATAAGAGTTGAGGGAGGAAATTGTCCAAATTAAAGTTGAGGGGGGAAATTGACTAATTATGAGAGTTGATGGGGGAAATTGGCCAAAATTAAAGTTGAGAGGGGAAATTGACCAATAGTCACAAGTTCAGGAGGTAAATTGATGAATACCTCATTTGGAAAAGACGATGACTGACTACTCGGCACCAGGGCTCAGCTTAGGCCTGCAGTTAAAAACAATTTCTTTTCTTTTTTTTCCTTCAAACTTTTAAAAGACATTGTAAATTTCTTTTCAAACAAACTTAAAAACAATCTACATTGGTGGAGCGAAAGATTAGACCTCAAGTGTAGATAATGGACGTTTAGGATACGGAAAATTAGTGAGCTTTCCTTTGTAAATAAAATTAGTGAGTCATATACTATTTGTCACGAGCTAAATAACATCTGATGGGCTAGTATGCAGGTTTGTAGAAAAATAATGTCACGCACGAGTAATTTAATTAGTTTCACGAGCTCAATAAGACTGTTTTTAAACTTCAATCAGTATCTGGGATACGTTTAAAGGGATTTCGCAAGTTTATAAGAAGTGAAAAAATAGTCAAATGAGAATAGCTGTGACTTGCATACCTAACAGTTCCCAAGTTGACAATGTTGGCAACTACTAGAAGAGTGAGGGACTATAAGGATTGGTAATGTGGAGAACAGGAGTGGCCTAAATACCAAGAAAGGCAAAAAAAAAAAAACGCTTATTTTTCGCAAATATGCACACAAATAGAACCGGTTACAAATTTTTAGTCTAAATAGAACTGAAGGAAAACTGAATAGACCATAAAGGACACTAAACCGTGTTTTATGTACGTTTGGATGGTGTTCCTTAGTTATAATTTTTGTTTAAAAGTTAGAAACTGTTTCTATGAAATTGAAGGTTTTTGAAATATAAATACCTTCTGCCAGTTATATCCATTAGCCACATGGGCGTAGCAATGCAAGGAAGCATTAAGAAAGTTGTAATGGCACTTACGAAGAGAGATACATGTTGGAATCAACCCTATGTTAAATAGAAGAACAGCGATGCAGGCTTGCTCATAAACCTGGGGAGTGTAGTAGAGAACTCCATTTATGCCGACAAACAAGAAAGTTTCTGACAGATTTTTGATAATTTAATAAAATTCCAAGCGCTTTTATAACTCAAACAACTGTTTAACCTCTTCTACCAAACCTGCTGAAGAATTTGAAGTCCAATTCCAACTACTACTAAACGCTTCACTCCCGGTTCAAGATCTCTCCCTGTTGGCCCTATAATAACAGCTTCCGATGGAGGAACCTTCTCTGCACGGAGAGAGCGCAGACTTGTCAGTTCCTTGAGTGAAACATCAGGCTGACTAACCAGACCAGCATGAATGAGTTTACTTTCTTATCTTACACCAGAAATTGAAACAACCGACGCAGGCCGACACCCAAGTGCACTATCCTGATGCAAATACACTTATTGAACTCCTCCTTCCTTCTTCCCGTCTTCGCCCACTCGGTCAGCATAAAGCCAGCTGCCAACCTCCACCAGTGTCCATACTACTACTGATAGCCTCGCTAGCTTCTACATTTCCTTTCATCAAGATTGTATTGCATCTCAAACCTAAAGCACTGCCGCCAGACCTAGGCTTTCCCATGATTGTTGTTTGGCGCGAGATTAGTGGACTTCTCAAGCTTTCATCACAATAAGCCCCGGCTGCTTCAGATTCGTGATCCTCACCATCTGTCTGGCTCTCTATGTCCCAATGTGCGTTTTTATTATGGTACTCCCCTGCATTCAAAATGCTTCCAAGATTTGGATAAAACATGCTGCCTTTGCTTCCTCTTTCGGACATCTTCTCGTGGACACTGCTAAGGAGAGTGACCAGAGGATCCACAAGAGGTCTACTTTTGTTCAACGTGCTCCCGTGGTGAGATATAAAACTCTGTCCAGTTGCTGGTTTGACGATGTATGATAAGCCCTTTTTGGGACCATATAGCCGTATTTGATTTCCCTGATTTTCAGTAAGCACATTGGGGGGACTAATGATGAACTCTTCCAATGATGTTTCCTTGCCTGTGCGAAGACCTTCAACTAGCGAAGCCAACTCACCTGTGGATCATAGAAGCCAAAAAGTTAGCTCGAAAATGTCAATGGCATGAAATAAACGGGCCGTATAAATTTCAAAGCTCCTTTTTTAGCCCCCTGCACCCGGCTTGTGGGAGCAAAGAAAATAAACGGGCAAATCTAATGGACTATGTCCCAGCAGCAACAGAGAAAACAAAGGACCCATAAATGGCAAAAGGCAGGAGACAGAGTATTTGTCCAAAACCAAAAATGTATCAAGGCACAGTAGGCTGCAATTTTGACCCAAACTCTATCCCAGAATCTGCAAGGAATTAATATATAGGGACAGAGACCTGTGAAATTATGACCATGTTTTCTACATTGTTGTCTCCTCTTGATATTAAAATCGTACTAAATCTTATTAATCAACACCAAAACAAAATTTCCACCTATTTGTTAATTGGAAATGCTCATAAAAAAACTCTTGATTAAACAGTACTCCAACAAGTTTTCCATCTCTGTGTGTAAACTTGATTAACAGAGAGAGGAGAACGTGCTCTACATGTTCATCCAAACGATGTAGTTCTTTGATCTTCCTGCAGAAAATTTGTACTCATAATCTCCATTTCTCCTTGTAGGTTTATATATCTGAACAAAACCAAATTTTAAGATAATTAATCTTGAAATTTGTACTCATAATCTCATTTCTCCTTCTATGTTTTCCTTCCGTTGTTGTTTGTTTTGATTAATTAGAATTTGGTTTTATTAGTGAAGGGCTGTGGCCTACTCACTCACTGTCAATGGTACTTTAGGATACAAATGTGGTTTCTGTTTTTCTAATCATTAGCCAGTAGCCACCTACAGATATGAAATCTTTGTTTCTGCAGATTGAAAACTGTTTAAATTCTTGGGTAAATTACATGTTACCACCTTAACTTTGGGTCTTATACCAATTACCTCATCTTTTAAACACTTGCAATGTTTTAAGTTAACTTACCAATTTGTTGAAATCTTAAACCTCCGTTAAAATATCCATCAATTTGTTTGTTAATTTTAATTTAATTTAGAACTAAAAATTCTTTAATTGTTGATATTAAATTAATTTTATAACCTAGTTAGGTAAGGAAGAGGGCATGTGTCTGTCGCTTCAGTATTTAACATAAAAATTGACAGATGTATGATATTGCAACGAATTTGTAAACTGATGAATAATAGAGCAATATTTAAAAGATGTGATATGAGATTATTATGCGACCTAAAAGTGAGGAAATAAAATGTAATTTACCCTAATTTTTTTTAGATAGTTAATTTAAATTAATTTTATTTTATTAATCTAAAAAGGTACCACAAATTCACTATACAAAGAAATTAAAAAATTATTTAGTTATACTAAAACTGAAACTTACGTACCCAAACTCCTAATGAAGAAAAAATTGTGAATCATCTGAAGTGGATGGCTGCTCTTGCTCCTCCTCAATATCAAAAGGAACATTACGATCAATCTGCCTGCGTTTCGAATGATCATCCGCCGGGTTCGAAGATAAGTAAAGCCTTTGTCGTTGCCGATCATATTCCTCGTGGACGGTATCTGAGGATCCAAGTGGACGAGGCCTCTTCCCAAGACTACTTGTTGGTCCCAAGACATGGGAAGCCATTCGTCTTGTTTGCGCAATAGTGGGTGCACCCCGCAAGTTCTAATGCGTGCGCCCTTGTAGAAAATAAATTCAACATTGCAAATATCTCCCTTCTTCTTTTCTAAATCCACTAACTTGAGCCCCACATGAGCTGCCTCCAAGTTAGCACAAGGCCATCCACAGTGTCTAGAGCCTTCTGTTCCGTTGATGATAACATAATAATTATCAAACTTAGAATTATTCGGTGGTTCTAAAACAACAGATAGAATCAATCCTAATAACATCTCCCCCGCTTGTAAATTTAGAGGAATTTTAAAACTACTGCCTCCAACAAAGTTTTCCAACCCCCATTCATATCGTATAGGAGCTAGAAAACCCTCCAATACAGTCTTTTCTCCTCCAGCCATATTCAGCTGGTAGATGTTGAAAGGTTGTGGGATGGCTAGAGGTATAGTTGAACAACTTTGGAACTTCATTGCCGGGATAAATAACATCCAATTTAGAGCGCCGAAAAGATCCCTGCAATAGTGAATAATATGTAGATAACTAATTACAAACAATTGTCATCTGATCGCTCTCCCAAGTAACAACAAATTATATATTTTAATTTCAAGAGTAATTAAGAAGAGAGACAAACCTCATTCAACAAATTATTTTCCAACTTTGCCACCCCATGGCCACATAGTCCAAAGCAATTTAACAGGCGCAGAACATGAAGCACCGGGGGCAGTTTTGGAATTTTCTCCAATGATGTGCAATCATCCAGATATAACTCGATTAGATTTGGTGGAAGGGCTTGTGGAGTTTCCCGAAGCCTCTTGCAACCAGTCAGATGAAGTATTTCCAAGTTGACAAATTTGCTAATGCAATCCGGAAGACTAACAAAATTGTTTCCCGAGAGATCAAGATGTGTCAATGTGGACCAGCAATCAAGAGGCACAAGGAAACTACTTTCTGATAAATTGCATCCTTCGAGATGAAGAGAATGCAGGTTGGGAAGAGCAAATGTGTTACGGTTGTCCTGCGAGATCTCTATGTCATTTGAAAGCAGTTGAGTTTCGGTACTGCTGGATGAAACTTCATCAAACTTCATCTTGTGCTTCCCAAATGTCACCAGTTTTGGGCATTGACCGAAAGAAACCTGAATGAGATGTGGCAACCCATAAAGATGATGTAATGATGTACCTACAAGGCTCTCACATTCATTTGCTAACAATTCGGCAAGCCCAGTAAGATATGCAATTGATGAAGGCAATTCTCTTATGCCACTTTTTTGTATATCCAAATACGTTAGAGATTCCATCTCATCCTCTATTTCTGGAAAACTCTCGAGCCTTGTGCAACCATGAAGATAAAGGCTTTTAAGGGATCTCAATCTAAGTCTTGGTGCAAACCTTGTAAGCCTAGAGCACCCCTTAAGATTTAATGTAACAAGTTTATCAAGGAATCCAATAGAATCATCAACCTCAACCAAATTTGTGCAGCCATGAAGATCCAAAAATTCTATGTTTGGACTTCCGGATAAGTCGGGGATTTTTTCCCGAAATTTGCACCCACGTAAATTCATATATGTAAGATTTGCCAAATTCTGTAAAACAAAAATTAAAAAAAAAAACAAAACAAGAAGTCACATACTTTAAATAGAATAATTAATGATGAAAAAACTTTGGAAATTTTCTCTTTTTTTGAAAATAAAATATATATACATTTAAATTAGGAATCATCCAAATTAATTTTAAAATGTACATGTACCTTAAATCCCTTCAATTTTCTAATGTCACTGTATGACATATTATATGTCACAAGATGTCTTGGAAGATATTGCAAATTGAAAGTAACTGTATGCTTTTGAAGACTATTGGATCCCCAAATTCGAAACTTATCTCCACCCAAATCAATCCACCTTAAATAGTTGGGCATATAATCAACGCATCCAGAAAAACGTGCATTACGGCTTATAAAAATTTCAAGATTTACCATCTTGAAGAAGCTTTTGGAATTCAAAGGTATCAAATCTGGTTTGGGCCACTTTACCACAATGCCTTTAATTTTCTTGGTTCCCTAAGATGGAAAAAGAAACAATGTTAACAAACAAGTCGTATAACAAACAATTCAAAAGGGTTGTTTTAAAATCATTTTTTTTCTTTTCAAAATCATGCCAATTAAACCAAATGCAAGAATATATATATTCTACTTACTCTGTTTTCAGTTAGAACACGGTACACATCTTCATGATGCCACAATCTGCTCCGCTTGCCTGGTTCAATGGGTGATTCTTCACTAACTATACGCTTACCCATTTTTTCTAGTAAGTCATGCATCAAAATCGTATTATCTTCAATAGTTATGATGGCTTTCTCAACGAGTACTTCAATACAATCTGAAGGTACATGGAGCTTCGAACTTCTTAATATTTGTAACATATAGCCTTTCTTTTCACCCTTGAAGAAGCATGCAATGTCTAGAAAAACTTGTTGCAGGACATTATCCAAGGTATCATAACTTTTTCGAAGTATGTTTTGAATACCTCTATAAGGTTCTCCATCATAAGAATCGTAATTATCCAATATAGCTTGCCAACGATCTATACTTTTATTACGCAGATGAGAACCTATAAGATTAAGAGCTAACGGAAGGCCTTCAGCATAGGCTATTGCACGTTGTGCGAGTTCCAAATAATTGTCCGGAGGTTCATTTCTTCGGAAGGCATTCAAACAAAAAAGCTCAAGGGCTTTTCCGTCCTTTAACTTTTCGACCTCGTGTATCAACCCAACACCATAAGATTCCAGCAAACCTCTATCTTTTGTGGTTATGATCACTCTACTACCCTTGGCGAACCAATCGACTTCAACCAAGTTGTTTAACTGCTCCAGTTCATCCACATCATCAAGAATTAAGAGAATCTTCTTTCGCCTCAACAGTTTCTTTATAAGACTGATTCCTTGATAAGCATCGTCAATTTTCAACTTTTTACCACATTGAACTTTAGAAAGAAGAGTCTTTTGTAGTTGGATTACGCCTTCACGTGATGCCGATCTTTCGCTAACATCTGCCAGGAAACAACTAACTTCAAACTTATGAGCAATTGCATTATAAATAGCTTTTGCAATTGTTGTCTTGCCTATTCCAGATGTCCCCCAAATCCCAACCACACAAGGATCATTTCCTCCGACACCTAAAAGCCCTTTCACCTTTTGAACGCAAGATTGTATTCCAACTGGGTATTTGGCCACATTCAAATATGTGCGTTGCAGTACTTTGACTAAGATCTCCATAACAATCTTATCGATAAATGTAGCTTCATACCTACCAGTTTAATTAAAAAATTTAACACATTTAGTCAATCAACTTTTTTGCTATATATCTTTGAAAAGAAAAAGGAATGTAAAAAAGATGAAGAGAGGATTACACGAAAGAGAAGTGCTAGCAACAACCGCTAGAACACTCACTTCCTCGTTCGCTAGCTTTGGTGAACGACAAAGCCTATAATCTATATTATTATTAAAAGAAGAGTCTTTGTCAACCAAAAACACACAAAAAGACAACTTTACCCTTACTTTCATAATTTGAGTTTATAAACAAGGTCTAGGAATTGTGGATATTCATGTCAAACAATCAAAATAATAATTGTGGATAATCATTAAACAATTAAAAAAAAAGAAATAAAAGTCCAAAACCAATGATAACTTCCCCACTTCCACCTCCAAACCAATTGTGGATATTCATGTCAAACAATCAAAATAATAATTGTGGATAATCATTAAACAATTAAAAAAAAGAAATAAAAGTCCAAAACCAATGATAACTTCCCCAATTCCACCTCCAAAGCCATTCTTCTCTTCACGGTAACTTCCGCCCTTCCCCCTCAACCTCAACCCTTAACCCAAAATTTCACCCTTTCTCTTTTTGTAAAATAATTTCTATTGCAATTTGTTATTTTATGAAAATTTTATTTTAATTGATTGTTATTCATTTACTGTTCTTAAGATTAGTAGAAGACAATTTGTGGATGAGAGTAGGGAAACTCTCATATTTTAGTGATTAATTCAAAGGTGAGAATCTGTAGTATGTTTGTCATCAATTAATTCAAAGGTGAGAATCTGAATTTGTTTCCTTCATAAACAATATATGAAATTCTTTTTCTATTTCTCTCCTAATTTCAGTCAACTATGCTAAACAAAATGAAAACAAGCCCATCAGATTAACGAAGTCCAATCCTACTCATTGTTCCTTATTGTAGATAGTGTTGTAAGTACATTTTCCACATGTAAATAGTATGGCATATCATATATTCATTTAAAACTTTCTACATGTTTTGTACAGTTTGAAAACCCGCAGCACCGCGCGGGCACTCTTGCTAGTGACAGACTATTACACGAAAGAAATTACAAGGAGTGAAGAAATGTACGTACTCTCCCTCTTTGACCGTATGTCCTGACAAATTTGCTACTTCTTTTAGAGCACTCCTCCATAAGAGGATCTTCTCCTCGTCCTTGTATTTGCACTTAAGTCCTGTAAATGCGCCAGCGAAACTACTCGTTTGATTTCGTACATGGGACGGATCCACCTTGTAGAAAACTGGCCAAACTATTTGCTGTCTTGACCTTCTACATTCGAGGATATGTACGAGCTCATTCAAGCACCATCTTGACGATACATAGTTTTCAGATATTACAATGATTGAAATTCTTGACTCTTCAATTGCTTTTAGAAAAGCTGGTGATATTTCTTCTCCTCTTATAAGATGGCGATCAATGAAGGTGTCGATTCCGTTACTATGCAAGGCCTTGTATAAATGATTTGTAAAAGTAAAGCGTGTATCCTCACCTCTAAAACTCAAAAATACATCATATGTCCATGAAGGAGGCAAGGAAGAAGAAGAGGCAAGTTGAATGGCCATAAGAGAATTAAAGACAAGTAAACTAAAGAAAAGAGCCTCTCAAAGAATTGGAATATGCAGTATGGTATGGAGTGTGGACAATGGACTCTCTCTTGTTATATATATCAGGCCTTATGCATGCTTTTCTTCCTGTGAAGGAAGCAGCAGTTTCCTACCACCTTCAATGTGAATGTGATCAAGTTGAAAGAGAAGAAATTTCGTGGCAATTTCATTGACGATTAAAAATTTTAAAATTGTTACTTGACTGTCTTTAATTTAAGAGGTATTCATCAATTTCCCCCCTGAACTTGTGACTATTGGTCAATTTCCCCCCTCAACTTTAATTTTGGCCAATTTCCCCCCTCAACTCTCATAATTAGTCAATTTGCACCCAATTGTTAATTTTTTTTTTTTAATTTTCCATCTATTCTTTTTTTTTTTCAATCTTTCTAATAACTTCCAACAAAGTACTAAAATTAACATAAACTCACTTGCATAATATAGGGTAAAATGTACAAAAACATTAATACAATTAGTATGTGATATGGGTTGATTATAAGAAAAAGTTATGAATCGGGTTTAAAGCATGTAAAAGAAGAAATAATAACAAAAAGACATAATAATCATAAACTCATGGATCAGACCTATTTCAATAAAATAGGTTATTCTTAATAATGAGTAAAAAATTATGAATTGACTAGCCATTTTTCCACTAAAGCTCGATTCTCTGCAATTTACTTGAACTTAGCTTTTACTTTTATAAAGAAAATTGTATTCACATACAAAAATGTACACATCAATCCTTTTCGTTATCAATTTTGTATAGTAAAAAATCAAATAAAATTACTCCATACTGATTTATTATGACTAATAATACTATCTATGATAAATTGTAAAATTCTAAATTTTAATCTATTTGTAATAGGATAAAGATATAGGAAAATGATTAACATACATCTTATTTAGTTTCTTACACACACTTGTTTAATTATGATCAAATTAAAAAATTAATAGTAGGGTGCAAATTGACTAATTATGAGAGTTGAGGGGGGAAATTGGCCAAATTAAAGTTGAGGGGGGAAATTGACTAATTATGAGAGTTGAGGGGGGAAATTGGTCAAAATTAAAGTTGAGGGGAGAAATTGGCCAATAGTCACAAGTTCAGGGGGGAAATTGATGAATACCTCTTAATTTAAAGAAGATGAAGTTTTGTTGCAAACTCCTACCGACTACCTTTGATGTAACAATCCACCATTATAATATTTTAAAATAATCACAGACAACTGAAAAATATAAAAATATTACATATAAAGTGGCCATACCAAGTGGGGGTCTTTAATTTAAGGAAGATTGTGTCTTTTTCCATTATGGAGTTTCTTTTTCCCTTGATCGATTGATCACTATAGTTTGTCTGTATTCAATTATTTGTTGATATTGTAATCACCTGTGGCCTTTCTTCACCAGGAATGAAATAATAATTCCGACCCAGTTACCCACTTTCGAAGGCCACATCTTTGTTTTGTATTTTTTTTCGACGGACTTAATTAATTAATTGTCAGCTAAGCTGAATAAATGAGCAACACATGATTGGAGGTAGATTTTCTGCCCTTTCACTTTCCGTGTCCTCCTGTTTGTGTGGTCACGGTTAAGTCACGTCAACATTTTATATTACTATTCATTTTTGGCTTATCATCCTTATAAAAAAAAATATAAAATATTAACAGGGTTTAACCGTGACCACACAAATAGGGGGTATGGGAAGTGAGAGGGCAGAGAATCTGCCTCCCACATGATTTACCTCTCTCTCATCCTTCGTTATCTAGAGGAAGTTCAAATGTCGTTCGATCTTTCTGGATACAGCCAAACCGCCTTGAAACTTCATTGCCTGGAATCATAATTTGCAATCCAGAGCACTCACAAGCAATACTTTGTAGAATAAACATTGGAGGTCCTAGCGTTGAAGGTCCAAGTTTCCTAGATAGAAATAGAACGAGAACCACTAAAAAAGAAAATTTAGTTTATTCACTACAACATTTCTTGGAACATTTGATGGACTTATTATCATCAACCAAATCATATTGCACACATGTGAACAGATTAATCCACACACTCAAAGTTCAATACTTGGTTGACTTGAACCTTGTATTTAACACCCACAACCTCTGCACTAGTAGAATTTGTTGACGAAGAATGCGGCTGCCATTAAGCTTTTTCTTATTTCCCATGCAGATCTTAGCTTGCTTGTAGGACTTTCCCCAAATTTCTCTAAATATGATCGGCTATGCTGGTGTACTGTCCAATACAGCATTTAAAAATTTCTCATCACCACCCTTCTGCCTTGTATCCAAATCTGTTTGAGTATTCATGCATTCCTGCTGCTTAGCGGGTTGCCTTGGAGCCTCAAATAAATTGAAATTTAGTGATTGCTTTGGAGCTTTTTCAGTCGCATCCCGTAGCGGCAGATTAATGTGCACTTTTGCATGTGTCCGCATAGAATTTTGATTTTGTTGATCCGTCATGGTCTGCTGCTGCCTTTGGGTCATAACAGGTTCAAGGTCAGTAGGCGCTGTTTCTCCCATTGGGCCTTCAATTTCAGATTCTTCCATTGTAGTATCGTTGGTTCCCCCCCCCCCATCTCAATGTTTGATCTGCAGAGCACTCATTTGAACCCTGTAGGTTTGCAATTGGTTGATTAGGGAAATTTGAATTGGAATCGTTTTCTTGTTCTTCCAATTGATACGTGAGCTACTCGATTTGCTGTGCCAGATTGTCGATTGAATTTATTTTCTGCAACTTAGGGGTACCCTCCATGAACAACCTAGTGGACTCCTCCAACTTAGCAATCTGGTCCTCCAAAGAAAGTTTTTGTGGCACACAGGGCTGCTGAAAAGCCTGTTGATTGCTTACCCACATAGAAGTAGGATGCTCTGTCCACCGATTGTAAAAGTTTGAATATGAATCGTTCTCATTTTCTATGAATTGATACGAAAGCTGCCCATCTTGCTCTTCAATTATCTTTGCTGATGGTTTGGTATTCGGCATGCTATCAACAAATTGCTTGACACACTCTGCCAATTCAGCAAGTTTGTCATCTAGAGTAGATCTTTGTGGCACGGTTGGCTGTTCAAGGGGCTCTTATATTGTAAAGTTTTGAGTATGGATCGCACCTAGGCCTTTGAGAGTTCCTCATATTGATATAATTCCATGAAGGCAACCCTCCTGTTGGTTGTAGATTCTAGCCCATCGTTTAACTGTTCTCAAAACCAACAAAACATAACCTATAAAAATAAAAATAAAATCAACAAGTAAAAAGATATTTACAAAAATAATTAACTAAGAATATGATAAACACAAATTATTTGAAACGATCGTCGGCAACAACACCAATTTCTTGATAGGATTTTTATCACCTACAAAAGTAGGGATAAAAACACTTAAAAATACTTGCAAGAGTACAAGATTATCGTAGTATAGCAGCTCAAGCAAGGTCATTTTCCGCAGCGATTGAATGAATAATTTGTATTTAAACTAATTCTTAGTTAATTATTTAGAACAAATTCTGCAGTCACCATTAACAATCCTATGTAATTTTACCCATTACTTATGAATTTCTACATACATGCTTTGAAGGTTAGGTTTTCCTAATACATATTTTCCTTGTGATGTTCAAGCGAAAACATATATCTAACATGCAATCCGTCTGTGATGTCCAGATCAAATATAAACATGTAAGACTCATTAAACTTTGTGAAAACCCTTCGAAAAACCATGCAACCCTTAAGAGCGTGATGTTCACCTTAAGTGAACTTACAATTACTAATCACAAGAAGCCCTCCTCAATTTCAGAGTGATGTTCCAACAGAAATTGCATCAAATTGCTTGTCTAAATACCCTAATGATCACGAATCACTAAAACAATTAGATAGTTTAATCGCCGTGATTAATAATTCAAAGCAAGCATGTATCCATTCATAGGGAAATTAATAAAATCACATATTCATGCTAAGGCTTGTGGCTTCACCCTAGCAAAAGAGCTAGTTACGAACAATCATAATAAAAACTAAAGAAAATATATTAACTAGAAAAAAGAATGAAAACACCTTGTAGGTAAAAAGTTTGAAGTTCTCCAAAATAATGCGTACGTTCTCCCCCTAGAACCCTAATGGCTAAAAAATCCTTATTTATACTACTCCCAATTTAAACCCTCGTAGAAAAGGTTTCTAAAAACTAGGAAATAAAATAATAAAACGATAACTAGGAATTACATTCCTATTCTGACTACGAAATATGCCCAGCAAAGAGATAACCACGTTTTTGGACATTCAGGGCTCCAAAACAAACCCAAATCGACTTGAATTAAAGGACCTCATCTTCAAGTTCCAAGAAAAGTCCAAGTCCAAAATCCATCATCTTCCAACCCAGAAGTCGCAAATAAGCTCTGCAGCCCCATCTGCCAGCACTGCGCATTGGACATAAATTAATTCGTCACGATCAAATGCTTCAGGATAAAATTATGAAATTTTGATATAGCCTTCTTGACAGATTCACGAACCCGCTCCAATTGGAATCACTCAAAAATTCCACTGTTTGATTACTTTATGCTCATAACAAGTTCGCATGTCCTACATTAAAAACACATAACAAAGCATCAAAATCTCACCAAAATAATAACCAAAATATACCAAGAATAGGGAGTAATATATAGTATAAAATCGACTCATCAACTAAGATTGATTTGCATCCATCATTGGAGGAAATTTGTAATTTGTACGTTGGTTTTCATATCAAAGTTTTGAAACATCATCACTAATTGCGCTCATACAGGAATCGATTCTTCCCTTCGATTTTCGAATGCAATCCCAACATTTCCATTGTTTCATTAAAAGCACAATTTTCTTACAAACTCGGTTCGGGCACGGTTAATTGGTATCGACTATTCTGAACCTACTTATACAGTAAAAGAGAAGAAGAAGACTGCCGATTCTCCTTTCCTTGCCACCTTGTGGAAAAAAGTCCAAGAAGGAAATTCAGGGATGTGTAACACTCACATCTCTCTTCGATACTCATGGCCTTTACTCGCCGATACTTTCCACTTCACCATCACTGCCACCCCCAAACATGGTAGCCATTTTCATGGCCAGCTTTGCAGCCATATCTCTTCTCTGACAATCCGGCAGCAATCTTGAACTGTCGCGCATGTTCCCAATCTCAGACATCAACTGTTCCAAATCTTCAAATTCAAAATTCGTACCCTCATCCGGTTCTGGGGCTTGGTCATGGTCTGTGTCCTGTTCAGGTTCTTCTGCACTGGATACTCCTTTGCTAATACTATCATCCAACGCGGTTGTCAAGTTCGAGGCATGGGGAACCTCCTTATTAGAACTGGGTCCATTCTCTTGTTTGCATTCTAGGACAAGATTACTTTGAGCAGCCAGTCCTCGCATATCTGAAGGTCCAGCAAAACCATTTGCAGAAACCCATTCTTCCGTGTCATCAAATGGATCAGCTGAACCTGCAGAGAGGACTTCATACTCAAATTCATAATCAGATTCTTTATCTGACAAGTCTAGCACAAAGGATTCAAGATTCAGACATTTAGAATCCTACTTAATAGTAAAATATATATTATAAACCAAATATAAGCGGCATAGTATAAAACCTACTCCTCTTTCAGGTAATGACGGTTCAGCAATCTTATCGCCTGATTTCAGAATCATTCCAGGCCACATATGTGCGGAAAGAGCACCAAAAAGTCATTCAATACCTTGCGAGTCGCCATCAACTGACAAACCTGTAAAACAGTACCTTAAACTTAAAAGATATCCAACAAAGCAGGAAATTTGTGTGCCGTACGATCGACGTGCTCATTTATATCGATATCACTTTTATTCATTTTCTCAGGCTAACCAACTCTTTCTAATATTGAAGCCGAAACATGAACTTAGGTAACAGTCTGCCATGCCCTATTCAGGCATACACGACGTGAAGGTCCTACTTCTCCCTAGACTTCTCCAGCGTACAAGGACTCATGATACAAAGGCATGTCCTTAAAAATTGTTGATTGTGGTCATCCTTTACCTTGTGAAATAGACCCTGAAATAAAGTTTCCTACACCTTCAAATGTCCCAATGGGTAAAAATTCATCAAATCCTGAGTGACGAACTATCTTCAATCATCCTAATTGCACGACGTTTCTACCTTCGAACAGGGTACTTTTTATTTTTCACCTTCGTATAAAACTTGCCATAAACAAGAAGTCAGAAAGAAGGGCTACCTTACATTTGTCAAAATCAGCATTTGAAGCACAAGCTTCAACAAACTCAATGTTATGCTCATTGCACCATTCCAAACATGTGTGCCTAGCCTCCCAATATGGCTCATCATCCCCCAATAAACTGCTTCCTTCAGTCTCGGAGATTCCATACGCAGTGAACCCTGGACCGTCATCAGCAAATGGGTCTCCAAGCTTCTGCAGTCGTCTTCTATATTCGGTATGAACTGGGTGACCCGGAACAAGATCAACCTTATTCCCTATGCACACTAGTCTATCGAACTTTTGAAGATCAGTTTGAGATACCCATTTCTGAAGCGCAGACAGAGACGACAACTGCAGCATAACGCGAGCAAATTGATATAAGACACATTGAAAATCATGCTAAACAAGTAAACAAAGGGACAAAGAGTGAGTGGCAAGAGACCGAAACTCAGTTGTGTTGAAAACCAATATTAAGGCAGCCAACTGCTCATACGTTGGGAGGGACTATCAAAAATTCGTCATGGTGATGAGCCATCCATACCGAAACACCAGCTGTGTAGTACTTTGTAGAGATATTCCATCTTTCTTTTTTTTTCACCACAAAAATCATCAAAATTCACATTTCAAAAGAATTCAAAACGAATTGTTTGTTCCCAAAATTCCTAAGAGTTGAATTCTTCGATCCCAAAATTCAAAATTTTATATACCCATCAACTACCAGCTGAGATGACGATGAAGAATCAGAAGCATCGTCTAAATCCAAACCTAGTAATCCTACAAATCAATAGGTCATGAATTTAGTATCAGTCAAAGGAGAGAGAAAGAGAGAGAGAGAGAGCTTACGGGAAATGAGAGAGCGTTAGCCGACGCTGGGGGAGCCGAGGGAAGAAGATGACGGGCCGCTTCTCCAGAGAGTCCTCCGTCCTTCGATTGGGTTTCCATTTCTCTAATTACTTTCGGAGAGACCGATAAAGTTTGGATCTTTGCAGCTCTAAAACCCTAATTCTTCTAACTCAATTTGGTGAAGGCTGAAGACGATGACTGACCTTCTCAGCAGTCTTTTTTATTGCTAAGCGGCAACAGGGCTCTGCCTTAGACCTGCAGTTAAAAACAGTTTCTTTTCTTTTCTTTTATTTTCGTTCTTCAAAATTTTAAAAAAAATATTATAAAAATAATAGTGTTACATTTATCATATATTTGTATATAATTTTTCTAATAGATGTACGGCTTGTAAACACAAATTTGTATTAGACACGAATTTGTAAAAAAATATGTCAGAAAAGTAATTTGATTTTGATTAGTTTCACAACTAACAAAAATTAGACTGTACTTCAGTAAGAACTTTCATGATCTATATTGAGTTATTTGGTATATGATCATCATAATTAGTAAGAGCGTCTCTAACAATATTCGTATCAAAATATGTCTACTTGAACAGGAAAAGATAAGTGCAACTACCAAACATATTGATAAAAATCATTTGGAAATCCAAGGGTGGTAGACTTTTTTAAAACTTCAATCAGTATTTTGGAATATGCTTAAAGGGGTATTTCAAGTTTATAAGAAGTGGTGCAAATAGTCAAACAAAACATGTCACTTATGATCTTATGACCCAAAATAATTGATTTTTTGGTACCAAATATACTTCTGCAGCATTAAGTGAGGTACCGTTTGGTACGTAGGACAGGACGGAATAGAGTGGAACGAAGCGTTCCGTCCCACGTTTGGTGCGCCTAAAACGGGTGGAACGCGTTGTTCCACGAGACGAATTTTGGGTGAATTTTCGTTCCGCCTCATCCCATGGAACAACTCGTCCCACATCTGTGGAACACAAAATTATAACCTCTCTGTCTCCTTCTTCTTCCTCATTGTTTCCATCCAATGACATCTTTGCTCCCTCTTTGTTCCATCCCGTCCTGTCCCGTCTAGTCCTATTCTGTTCCGTCCTGTCTGCATACCAAACGATACCTGAGGGATAGTGATGATTACAAAATCACTTTCTAAAAATGCAATCCAGTCATCAGCACTTTTTCCAACTCAAATCATGTCCTCATAATCTCAGTCTAAGACTATCTCCAAATGAGATGTCAAATCTTAAGTGAAATATCATGTAATCAAACTTGAAGTAAAAGTAAGCTCCAACCTATATATCAATCTTACGTGGATTGACATATGAGTTTTCCTATGTCAAATTTAACATATGAGAAAATGTGATGTCAAATCATTTTTTATTATTTTATTATGTGGATCCCATTAATGCACCAATTATAGATCTTCGAAATATATTTTAATTGATTTTTTTTAATATGGGTCCTACAAACATCATTTATAACAAAAAAACATATCGGTGGGAAGTAGAGAAAATCTGACATTGTCACGTCAACCATCAAATTAACATTTAAAATTTATCTTTTGACATCTCCTTTAGAGATGCTCTAAAGCCAAACCAAACTTTCAAACCCCCTAAACAATCAAATCAGTCATCATTGGAATCCAACACATGCATCAGCAGCAGCTAACTTCAAGAGGCATGCCTTTAGTTTCAGGCACCTTCAAGTAAACAAATATCCAGGAACGATGCACCCGACAACATAGATTCCCAAGATGCCAGCAAATCCAACGGAGGAGAGCATGACAGGAAATGCGTAAGTGATGATGATGTCTCCAATCCAGAATGTGAGGGCACAGATGGCAATGCAGAGGCCGTGGATGCTCCGATGCTCGTTGGGATGATCTATGCGCAGAGAATGTTCGGGGTTACTCCAAATGCCATGACAAAGCAGCAAGCACGGCGGTGGAGATTGTTGCATTCAGAACAGTTCCCAAGTTGACAATGTTGGCAACTACAAGAAGAGTGAGGGACAATATAATGTGGAGAGCAGCAGCGACCTGCATACCAAGAAAGGCAAAAAGGAAAGCTTATTTTCCGCAAATATGCAGATAAAATCGGTTACAAATTTTTAGTCTAAATTGAAACTGGAGGGACACTAAATAAACCATAAGGGACACTAAACTGTAATTTATCGTTTGTATAGTGTACCCTAATTATAATTTTGATTAAAAGTTAGTAATTGGTTCTAGGAAACCGAATGTGTTCGAAATTATCTTCTGCCAGTTATATCCATTAAGAAAGTTGTAATGACACTTACGAAGAGAGAAGCAGATGTCGGATTCAACCCTATGTTAGATAGAAGAACGGCGACGCCGGCCTGCTCATACACCTGAGGAGTGCAGAAAAAAAGTTACATGGGTTTAAATAAAATTTCCCTTTTTAACTTTTTCTACCAAACCTGTTGAAGAATTTGAAGTCCAATTCCAACAACTAATGCACGCAGCACGCTTCACTCCCAGCTTCCGATGGTGGAACACAAAGAGAGCGCAGACTTATCGGTTCCTTGGCAGAAACAGTAGGCTGACTAACTAGTAACTAGAGCAGCAGTATAATGAGTTCACTTTCTTGGCTTACACCAGAAATTTAAACAACCGACGCAGGCCGAGACCTGTGAGATTATGAGGGTCGAGATCAATCAAGTTGATTCAAGCGGCTATGTTTTTTACATTGTTATCTCCTCTTGATATTAAAATTCTACTAAATCTTATTAATCAACACCAAATCAAATTTTCCACCTATTCATTCATTGAAAAAGCAGAAGTAAATGCTAATAAAAAAATAGTTGCAAACCTTGACTCTTGATTAAACAGTAGTCCTACAAGTCTTCCATCTCTGCGTGTAAACTTGATTAACAGAGAGAGAAGCATGTGGTTTACATGTTCATCCAAACAATGTAGTTCTTTGATCTTCGTGTGGAAATTTTGTACTTATATGAACAAAACCAAGTTTTTAGGTAATTAATCTTGAATTTTGTACTTAGAATCTCATTTCTCCTTGTATATTTTCCTTCCATAATTGTTTGTTTTGATTAATTAGAATTTGATTTTATCAGTGAAAGGTACTTCAAGATACAAATGTGGTTTATGTTTTTCTAATAACTAAGGTCATCTTCAACCGAAGGTTGGCCAGATGGCTCGTTTTAGCCCTCTGGCATTCCAAGATATTAATATTTTAATGAACAGTACATGACCATATTTGCCTTCATCTCCAACCAGAGGCCAAAGGACCAGAGAGCTCGTTTTAGTCATGTCACAAAAAAACCATCTCCAACCAAGGGCCAAAGGGCTATAGTATGGAATGTGAAGAATTAAAATAAAATAAGATAAGATAGTATGGAATGATGAAAAATATGTGAGAAATGGTGTAGGAAAAAAATTAGAAATTTAAACAAAAAAATCGTCCAAAAAAAATTGGGATGTTAAAAAAAAAAAAAAGAACTGGGACAAAAAAAACTCCTAATCCTTAAACCTAAAGTGGGCTGAAAAAACAAAAAAAAAAGACAAAATGGGCTAGCAAGTGGGCTGGTTGGCTGGTTGAAGATGGCCAGCTGGTTGGCCCTCTGGCCTAGTCCTCGATTAGAGATGGTTTTCGGGTTATTTTCGGCCTTCTGATTCTCTGGACCCGATTGGAGATGGCCTAACCACCTACAGATATGAAATCTTTGTTTCTAAAGATATGAAATCATTGATTATGCAGATTGAAAATTGTTCAAATTTTTTCCTGTATTTAATTTAAATTAATTAATTTTTATTATATTAATTTAAAAAAGATATCACAATAAAGAATAATAAAAAAATCGCTAAAATTGAAATGTACGTACCCAAGAAACTATGGACGGTTGCTCTTGCTCCTCCTCAATATCAGAAAGAACATTGTGATCAATTTGCGTGCGTTTGGGATGATCATCCGCTGGGTTCGAAGATAAGGAAGGCCATTGTTGTTGCCAATCATATTCATCATCGATGATATCTGAGGATCCAAGACTACTCGTTGGTCCCAAAGACAAGGGAAGTCGTTCATCTTCTTTGCGGAATAAGGGGTGCACCCCGCAGATTTTAATGCCTGCCCCTTCGGGGAATTGAATTTTAACTTTACAAATATCTCCCTGCTTCTTTTCTAAATCCACTAACATGAGCCCCACATGAGCTTTCTCCATGAATTTCCCATCCAACTCAAATTCTTTATAATCACTTGCTTTGTTGATGAGAATACGAATAACGTAACGATATCCCAATTCTGATAAAGGCAGTGGTGGAAAAGCACAAGATAGAGCCAATCCTAATAACATCTCCCTCTCCTGTAAATTTAGAGGAATTTCAAAACTAAATTCACTACCTCCAACATATGCTTGTTGCCATGCATTATATATTCCACCTTCAATCCTAGTGGCTGTTAGATGTTTAGAGGTATAGCTGAACCGTTTTGGAATTTCATCGCCTGGATATGTAACTTGCAATTGAGAGCACCGATGAGATTCCTGCAATAGTGAATAATATGTAAATAACTAATTACAAACAATCGTGATCTGTTCTCCCTCCCAAGTATCAACAAATTATATATTTTAATTTCAAGAGAAATTAAGAGGGGAGAGACGAACCTGATTCAAGTTCAACAAATTATTTTCCAACTTTGCCACCTCATCACCACTTATTCTAAAGCAATTAGTCAACTCCAGACACCTAAGCCTCGAGGGCAACTTTGGAATTTTCTCCAATGATGTGCAATAATCCAGATATAAATCTCTTAGATTTGGTGGAAGGGCATGTGGAATTTCCCGAAGCCTCTTGCAACCAGTCAAACAAAGTGCTTCCAAGTTAACAAATTTGCTAATGCATTCAGGTAGACTAACAAAATTGTTTCCCCCCATATAAACTCTTATTGATTTGGACAAGCAATGAAAAGGCACGTGGAAATCACTTTCTGATAAATTGCATCCATTAAGAAAAAGATAGCCTACGTTGGGAAGGGCTAATGGGATACCGTTGTCATGTGAAGTATCTAAGCAAGTTGAAAACTTCCCAAATGTCACCAGTTTTGGGCATCGACTCATTTCAATATAATGGAGACGTTGCAACCCATAAATGTGATGTAATGATGTACCTGTAAGGTTCTCACAACCCATTGCCCACAAGTGCTTAAGCCCAGTAAGATATGCAATTGATGAAGGCAATTCTCTTATGCCACTTTTTGTTATGCTCAAAACCCCTAGGGATTCCATCTCGACCTCTATTTCTGGGAAACTCTTGAGCCTTGTACAACCACCAAAATAAAGTCTTTGAAGGGATCTCAATCTAAGTCTCCTCGCAAATCTCTCAAGCCTAGAGCACCCAACAAGACTTAATGTAACAAGTTTATCAAGGAATCCAACAGAATCATCAACTTCAACTAAACGTTTACACTCATCTAGAATCAACTCCCTTAGGTTTGGACTTCCGGATAAGTTGGGAATTTTTTCTAAGAATTCGGAACCACTTAAATTCAAAGATGTAAGGTTTGCCAAATTCTGTGAAATCAAAATCAAAAGAAAAAAAATCACAAACTTTAAATAGAATAATTAATGATGAAAAGCTTTGGCAAATTTCGTTTTACAAAAATAAGATATACAATTAAATTAGTAATTGTCCAAATTAATTTATAATACATATACATACCTGAAATACCTTCAATTGTCTGATGTCACTGTTTGGCATAATAAACGTGACAAAATTCCTTAGATGACAATTGGATTGCAAATTGAATGTAAGTATATGCTTTTGAAGAATATTGGATCTCCAGTAATGAAGCCCACCGAATTCAATCCACCTCAAATCGTCAGGTAAATACTCAACGCATCCAGAAAAGTGTGCATTACGAATTATAAAAATTTCAAGATTTACCATCTTGGAAAAGCTTTTTGTATTCAAGGGTATCACATCTGGCACGGGCAACTTCACCACAATGCCTTTAATTTTCTTTGTTCCCTAAGATGGAAAAATAAATAGTGTTAACAAACAAATCATATAACAAAGAAATCAAAAGGATTTTAATTTTTTTTGTGTTTCCAAAATCATGCCAATTAAATCAAATGCAAGAACATATATTCTACTTACTCTGTTTTTAGTTAGAACACGGTACACATCTTTAGGAAGCCACAATCTGCTCCGCTCGCCTGGTTCAGTGGGCGATTCTTCCCAAACTATATGCTTACCCATTTGTTCTAGCAAGTCATGCATCAAAATCCTATTATCTTCAATAGTTATAATGGCATTCTCAACGAGAACATCAATACAATGTTGACGTACTTTGAGGTTTGATCCTTTTAATATCTGTAACACTTTGTCTTTAACTTCACCCTTGAAGAAGCATGCAATGTCTAGGAAAAGTTGTTGTTGGACATATTCCAAGGTATCATAACTTTTCCGAAGTACTCTTTGAATCCCTCTATGAGGTTCTTCATTGTAACTATCCAAAATATCTTGCCAACGAACTATATTTTTACCACGCAAATGAGAACCTATAAGATTAAGAGCTAACGGGAGGCCTTGAGCATAGGCTATTGCACGTCGTGCGAGTCCCAAATAAACATCTGGAGGTTTTTCTTTTCCGAAGGCATTCCAACTAAAAAGCTCAATAGCTTTGTTGTCTTCTAACTTTTGGACCTTGTATATCAGCTCAACTTTACAAGATTCTAGCAATCCTTTATTTTTTGTGGTTATGATCACTCTGCTACCCTCACCTAACTGATGGACTTCAACCAAGTTGTCTAACTGCTCAAAATCATCCACATCATCAAGAATTAAGAGAATCTTCTTTCCCCTCAACAGTTTCTTTATAAGAATGTTTCCTCTATGAAGATTGACAGCTTTCCACTCTGAACCACCAATCTCACTCAGAAGAGTGTTTTGTAGTTGGAGTAGGCCTCCGTATTGTATTGACGTTTCTCGAACATCTGCCAGGAAACAACTACCTTCAAACTCATAAGCAATTGCATTATAAACAGCTTTTGCAACTGTTGTCTTGCCGATTCCAGATGACCCCCAAATCCCAACCACACACGGATCATTTCCACTGACACCTAAAAGCTCTTTCACCTTTTCTACACAAGACTCCATTCCAACTGGGTAATTGGCTACCTTCAAATGCGTGCATTGTTGTACGGGGACGAAGATCTCCTCCACGATCTTACTGATAAATGTAGCTTCATACCTACCAGTTTATATAACAAAATTGACACATTTAGCTAATCAACTTTTTCTGCTATATTTCTTTGAAAAAAGAAAAAAAGGTAAAAAGAAGAAGAGAATGAAAAGATAAAAAAGATTGAAAAAAAAACAGAGGTATGGATAATCACTGATGCAGTCAAGCATGAGCCGCTTGCAACTAAATACAGAATCATGTAAGATAATAATTGACCCATTAATAAAAATGATTTACCCCTATTTCATTATTCACAATTTCACATTGCCGTTTATTACTCTGTAAAATCCTAACATCTTTCCATACTTAGGACATTGACTGTTTTTTATTTCCTTTTGTTAAAATAATAATAATAAGACATGGACCTTTTTTTTGCATTTAAATGTTATGTTGTTGTTCGGATGAAAAAAGATGTTTTGGATGGATATGTATCATTTCTTTCATAAAAGTACTAATTTACCTAACATCATTAGTAATCGGTAAATTATAAAACAACACCACAGGTACATTATTAATCAAAATAAGTAATATGTAAATTAATTTTTCAAAAACGTAGGTAAATTGATTTTTCAAACAAAATTAGGAAACCAAAAAATATTAATAAATTTAAAATTTGAACAACAAAAAATGGGTACACTCGGGTAATTAATCCAGCCAATTCGAAATTTAACACAATTAATAATGACCATTTAACTTGCAATAGGTTTAACACAATAAATGGATATAAATATGCAAGAGAATCAAATTGTTATTAGGGGTATTTTAGGAAACCGAAAGATATAAAATCTAACTTGTTAAGCTTAATTAGTCAAGCACAAAAACTAGGTTGGGTTTTACGTAAAGAAAATTGAATTTCAGATGAAATCATCTTTTCAGATTAAAGGCAGTATAAGGGAAAGAAATATACGTACTCTCCCTCTTTGAAAGTATATCCTGACAAACTTGCTGCATCTGTAAGAGCACTCCTCCATGTGAGGATCTTCTCCTTGTTGTCTTCAAATTTGAACTTTTCTGTAAACGCGTCACCAAAACTACTCGTTTGCTTTCGTACATCGGACGGATCCACTTTGTAAAAAACTGGCAAAACAATTTGCTTCCTTGACTTTCTACATTCAAGGATATGTACAAGCTCATCCAAGCACCATCTTGACGATGCATAGTTTTCAGAGAATACAATGATCGAAATTCTCGACTCTTCAATTGCTTCGAGAAGAGCCGGAAATATTTCTTCTCCTCTTTTAAGCTGGTGATCAATGAACGTGGTGATTGCCTTGTCGTCCAACGCCTTGTAAAAGTGATCTGTAAAATTGGTTCGTGTATCCTCTCCTCTAAAGCTCAAAAAGACATCGTACTCCCACGAAGGAGGACTGCTGAAGGAAGAAGAAGAGACAAGTTGATTGTTCATTGGAGAAATCCAGGTAAATGGAAGAGCCTTTCAAAGAATTGAGTATGGATGCTGGACTGGTACTCGCACCAAGAATTCGCTCTTGTCGTATATATCAGGCCTTTCGCATGATTTTCTGCCCATGTAGGAAGCAGCAGTTTCCTACCACCTTCAATGTGAACGTGATAAAAAGATTCCTTCCGGACAATTTTCTGGGTAGCGATTTTGACACAACTTTTTTTTACCAGCCCCAGGTTACTATTGTCAGTCTTTGTTAGGACTTTTATATTAGACAGATGGGAACAGCTAAAACGATTCCTTTCGGACAATTTTTGTATGAAAACAATTTTCCCTTTTTTTTTTCAGTGCTGAGGAAAAATACAAGAGAAGTAATGAAATACAATTGCATATAAAGAAAAAAGGGACCCCATTTCAGCTACGAGCTGCAAATTGTAATTAGTGTTTGAGAGAGAGAACGATACGACACCCAAAAAGAGTATTAATTATAAATCAAATCGAGTAGTAAATATAAAGGCTTAGTTACCAAAATGTCCTCGGAACTAGCACGAAAGTATCACTTTATCCCTCGTCGTCTTCACTTGTATCAATCACAGTACCCCTATCCTATCAACTTCGTTTGCTGACTATTACCTTTTGCTCCACGATATCAACATGATAGGAAGAGGATCCGGATCCTCTTTGTGGGAGTTTGGTACGCGATCAATTTTTTTAGGAATTGGATCCGTTTTGGATGTTAATGTCTGGAGCCTATAGATCCTTTAATTTGGACCGTTGATTGATGTGCAAATCAAATCAAGGCCGTTAGTTGTGTGCGATGGGTCAGGAAAATGAATTAATGAAGACGGTTGAATTCAATTTGTACGTCTCAAATTAAAGGATCCATAGGCTCCAAACACTAATTGACAAAATACAGATGATTAATTGACAATATATCAAGTATTCTATACTCAAAAATTAAAATGCACGGCAACATGCAATTGACTTTCAAAAATGTAACAAAAGTATTACGTATTGTAGAGTGACTTTCTTCACACCGTTTCCTTCTTTTGTACTTAATTTTTATTTTTATTTCAACCTATTAATTTTCCTTTTTGATTTTTTTAATTCAAGAATAAAAAAAAAAGGGAGGTGTGCATTCAAACTTGGTTCCACGGTCGTCTTTGAACTACCGAAGACTAATTACTAATACTATTATCAGTCTTTGTCAGGGTCCCATTCCCTATCTCATCCCTTCACGCTTCCATTTAGGATGGGGAATAGCTAATACCATTCTTTTTGGATAATTTTCATTTTCGTAACGAGAAAAAAAAATAAAAAAATAAAAACAAGAGAAAAGCAGAGGAATATGCAGTGCGTTGAAAAAAGGATGGAGGTGCAGAGTTTATCTTTATTTTTTTACAAAACGATAACATCAGTGAGTAAATGTTAGGAAAATTCTGGTTTCACCAACAATAGGTGGTTTCTAAGTTACCAAAGTAATAATGCATTTTTTCCTTAACCACACCCCCACATTATTTATATCCGGTTTGTGTCATTTTGAACCATATAAATAATGTCACATACATGAAGAAAGGTGAGTCATTTAAGGTGATTTTTTCTATCACAAATGAGAAAATAATTTATACTAAAAAGTCAATCTTGATACTATTCACTTTATCCTTTATTTTGTCCTTATCATGAAAACTCAAAAATTTCAAACAATTTTCATTTTTTTTTTGTTTGTTATTGAAGCACATGTTCTTTTCACCCCATGACACATAAACGATGTCAAGCTACTATGACCGTATGACAAATCAATTATGTACATACAAAGGTTAAAATGCATGAAAATACACAATTAACTTGAAAGACTGCAACAAAAGCATTTAAGATTTTTTTTGTTCGTACTCTTTTTATCATTTTTATCTATTTTAATATTAATGAGTTCAATTGTTAAACATTAAAAAAAGAGGGATCGATAAAGATTCAACACATACCAAAGTGCATTCATTTCTACCGTCAATTCTCTTTTAGTTTACCCAAGAAGGATGTGATCGGAACAGCCAAAAAGAAGGGCTACCTTCGATCTATCTTCAATCATCCTAATTGCACGACGTTTCTACCCTCGAGCAGCATACTTGTTATTTTTCACGTTCGTATAAAACTTGCCATAAACTACAAGTCAGAAAGAAGGGCTACCTTACATCTGTCAAAATCAGCATTTGAAGCACAACCTTCGACGAACTCAATGTTATGCTCAGTGCACCATTCCAAACATGTGTGCCTTGCCTCCCAAAATGGTTCGTCATCCCCCAATAAACCTGCTTCCTTCAGTCTCGGAGATTCCCTACGCAGTGAACCCTGGACCGGCATCAGCAAACGGGTCTCCAAGCTTCTGCAGTCGTCTTCTATATTCGGCATGAACCGGGTGACCCGGAACACGATCAACCTTATTCCCTACGCATACTAGTATATCGAACTTTTGAAGATCAGTTTGAGATACCCATTTCTTAAGCGCAGACAGAGACGACAACTGCAGCATAATGAGAGCAAATTGATATAAGACACATTGAAAATCATGATAAACAAGTAAACAAAGTGACAAAGAGTGAGTGGCAAGAGACCAAAACCTCAGTTGTGTCGAAAACCAAGATCAAGGCAGCCAACTGCTCATACATTGGGAGGGCCTCTGCAAAAAATTCGTCATGGAGATGAGCCATCCATACCAAAACACCAGCTGTGTAGTAATTTGTAGAGATATTCCATCTATTTCTTTACAACAAAAATCATCAAAATACACATTTCAAAAGAATTCAAAACGAATTGTTTGTTCCCAAAATTTCTAAGAGTTGAATTCTTTGATCCCAAAATTCAAATTTTACATACCCATCAACTACCAGCTGAGATGACGATGAATAATCAGAAGCATCGTCAAAAATTCAAATCCAGTAAGCCTAGAAATCAAGAGGTCATGAATTTAGCATCGACCAAAGGAGAGAGAAAGATAGAGAGCATACGGGAAATGAGAGAGCGTTCGACGACGCCGGGGGAGCCGAGGAAGAAGATGCCGGGCCGCTTCTCCAGAGAGTCTCCGTCCTTTGATTGGGTTTCCATTTCTCTAATTACTTTCGGAGAGACTGATAAAGTTTGGATCTTTGGAGCTCTAAAACCCTAATTCTTCTAACTCAATTTGGTGAAGACTTTTCTATTGCTAGGCGGCAACAGGGCTCTGCTTTAGGCCTGCAGTTAAAAACAGTTTCTTTTTTTTTTTTTTCAAAATTTTAAAACATATTATAAAAATAGTAATGCTACATTTATCATCTATTTACATATAATTTTTCTAATAGAAGTACGGCTCGCAAATATATATGCGTCTTATCTCTATTAGAAAGATAGTACAAATATTTGTATAAATAAATAGTTAAAGTAGGCAGGTCAAATTAATATTAAGTGAGGCAAATAGTCGAACAAAACATGTCACTTATGAGCTTATGACCCAAGAGAATTGATTTTTTGGTACCAAAGATACTGGTGCAGAATTAAGTGAGGGATAGTGATGATTACAAAATCACTTTCTAAAAATGCAATCCAGTCATCAGCACTTTTTCCAACTCAAATCCTGTCCTCGTAATCCCAGTCTAAAGCCAAACCAAACTTTCAAATCCTCTGAACAATCAAATCAGTTATCATTGGAATCCAACAGATGCATCAGCAGCAGCTAACTTCAAGAGGCATGTCTTTAGTTTCAGGCACCTTCAAGTAAACAAATATCCAGGAACAATGCACCGGACAACATAGATTCCCAAGATGCCAGCAAATCCAACGGAGAAGAGCATGACAGGAAATGCGTAAGTGATGATGATGTCTCCAATCCAGAATGTGAGGGCTCAGATGGCAATGCAGAGGTCGTGGATGCTCGTAGGGATGATCTCAGCGCAGAGAATGTTCGGGGTTACTCCAAATGCCATGACGAAGCAGCAGGCACGGCGGTGGAAATTGTTGCATTCAGAACAGTTCCCAAGTTGACAATGTTGGCAACTACAAGAAGAGTGAGGGACAATGTAATGTGGAGAGCAGCAGCGACCGGCATACCAAGAAAGGCAAAAAGGAAAGCTTATTTTTTGCAAATATGCATATAGATAGAACCGGTTACAAACTTTTAGTCTAAAATGGAAATGGAGTGACACTAAACTTTATTTTATCGTTTGGATAATTTACCATAGTTATAATTTTGATTAAAAGTTAGTAATCGGTTCTAGGAAACCGAAGGTGTTCGAAATTATCTTCTGCCAGCTATATCCATTAAGACAATTGTAATGGCACTTACGAAGAGAGATGCAAATGTTGGATTCAACCCTATGTTAGATAGAAGAATGGCGACGCGGGCCTGCTCATACACCTGAGGAGTGTAGAAAAAAAGTTACATGGTTTTAAATAAAATTTTCCTTTTAACTTTTTCTACCAAACCTGTTGAAGAATTTGAAGTCCAATTCCAACAACTAATGCACGCTTCACTCCCAGCTTCCCATGGTGGAACATAAAGAGACCGCAGGCTTGTCAGAAAAAGCAGGCTGACTAACTAGAGCAGCAACATTAATGAGTTCACTTTCTTGGCTTACACCAGAAATTTAAACAACCGAAGCAGGCCGAGACCCGTGAGATCATGAGGGTCGAGATCAATCAAGTTGATTCAAGGGGCTATGTTTTCTACATTGTTATCTCCTCTTGATATTAAAATTCTACTAAATCTTATAATCAACACCGAATCAAATTTCCACCTATTCATTAATTAAAAAAGCAGAAGTAAATGCTAATAAAAAAATAGTTGCAAACCTGGGACTCTTGATTAAACAGTAGTCCTACAAGACTTCCATCTCTGCGTGTAAACTTAATTAACAGAGAGAGAAGCATGTGGTTTACATGTTCATCCAAACGATGTAGTTCTTTGATCTTCGTGTAGAAATTTTGTACTTATACGAACAAAACCAAGTTTTTAGGTAATTAATCTTGAATTTTGTACTTATAATCTCATTTCCCCTTGTATATTTTCCTTCCATAATTGTTTGTTTTGATTAATTAGAATTTGATTTTATCAGTAAAAGGTACATCAAGACACAAATGTGGTTTCTGTTTTTCTAAGAACTAAGGCCATCTCCAACCGAAGGGTCCAGAGGGCCAGAGGGCCGAAAATAGCCCTAAAACCGTCTCCAACCGAGGGCTCTGGAATCTGGGAGGGCCCCACGGAATTTCAAAGGGCCAAAGGGCTGGCTGCTTTCGGCCAGCCAGCCCCGGGCTGGCTATTTTTTTTTTTATAGTTTCCCTATTGCTGTCAGATATAACCGACAACATTAAAGAAGAATTTTTTAATACTGTGGGTTATAACCGACAGTAATAGGTATTCATAGGCAAATTTTTTTATTTATTTACTATTAGTGTCAATTATAACCGACACTAATAGTTTGGAATTTTTTTTAATATAACGGCTAGCTGACTCAGCTAGCCGTTGGGTTTCATTTGATATATATTTTTTTTTACATTTTTATTATTATTTTTTATTTACAAAAATTTTCATATAACTTCTATTTTTTCCTATAACTTTCTATAACTTCTATTTTTTCCTATAACTTCTATTTCACAAAAAATTTCATACAACTTCAATTTTTTCCTTTAACTTCTATTTCACAAAATTTATTTCATATTTTTTTTAAATTCCATTTTTTTTCTGTAACTTCTATTTCACAAAATTTGTTTCATATTTTTTTTAAATTCTATTTTTTTTCCTATAACTTTTATTTCACAAAACTTGTTTCATATTTTTTTTTAAACTCCATTTTTTTCTATAACTTCTATTTCACAAAATTTGTTTCATATTTTTTTTAAATTCTATTTTTTTCCTATAACTTCCTAAGCCATTATACAACATTAAATTAAATTAAGTAACATGAAACAACATTAAATTAAATTTGTCACTTAGCCGTTGGATTTGAATTTAAGTTGTAGTTTTTAAATAATAAATTATGTTTGGCCCTATGACCCTCGGTTGGAGACGGAGGCAAATATGGTCATGTACTGTTCATTAAAATATTAATATCTTGAAGAATCTTGGAGGGCCAGATGGTTAAAACGAACCCTCTGACCAGCTATCGGTTGGAGATGGCCTAACCACCTGCAGATATGAAATCTTTGTTTCTAAAGATATGAAATCTTTGATTATGCAGATTGCAAACTGTTCAAATTTTTTCCTTTATTTAATTTAAATTAATTAATTATTATTATATTAATTTAAAAAAGATATCACAATAAAGAATAATAAAAAAATGGCTAAAACTGAAATGTACGTACCCAAACTCCTAGTAAATCAGAAATGGTGGACGGTTGCTCTTGCTCCTCCTCAATATCAGAAGGAACATTGTGATCAATCTGTGTGTGTGTCGGATGATCATCCGCTGGGTTCAAAGATAAGGAAGGCCATTGTTGTTGCCGATCATATTCATCATTGACGATATCTGAGGATCCAAGGCTACTCGTTGGTTCCAAAGACGAGGGAAGCCGTTCATCTCCTTTGCGCAATAGGGGCTGCACCCCGCAGCTTTTAATGCTCGAGTAGTTGGGATATTGAACTTTAACTTTACAAATATCTCCACTAACATGAGCCCCACATGGGCTTTCTCCCTGGTTCTCTAAATCCACTAACACTAGCCCCACATGAGCCTCCTTGCCTTCCACTATCCACCTAAATTGTTGATAATCACTTGCTTCGTTGATGTAAAGACGAAGATTGTAGTAATAACAAATCCCTCCAGTCAATTGTGGTGGAAAAACACAAGATAGAGCCAATCCTAATAACGTCTCCCTCTCCTGTAAATTTAGAGAAATTTCAAAACTAAATTCACCACCTCCAACATAATCATGTTGCCTTGTACCTTTTCCTACACTTTCAATCCTAGTGGCTGTTAGATGTTTAGAGGTATAGCTAAACCGCTTTGGAATTTCATCGCCTGGATACGTAACTTGCAATTGAGAGCACCGAAGAAATTCCTGCAATAGTGAATAATACGTAAATAACTACAAACAATCATGATCTGTTCTCCCTCCCAAGTATCAACAAATTAAATATTTTAATTTCAAGAGAAATTAAGAGAGGAGAGACGAACCTGATTCCAGTTCAACAAATTATTTTCCAACTTTGCCACCTCATCGCCACTTAGTCCAAAGCAATTAGTCAACTGCAGACACCTAAGCCCCGAGGGCAACTTTGGAATTTTCTCCAATGATGTGCAATCATTCAGATATAATTCCCTTAGATTTGGTGGAAGGGCATGTGGAATTTCCCGAAGCCTCTTGCAACCAGTCAACCAAAGTATTTCCAAGTTGACAAATTTGCTAATGCATTCCGGAAGACTAACAAAATTGTTTCCCGACAGACCAAGTTCTATTAATGTGGACCAGCAATGAAGACTGGATGGTTCATATTGAAGAGGCACAAGGAAATCACTTTCTGATAAATTGCATTCAACAAGATAAAGCTTGCATGCGTTGAAAATGGCTAATGGGATACCGTTGTAATGTGAAGTGTCTAAGCGAGTTGAAAACTTCCCAAATGTCACCAGTTTTGGGCATCTAATCATTTCAATACGGTAGAGATGTTGCAACCCATAACTGTGATGTAAGGATGTACCTGTAAGGTTCTCACAATAACTTGCCGACAAAAATTTAAGCCCGGTAAGATATGCAATTGATGAAGGCAATTCTCTTATGCCACTTTTTGATATGTCCAAATCATATAGAGATTCCATCTCGGCCTCTATTTCTGGGAAACTCTTGAGCCTTGTACAACCATAAAGAGTAAGTCTACGAAGGGATCTCAATCTAAGTCTCGTCGCAAATCTCTCAAGCCTAGAGCACCCATTAAGACTTAATCTATTAAGTTTATCAAGGAATCCAACAGAATCATCAACTTCAACTAAACGGTTACACTCATTTAGAATCAACTTCTTTAGGTTTGGACTTCCGGATAAGTTGGGAATTTTTTCTAAGAATTGGGAACCACTTAAATTCAAAGATGTAAGCATTGCCAAATTCTGTGAAATCAAAATCAAAAGAAAAAAAAATCACAAACTTTAAATAGAATAATTAACAATGAAAAGCTTTGGCAAATTTCTTTTTCCAAAAATAAAATATACAATTAAATTAGTAATTGTCCAAATTCATTTATAATAAGTATACATACCTGAAACACCTTCAATTGTTTGATGTCACTGTTTGGCATAATAAACGTGACAAGATTTCTGATATGACAATTGGATTGCAAATTGAATGTAAGTATATGCTTTTGAAGAATATTGGATCCCCAGTAATGAAGCCCACCGAATTCAATCCACCTCAAATCGTCGGGTAAATCCTCAACGCATTCAGAAAAGTGTGCATTACGAATTATAAAAAATTCAAGATTTACCATCTTGGAAAAGCTTTTTGTATTCAAGGGTATCACATCTGGCACGGGCAACTTCACCACAATGCCTTTAATTTTCTTTGTTCCCTAAGATGGAAAAATAAATAGTGTTAACAAACAAATCATATAACAAAGAAATCAAAAGGATTTTAATTTTTTTTGTGTTTCCAAAATCATGCCAATTAAATCAAATGCAAGAACATATATTCTACTTACTCTGTTTTCAGTTAGAACACGGTACATATCTTTAGGAAGCCACAATCTGCTCCGCTTGTCTGGTTCAGTGGGCGATTCTTCCCAAACTATATGCTTACCCATTTGTTCTAGCAAGTCATGCATCAAAATCCTATTATGTTCAATAGTTATAATGGCATTCTCAACGAGAACATCAATACAATGTTGACGTACTTTGAGATTTGATCCTTTTAATATCTGTAACACTTTGTCTTTATCTTCACCCTTGAAGAAGCATGCAATGTCTAGGAAAAGTTGTTGTTGGACATATTCCAAGGTATCATAACTTTTCCGAAGTACTCTTTGAATCCCTCTATGAGGTTCTTCATCGTAACTATCCAAAATATCTTGCCAACGAACTATATTTTTACCACGCAGATGAGAACCTATAAGATTAAGAGCTAACGGGAGGCCTTGAGCATAGGCTATTGCACGTCGTGCGAGTCCCAAATAATCATCTGGAGGTTTTTCTTTTCCGAAGGCATTCCAACTAAAAAGCTCAATAGCTTTGTTGTCTTCTAACTTTTGGACCTTGTATATCAGCTCAACTTTACAAGATTCCAGCAATCCTTTATTTTTTGTGGTTATGATCACTCTGCTACCCTCACCTAACTGATGGACTTCAACCAAGTTGTCTAACTGCTCAAAATCATCCACATCATCAAGAATTAAGAGAATCTTCTTTCCCCTCAACAGTTTCTTTATAAGGATGTTTCCTCTATGAAGATTGACAGCTTTCCACTCTGAACCACCAATCTCACTCAGAAGAGTGTTTTGTAGTTGGAGTAGGCCTCTGTATTGTATTGACGTTTCTCGAACATCTGCCAGGAAACAACTACCTTCAAACTCATAAGCAATTGCATTATAAACAGCTTTTGCAACTGTTGTCTTGCCGATTCCAAATGACCCCCAAATCCCAACCACACACGGATCATTTCCCCTGACACCTAAAAGCTCTTTCACCTTTTCTACACAAGACTCCATTCCAACTGGGTAATTGGCTACCTTCAAATGCGTGCATTGTTGTACGGGGACGAAGATCTCCTCCACGATCTTACTGATAAATGTAGCTTCATACCTACCAGTTTATATAAAAAAATTGACACATTTAGTCAATCAACTTTTTATGCTATATTTCTTTGAAAAAAGAAAAAAAGGTAAAAAGAAGAAGAGAATGAAAAGATAAAAAAGATTGAAAAAAAACAGAGGTATGGATAATCACTGATACAGTCAAGCATGTGCCGCTTGCAACTAAATACAGAATCATGTAAGATAATAATTGACCCATTAATAAAAATGATTTACCCCTATTTCATTATTCACAATTTCACATTGCCGTTTATTACTCTGTAAAATCCTAACATCTTTCCATAAGACATGGACCTTTTTTTTTGCATTTAAATGTTATGTTGTTGTTCGGATGAAAAAAGATGTTTTGTATGGATATGTATCATTTCTTTCCTAAAAGTACTAATTTACCTAACATCATTAGTAATCGGTAAATTATAAAACAACACCATAGGTACATTATTAATCAAAATCAGTAATTTGTAAGTTAATTTTTCAAAAACGTAGGTAAATTGATTTTTCAAACAAAATTAGGAAACCAAAAAATATTAATAAATTTAAAATTTGAACAACAAAAAATGGGTACACTCGGGTAATTAATCCAGCCAATTCGAAATTTAACACAATGAGTACTAGTGACCAGTTAAACTTGCAATAGGTTTAACACAATAAATGGATATAAATATGCTAGAGAATCAAATTGTTATTAGGGGTATTTTAGGAAACCAAAAGATATAAAATGTAACTTGTTAAGCTTAATTAGTCAAGCACAAAAACTAGGTTGGGTTTTATGTAAAGAAAATTGAATTTCAGGTAAAGTCATCTTTTCAGATTAAAGGCAGTATAAGGGGAAGAAATATACGTACTCTCCCTCTTTGAAAGTATATCCTGATAAATTTGCTGCGTCTGTAAGAGCACTCCTCCATGTGAGGATCTTCTCCTTGTTGTCTTCGAATTTGAACTTTTCTGTAAACGCGTCACCAAACTACTCGTTTGCTTTCGTACATCGGACGGATCCACTTTGTAAAAAACTGGCAAAACAATTTGCTTCCTTGACTTTCTACATTCAAGGATACGTACGAGCTCTTCCAAGCACCATCTTGAAGATGCATAGTTTTTAGATAATATAATGATCGAAATTCTCGACTCATCAATTGCTTCGAGAAGAGCCTGAGATATTCCTTCTCCTCTTTTAAGTTGGTGATCAATGAACGTGGTGATTGCCTTGCCGTCCAACGCCTTGTAAAAATGATCTGTAAAATTGGTTCGTGTATCCTCTCCTCTAAAGCTCAAAAAGACATCGTACTTCCACAAAGGAGGACTGCTGAAGGAAGAAGAAGAGACAAGTTGATTGTTCATTGGAGAAATCTAGGTAAGGGCCTTTCAAAGAATTGAGTATGGATGCTGGACTGGTACTTGCACCAAGAATTCGTTCTTGTTATATATCAGGCCTTTCGCATGATTTTCTGCCTTCAATGTGAAGCAGCAGTTTCCTACCACCTTCAATGTGAACGTGATAAAGTTAAAGCAAAGCAACCTTCCTCGGAACTTCCATTCATCAAACTAGACAGATGGGAACAGCTATAAAAAGATTCTTTCCGGACAATTTTCTGGGTAGCGATTTTGACTCAACTTTTTTTTACCAGCCCCACGTTGCTCTTGTCGGTCTTTGTTAGGACTTTTATATTAGTCGGGAACAACTAAAACGATTCCATTCGGACAATTTTTGTCGCTAGTGATTTCAATCTAAATACAACAAAACAAAAGTGTGATAAAATGAGAAATGATGTATGAAAGCAATTTTCTTTTTTTTTTTTCAGTGCTGAAGAAAAAGACAAAAGAAGTAATGAAATACAATTGCATATAAAGAAAAAAGAGACCCATTTCAGCTACTATTTGTAAATCATAATTAAGGAAAATTAATAAAAAATACTTGAAAACTTTGAGTTTTAACTATAAAAAAAAAACTAAAGTGAATAATACCATAATTAACTTTTTAGTGTAAAAATATAATTTTTTATTAAAATAAATAATACATGAAGCTTTTTGTTAAAGTTCTCTTATAATTAATCTTTGAGAGAGAGAATGATACGACACCAAAAAAGAGTACTAAATATGGCTTAGTTACCAAAATGTCCTCGGAACTAGCACGAAAGTATCACTTTATCCCTCGTCGTCTTTGCACTTGTATCAATCACAGTACCCCTATCCTATCAACTTCGTTTGCTGACTGTTACCTTTTGCTCCACGATATCGACATGATAGGAAGATGATTCTCTCCGGATCTTCTTTGTGGGAGTTTGGTACATTCATTATTCATTATACGATCAAATTTTTTAGGAATTGGATTCGTTATGGAGCTTATAGATCCTTTAATTTGGACCATTGATTGATGTGCAAATCAAATCAGGACTGTTAGTTGTACGGTCCAGATTAAAGGATCCATAGGTACCAGACACTAATTGACAAAATACGGATGATTAATTGACAATATATCAAGTATTCTATACTCAAAAATTAAAATGCACGGCAACATGCAATTGACTTTCAAAAATGTAACAAAAGTATTACGTATTGTAGAGGGACTTTCTTCACACCGTTTCCTTCTTTTGTACTTTTTTTATATTTTTATTTCAACCTATTAATTTTCCTTTTTGATTTTTTTAATTCAAGAATAAAAAAAAAAGGGAGGAGTGCATTCAAACTTGGTTCCACGGTCGTCTTTGAACTACCGAAGACTAATTACTAATACTATTACCAGTCTTTGTCAGGGTCCCATTCCTTATCTCATCCCTGTAAGAGTATGAGTATGATTCTTATAAGTCTTGGGATAATTGATATTATAAAGAAGTCTAAATCTGATAAGGAATGCAGTCTTGAGAGAAGTTCCAATTGGTTTTGGAAAAGAACTTTGTGTTGGAACTTTATAAAGTCTCATGAATCTTTATGGTTTGTATGTCTTTGAATCCTAGTCCAATTCTGATAGGGAATGGACGAAGGAGCACTATATATTTATGGTTCAAACCACTGCTCTTGCGATATTAGCTTATGTTGTTCTAAGTCCTATTGATTAGAAAAGCTATTGTGATCGTAAAAGAGGAGAAGGTTTTGAACACAGAGGCTGTTATGGTTTCTTCAAGTTCAAATTATGCAGGTATGTTCTCGGCAATCCTTGTTCTTGTTCATAAGTTTTGTCACTTGACTTGTTTCAGAACATTGGTAATTCAATTGGCATATCATCGATCTGTGTTAAAGTTCTTACATGTGGTATCAGAGCCTAGTTGATTATTGTCATTGAGTTCGAAATTTACACAAGAATCTGATGGAAAAGCTATGAACACTTAAACGTTCCAAACCTAGAAAACGTATAACCTTGTTTAAATTGAATATTGGCAAAACTCATAACCTTGTACGAAATTTTCTGGGTTTGCACCTTTTTTCTCTTCTTGGTTTGAAGTTGTGATGATCCAAACATGCTTTGCTTCTAGATCTTCTCGTTCACAACCATCTTTGTTTAAGATTTGGATTTGCGATAATATATATTTTTCTTTTGTTCCCAAAGGTATGTTTATAATTCAAAACTCCTGATGTATTATATCAAGTTTATCGAATTTTGATCCTTGATACATACAAAACTCCTGATGTAATATATACAATACTGCAATCTTTATACATGATTGATGCTAAGATTGATACGATCCTGAAACCATTCATAAAAGGGTATGTATTTTGAAATCTTATTGCAATTTCTTGAATTTTGTTTAACATTTAGATTGAGTTAAATGGAATTGGTGTCAAGATTAGTTACTTATTCTGAAACCGTGTTTCTCAATCTGGGGTTGAGAGAACTTTTTCATGTTTGCTTATTTGGTGATAAGTATAGTAATTTATCAGTATACATCTCTCATAAACATCGTAATTCTGATTTTCAAAATTCTTGTTTCCGCTGTGTTGATTATGATGGCAATCCGCATGGGAATTTGGAGTGATGACAATCCGCATGGACGATTCTCGAGCACTGATGGATAAGTAATTTCGTTAATTTGGAGTCGAGGAATTGCAATTGGTTGACGAATACGAGTCCAATGATGCATTCAGGTAACT